>NC_058088.1:149832881-150143847 GCF_014858855.1 Bufo gargarizans
ATTGCATTAAACACCATATCTATGATACCCATGGGGGCAACACCAATGCCATGAAATTTCAGGGCACTGAGCATATACAAAGGTCACCACAGCGGGGTGACACAGATATACCCCTGCTACTTAGGAAGGAATCCTACTGGAGTTTTAAACTCGACACTGTGAAGCCTAATGCACAGAATGATACCATATGGTATGCCGGTTGCAGCGTGGTTCACTGTGACACAGGTTGCCGTGTTGCTCACGTTTGTGCTCTGGCATACTGGCGACATGTAGTAACGGCAGCCTGTGTGTGTTTGGTCTCTTCCTTGCTTTCCTCCTCTCTCCTGGTTTGTGTGGGGTTAATGTCTTGGTATGGGTGTGGTCACTCGGTGCTTTATATTCCTGTTTGCCGAGGTCAGTCTGTCTCCAGCTTTGCTGGGTGGAGGAGCTATGCACCTGACCTGGGGTTATTCTGTCTGCGTGGTCACCTAGTAAGAGATCAAGGTCTCCTTGTCTAGACTGTGACTGCCATGTGTCATTCCTCATCCGGTCCAGACTTCTGCGTGTCTGTGACCTGGGTGCAGCTCTGTCTGTACACCCATGGACTAACGCCACATGGGAAACAGACATCTGCTAGTCCTGCCACTGGTCCTTTACGTGCTGATCTGTTTTTTTGCCATGTCTGAATTTTGTTATTAAAGTATTTGGTTTTGCTCACTGTCATGTCTTTGTGTCTGCTTGCTTTGGCGTGTTTGCATGAGATGTTCTAGTAGTCGGTAGAGCATGACAGTAAAGTACAGTGATGGAGGTCCTATCCCTACCCCCCGGGGTCAGTTACCTAGAGGGGATCTGTTTTTTTTTCTCTTTTTTGGGGGGAGTGGGGGGGCATATAGTTCTCTCTATACATTCTGGTTTACACTGAATTCCCGAGGTTACCTGTAATACCAGCTTTTTCTTGTGGATATTAGTAAGTGGAGATCTCTATATATACACATACTGTGTGTATCCGTGTTCCAATATCTGACTGCCATTTCAGCGGCCCTTCTGATGCCCTATTGAGATCACAGACGTATTAGCACTAGTACTTGGTACCATGCATTAAATACAGTTAAGATAGGACTTCAGCTGATCATATCTTATTATAATCACTGATGTGTATAGGAATAATATGGTTACCTGGTGGGGAGATCTATACAGCACATCATGGCTAGCCCGTCATCATTTTTATATTCTGTATATCAACAGGCGGTGGTTTGCAATATACACTGTATTGGGCATGGGGGTTGGGTACCTTATGGTCATCTTATATGCTTATCTGCTTTAGTGATCTTCCAGTACATTGCCGATGGATAAGTGTGAATGGATAAGCACTTGACCTTAGAGTCACCTGGTAGAGGCTCCTCCTCTTACACTAGCGCTTTGAGTGCCTTCTATTCTGTTGTGGGACTGACCAGGGCTGCCAGTCTGATCAAGGGGTGTGGTCTGTTTCCACACTTCCCCGATTGGCGGAGCGGCGGATACTCACCTCAGTAGGTAAGGGTTGGCTTCCTGTCACGGACGGTGTACAGGAAATAAGACAAAGCAACATGCATATATGACTCACTGGATCCAAAGCTAAGGAACCAAAAGGGAGACCCCTGCACAAGACCTAGCACTTTCCCTGGCTGCTCAGCCTATGCAAAGATCCCAAAGGTGGATGGTTGCATATCCGCGTACCTCGACTATATAACCCCTGAGCACCCTACAATAGTGAGGGGACACGACCACCGGCTCCCTACACCAGACACGGAGGGAGTCAGGGTCACCTGGGATCCAGCAAACAGAAAAAAAACAGATATATGTACAGCACTTAACTTTGTAGAAGACTGGGAAACAGGATCAGCATGCACACACACTCCAGGAAGTATAAGCCGCCCAGTAAAGCATTATGGGGAGGAATTTAAAAGGAAGCAATCAGTCCAACTACATGACAGCTGAGAGAGGCTAACGAGATGAGGAACTGAATACCACAACAAAGAAAACTCAAGGAGGAGGTTCTGAAAGGCCTCTGTCAGAGCTTCTCAGCTGTCTGGTTGTGACAGTACCCCTCCCTCTACGAGTGGACTTCGGACACTCAGAACCCACCTTCTCAGGATGGGACCTATGGAAAGCCCTGATGAGACGAGAGGCCTTAATGTCCGTCACTGGGACCCACATCCTCTCCTCAGGACCATAACCCTCCCAATGAACAAGGTGCTGAAGAGAACCGCGGACAAGACGAGAATCCACAATCCTAGAAACCTGAAATTCAAGATTCCCATCAACCATAATCGGAGGAGGAGGCAAAGGCGAGGGTACAATGGGTTGAATATAAGGTTTCAATAAGGACTTATGAAAAACATTATGGATCTTCCAAGTCTGAGGAAGATCAAGACGGTAGGCAACAGGATTGATGACAGACAGGATTCTGTAAGGCCCAATAAATCTAGGACCCAACTTCCAGGAGGGAACCTTCAATTTGATATTCTTGGTAGACAACCACACCAGATCACCAACATTCAGGTCCGGACCAAGCACACGTCTCTTATCTGCCACATGCTTATATCTCTCACTCATGCTCTTTAGATTTTCCTGAATCTTTTGCCAAATAGATGACAAAGACGAGGATAATCTGTCCTCATCAGGTAAACCAGAAGACCCCTCTCCCGAGAAAGTCCCAAACTGCGGATGAAACCCATATGCACCAAAAAATGGTGACTTATCAGAGGACTCCTGACAACGGTTATTTAAAGCAAACTCAGCAAGGGACAGAAAAGAACACCAATCCTCTTGATTCTCCGCCACAAAACAGCGCAGATATGTCTCCAGATTCTGATTGACGTGCTCTGTCTAGCCATTCGACTGCGGGTGGAAAGCAGAAGAGAATGACAACCGAACCCCCAAGCGAGAACAGAAAGCCTTCCAGAATCTGGAAACAAACTGCGTGCCCCTATCAGAGACTATGTCTGAAGGAATACCGTGCAATTTGACAATGTGATCAATAAATGCCTGCGCCAGCGTCTTAGCATTGGGCAAACCAGGAAAAGGGATGAAATGCACCATTTTGCTAAAACGGTCCACCACCACCAGAATCACAGTCTTCCCCGAGGAACGAGGCAGGTCCGTTATGAAGTCCATGGACAGATGTGTCCAAGGACGGGAAGGAATGGGTAAGGGAAGGAGAGGACCTGATGGCCGTGAATGAGGGACTTTGGCACGAGCGCAAGTCTCGCAGGCTGCCACAAAACCCTCAACCGACTTACGAAGTGCAGGCCACCAGAATCTCCGAGCGATGAGATCCAGTGTGGCTCTTGCCCCCGGGTGCCCAGCAAGGACCGTATCGTGGTGTTCCTTAAAAATCTTGTGTCTTAAAGCGAGAGGCACAAACAACCTCCCAGGAGGACAAAGATCAGGAGCCTCTGACTGGGCTGCCTGCACCTCTGCCTCCAATTCAGAAAAAAGAGCAGAGACCACCACACCTTCAGCCAAAATGGGAACCGGGTCTTCAAAATTCCCGCCTCCCGGAAAACAACGTGGCAGGGCATCTGCCTTCACATTCTTAACTCCAGGGCAGAACGTGACAACAAAATTAAATCTTGAAAAGAACAAAGACCATCTGGCCTGTCTCGGGTTCAGACGCTTGGCTGACTCCAAGTAGGCCAAATTTTTATGGTCAGTAAACACGGTAATAGGGTGTCTGGCTCCCTCCAGCCAATGGCACCATTCCTCAAAAGCCAACTTGATGGCCAACAATTCCCTATCTCCCACATCGTAATTTCTCTCTGCGGAGTAGAGTTTTTTCGAGAAAAATGCACACGGTCGCCATTTGGCAGGAGAGGAACCCTGAGACAAGACCGCACCCACACCCACCTCAGAAGCATCAACCTCAACTATGAAGGGTAAAGAAATATCAGGTTGCACCAAGATGGGAGCGGAAGCAAAACTCTCCTTGATATTAGAAAAAGCCTTACGCGCCTCTACCGACCAAGAAGAAAAATCTACCCCCTTTCTGGTCATATCAGTGAGTGGTTTAACAACAGAGGGATAATTCAAAATAAACTTCCTGTAATAATTGGCAAAGCCCAAAAAACACATCAGCGCCTTCTGATTCTCAGGAAGCTCCCACTCAAGCACAGCGCGGACCTTCTCGGGGTCCATGCGAAAACCAGAAGCGGAGAGAAGAAACCCCAGAAATTGAATTTCTGGAACCGCAAACACACATTTTCCAGTTTCTCATATAATTTATTCTCCCGCAGAATGAGCAAGACCTGACGTAAATGTTCCTTATGAGTTTTGAAATCAGGAGAAAAAATCTAAATGTCATCCAAATACACTAATACAAATTTTCCCATCAAATGATAAAAAATGCTGTTCACGAAATGCTGAAAAACGGCTGGGGCATTCATCAAATCAAAAGGCATAACCAAATTTTCAAAATGGCCCTCAGGGGTATTGAAGGCCGTCTTCCATTCGTCTCCTTCTCTGACCCTGACCAGGTTGTATGCCCCTCTTAGATCTAATTTGGAAAAGACTTTAGCCCCAACAACCTGGTTAAACAGGTCCGGGATTAGAGGAAGCGGATAAGGGTCACGAATAGTGATACTGTTCAGCTCCCTGAAATCCAGACAAGGTCTTAAAGAACCATCTTTTTTCTTAACAAAGAAAAAACCAGCGGCAACAAGTGACTTCGAGGGTCGTATGTGTCCTTTTCTCAGACTCTCAGAGATATAAGCACGCATAGCGATCCTTTCAGGTTGGGAAAGATTGTATAAACGAGATTTAGGCAGCTTGGCGCCTGGGATGAGATTAATAGGGCAATCGTACTCCCTGTGCGGGGGCAAATCCTGAACTCCACTCTCAGAGAAGACATCCGAAAATTCAGAGAGAAAAGATGGTACAGTCTTAGTAGCAACCTCAGAAACAGATGTCGTGAGGCAATTCTCTCTGCAAAAGTCACTCCAACCATTTATTTGCCTCGCTTGCCAATCAATGGTGGGGTTATGTTTAGTGAGCCAGGGTAGCCCCAACACTAGAGGAGTAGGCAAACCGCTAAGGATGAAACATGACACATCCTCAACATGAGCATCACTCACAATTAAACGGATATTGTGAACTATGCCCTTTAATGATTTCTGAGAAAGTGGAGCGGAATCAATAGCAAAAACAGGAATATCCTTTCCCAAAGTGCACACCTGGAAACCATGAGTTATTGCAAATTGACTATCAATGAGATTGACCGCTGCTCCACTATCCACAAAAAATCTCACAAAAAATGTTCTTGCTCTCTAGCGCCACCCTAGCAGGCAGGACAAAACGGGAACTACAAGCAAACGGAAAACCTTCAATTTCCGCCTCAACCCTGCCAATAGTAACAGACGGAACATTTTTAAAAGATTTTTTCCTCTTTGTTTCTTTATTACTCCCAGAGAACTGCCTGAATCTCCTAGAGGGACAAACATTTGCCAAATGATTTATACCTCCACAACAAAAAGAAACTCTCCCATGCGGGCTGCATCTTCTATTGTCAGAAGCAATCAACCCCAGCTGCATGGGCTCCTGCTCAGAAGGGGCTGACAGCGACTGAGACCCCTGCACACAGAATGGGACCGCTGCACTGTTCTGGGACTGAGTATGACAGGAAGGAGAGATCTCTCCTCTCTAAGACGCCTGTCAATACGAACGGCCTGAGACATAGCAGAGTCCAAGGAAATAGGCCTTTCATGAAAGGCAAATGCATCTTTCAATCCCTCTGAAAGACCATGGCAAAATTGACTTCGGAGTGCAGCATCATTCCAACCAGTATCAGCTGCCCATCTCCGAAATTTTGAGCAGTAGATCTCTGCGGATTGTTTACCCTGGCATAATAGACGTAGTCTAGACTCAGCCAGAGCAATACGATCCGGATCATCATATATCTGACCCAGGGCTAAAAAGAATTCATCCACTGAACAGAGAGGCCGTGCCCCCTCCGGCAGCGAAAAGGCCCAGGACTGAGCGTTACTCCTGAGCAGCGATATAATGATCCCCACCCTCCGTTCCTCATCACCAGAGGAATGGGGAAGAAGGCGAAAATGAAGTTTGCAAGCCTCTCTAAAACGCACAAAATTCTCACTACCCCCGGAAAACGTATCCGGGAGCGAGATCTTAGGCTCAGAACAAACTCCATGAACGCAAGCTGAACCGGTCACTTGAAGTTGAGAAAAAGTCCTGCGGAGATCAGCTACCTCCAATGAAAGACCCTGAAGGCATTCAGCCAAAAGTGAAACCGGATCCATGCTTGAGACGGTTTTGGCGGCTTATAATGTCACGGACGGTGTACAGGAAACAAGACAAAGCAACATGCATATATGACTCACTGGATCCAAAGCTAAGGAACCAAAAGGGAGACCCCTGCACAAGACCTGAGACTTTCCCTGGCTGCTCAGCCTATGCAAAGATCCCAAAAGGTGGATGGTTGCATATCCGCGTACCTCGACTATATAACCCCTGAACACCCTACAATAGTGAGGGGACACGACCACCGGCTCCCTACACCAGACACGGAGGGAGTCAGGGTCACCTGGGATCCAGCAAACAGAAAATAACAGATAAATGTACAGCACTTAACTTTGTAGAAGACTGGGAAACAGGATCAGCATGCACACACACTCCAGGAAGAAGTATAAGCCGCCCAGTAAAGCATTATGGGGAGGAATTTAAAGGGAAGCAATCAGTCCAACTACATGACAGCTGAGAGAGGCTAACGAGATGAGGAACTGAATACCACAACAAAGAAAACTCAAGGAGGAGGTTCTGAAAGGCCTCTGTCAGAGCTTCTCAGCTGTCTGGTTGTGACACTTCCCCTAAAATGCCATTGTTTGGGTGGCCTACTCATGGCCACTACAGTGCCGATTATGAGCTGACTGCACACCATCAGTTGTGGCCGGCGCTGAACTTACCCAATTTCACCATCTCCTTGTAAGGGGCTCCTGATTACCAACGGGGCTACACCCGCTATAGAAACGCGTTGAGCATGTAGGGAGACAGTCAGACCAACATTAGGCAGACTGTGTGTTTCAGCTCCTAGTCTCACCCTGTCTCTTAACACTGCAGAGAGGTGGCTCCGGCAGTGTAGTTCGAGTTATCTGGCGTTAATTTTATCCTCTATATGCAGAGAGACAATGTTATCATACATTGTTTGATACAAAGCATACATTGTTGACAGCAACTGTGACTAGCAGGGTCAGGGGTACACCTAGCCTTTCTGCTGCCCGAGGTGAAAACTGAAATGGCGCCTCAACCCCCAGTGCCAATTTCTTAACCTTACCCTTCCCTCCTGCCCAACTGTTAAAGACATACTTAGAAAACATTACATACAGAGCAACAAAACATACAGAGTAGCACAGCGCCACATACTGTGCTTCCCAATACTATACTGTACAAACATAATCCCCCTCTTGCCCCTACCTGGTGCTGACTCAACTCGCCTCATTGGTGGTGCACTCCTGGCAGGGTGATAGCGCTGTGGAGAGATCGCCCCTGCAATGCTTATGGTAGCTACATTGGCATACAGCTGATCCAAGCTGCCAACACATAAGGGGTCACTGTGTACCTGAATTTAAAGGTACAGGAGTGACCAGAGCTGTTTCTTACGCTCCTGGATTAAGTGCTAGGGTAATTTGTGAGGGTAGCAGTACTATACTAAGAGGGAGAGATTCATTTTACCGTCCATTGTACCTGTACATGTGCTGTTTAAATACCCCTAGCACACCAGCAATATTACACCACCAGGGAATTCACCTTCTGTTTTTTCCCTTAGTGATACTGTGATCTACCCATATGCCTGATTCAGTTATTTGGGGCTTTTAATATTCTATTCACATGTGAATAGCACCGGCGAGGGCCACTAAGGAGGTGCAGGGCGGGCAGACAGACCTAAAGGAGAATAAAACAGTTATGTCAATTGATAAAGAAAAAATACAAGTGCAATTAACAGTGCAATTAACTTGGAAATATAATCGGTAAGTGGTAGACTTTTTGGACATCCTAATAATGAGAAGGTCTGATGGTTTCATCTCTACTGATGTTTTCAGGAAGACGACTTCAGTCTACTCCCTCCTCCATGCTTCATCTTCCCACTACCCCAAAGTCTTATAGTGCAGTAGGACAATTTCTTTGTATGTGACATATCTGCACTAATGACAGTAACTCCGAACATCAAGCCTCTTCCCTATCCAGACGCTTTTTGGATAGGGGTTATGGCATGCCTCCCAAGTGTCCCTCTTTTGGAGGGACAGTCCCTCTTTTTGACCCATGTCCCTCTTTGATCGTTAAATGTCCCTCTTTTTGACCTGGGGAATAAATGCATAAATGTGCATTAATAAATGTACTATATTGCTCCTTACTGAAGTGTCTGTATGGTTTCTTCCTGTATATTAGACCATAACTTCATTTTTTGGTGCAATCTGGACCTTAAAATATCTATAATCTGATGATTTATGTGCTAATATTTAAATAGATATTGAAGTGCAAGAAAAATAAATTGGCCCAGGGGCTCCACCTGCTGTAACAAAATAAAGGAACTTGTACTCACCTAACCAGTCCCCACCTGCTCCAGTTCTGACAGAGTGAGTAATTATGCTTTGGATGGAGTTAGAGAAGCGGCCTTGTGTGAAAAAATGGCCGTGATGCGGGCCTGCATATATTGTCCCTCTGCGATTTTCAAACATTGGGAGGTAGAGTTATGGACACAAGATTATTAAACAAGGCTACGAAAGAGCCAACAAAATCTTCCTGCAATGCACTTTTGCCCAGTAAGAACAAGAGGAGACAATCGGATTGTTCCACACTTAGATTTATTATCCCCTTCAACAGGGATCGGTGTACAATCTGTGGCATATTAAAAAAATATCTGTTTTTTTTGCAGACCGTATACAGTACCATTCATTTCAATAAGTCCGCAAAAAAAAGGCCGTTACTCAGATTGCATTCCGTTTCCGTATGTCCGTATTTGCGTTCCGCTAAAAAAATAGAACATGTCCTATTATTGTCTGTATTACGGACAAGGATAGTACTGTTCTATTAGGGGCCAGGTGCTCCGTTCCACAAAAGACAGAATGCACACGGACGTCATCTGTACTTTTTGTGGATCTGGTTTTTGCGGACTGCAAAATACATATGGTTGTGTGCATGAGCCCTAACAGATAAAGATCTGGCAGCCATCCTGTCTGCTTACCCTCAGATTATATGGAAAAGATCACATAATCTAGGAGACATTGTTGACGCATAGTCACTATGTGCCACAGGTAACAAGGAATTTTTGAGAATAGTGGCCCAAAATGGGGTTCTTATTCATACAGCCTGCAAATATAGGATTCGTTCCACCACCTTTTTGGACTCCTCTAGACGGAAAGAATACAAGATAGTACATAACATTACTTGCAACATGGAAGCAGCTGCCCCTGTCATCTTATCTATATTGGTATGACCACTAGAGCCCTTAAAGAGGACCTGTAACTGGGTGGGGGGTGCCCCAGCAGTCTGACATTATCAGCACTGACTGGATAATGTGAGTCTGTGCAGGTACACCCCTAACTGGTGAAAAACCCTCTGTACCATTACTGCAGACTGCTTGCAATTCATCCATTACTTCTAGTAGAAATAATACAGGAACGGCACAACATAGAGCCATAGGACTAGATGCTCCAGAATCAGGGCCGGTGCAAGGATTTTTGCCGCCCTAGGCAAGATAAACATTGCCGCCCCCCCTTATCAGATGATCTGCCCATGTCATGTTCCACCCCTTTCTCAGCATTTAAATGAAATGAACTGCTATGTTTCTCTTAGGGTTAATCAAGCTTCTTGTAGCTGTCTCCCTGACAGACGCTAGAGGTGCTTCCGCGATTCTCACTGTGAAAATTACAGTGGGAAGACGCGGAACATAGTTTTGAATGCGTGCGCATGCGCATTCGCAGCTGAGAGGAGGATCGGTGAGAAGAGTTCCCAGTGCCGGCGCTGGAGAAAGGTAAGTGGCTGAAGGGGTTTTAACCCATTCAGCCCAGTGGGAGGGGGACACGAGGGTGCTCCACTCCTAACAACTACATAGTGCCAGGAAAATGAGTTTGTTTTCCTGGCACTATAGTGCTGCTTTAACACCAGTACTGCACAGTGTCTGTTCTCTGCAGGAACAGGCTATAGACACCAGTACCCACAGTATTAAACTGTAGTGGTTCTGAGACTATAGTGTCCTTTTAATGTGAGGTAAATTAGTTCCCAATGTAGTATTAATAACTAAACAATTAAATAATAAACACATTGCATTGTCTACTTACCACCAGGACAATAAGATGATCTGGTCTCTGGCTGCAGTCTGGCTCTTGGTCTGGCTCCGGGGACTCCCTTGTCACTTTCTTTTCCCCCTCTCCCTCCCTTGTTACTCTCTTCTCCCGCTTGTCCCTCTCTTCTCCCCCCTCCCTCCCTTGTCCCTCTCTTCTCCCCCCTCCCTTGTCACTCTCTTCTCCCCCCTCCCTTATCACTCTCTTCTCCCCCCTCCCTCCCTTGTCCCTCTCTTCTCCCCCTTCCCTTGTCACTCTCTTCTCCCCCCCCTCCCTTGTCACTCTCTTCTCCCCCCCTCCCTTGTCACTCTCTTCTCCCCCTCCCTTGTCACTCTCTTCTCCCCCCCTCCCTTGTCACTCTCTTCTCCCCCTCCCTTGTCACTCTCTTCTTCTCCCCCCTCCCTTGTCACTCTCTTCTCCCCCCTCCCTTGTCACTCTCTTCTCCCCCCCTCCCTTGTCCTCTCTTCTCCCCCTCCCTTGTCACTCTCTTCTCCCCCTCCCTTGTCACTCTCTTCTCCCCCCTCCCTTGTCACTCTCTTCTCCCCCTCCCTTGTCACTCTCTTCTCCCCCTCCCTTGTCACTCTCTTCTCCCCCCCCCTTGTCCTCTCTTTTCCCCCCCCGCTTGTCACTCTCTTCTCCCCCCTCCCTTGTCACTCTCTTCTCCCCCTCCCTTGTCACTCTCTTCTCCCCCTCCCTTGTCACTCTCTTCTCCCCCCCCCTTGTCACTCTCTTCTCCCCCTCCCTTGTCACTCTCTTCTCCCCCCTCCCTTGTCACTCTCTCTCTCCCCCCCTCCCTTGTCACTCTCTTTTCCCCCCTCGCTTGTCACTCTCTTCTCCCCCCTCCCTTGTCACTCTCTTCTCCCCCTCCCTTGTCACTCTCTTCTCCCCCCTCCCTGTCACTCTCTTCTCTCTCCCCCCCCCTCCCTCCCTTGTCACTCTCCCCCCCCTCCCTCCCTTGTCACTCTCCCCCCCCTCCCTCCCTTGTCACTCTCCCCCCCCTCCCTCCCTTGTCACTCTCCCCCCCTCCCTCCCTTGTCACTCTCTTCTCCCTCCCTTCACTCCTCCCCCCTCCCCCCTTGTCACTCTCCCCCCCTCCCTCCCTTGTCACTCTCCCCCCCTCCCTCCCTTGTCACTCTCTTCTCCCCCCCTCCCTCCCTTGTCCACTCTCTTCTCCCCTCCCTTGTCACTCTCTTCTCCCCCTCCCTCCCTTGTCACTCTCTCTCCCTCCCCTCCCTTGTCACTCTCTTCTCCCCCTCCCTCCCTTGTCACTCTCTTCTCCCCTCCTTGTCACTCTCTTCTCCCCCTCCTCCCTTATCACTCTCTTCTCCCCCCCTCCCTTGTCACTCTCTTCTCCCCCTCCCTCCCTTATCACTCTCTTCTCCCCCCTCCCTGTCACTCTCTTCTCCCCCTCCCTTGTCACTCTCTTCTCCCCCTCCCTCCCTTGTTACTCTCTTCTCCCCTCTCCCTTGTCACTCTCTTCTCCCCCTCCCTTGTCACTCTCTTCTCCCCCTCCCTTGTCACTCTCTCCCCCCCCTCCCTCCCTTGTCACTCTCTTCTCCCCCCCTCCTTTGTCACTCTCTTCTCCCCCCCTCCGTCCCTTGTCATTCCCCCCCACCCTTGTCACTCTCTTCCCCCCCCTTCCTTGTCACTCTCTTCCCCCCTCCCTTTTCACTCTCATCCCCACTCCCTTGTCACTCTCATTCTTCCCCCCACTCCCTTGTCACTCTCATCATTTCCTCCCCCCTCCCTTGTCACTCTCACCCCCCCACTCCCTTGTCACTCTCATTCCCCCCCCCCACTCTCTTGTCACTCTCATTCCATCCCCCCCCCCCCCCCCACCTCTAGTGTAGCATGGCCGAGCTCTGTTCGGTCCGGGGTACAGGAGCATTTGTTTCCTGTACCCGCCCGGACTGAAAGGAAGTGCACACTAAGTGAGCAGTCCAGCCAGGTACAGGAAACAAAAGCTCCTGTACCGCGGACTGAACAGAGCTCGGCCATGCTACACAAAAAAAAACTTGCGGCAACGCTTTTTTTTTAAGCCGCACTTTATGTAAATCGTGTATATTGATGTGCGATTTGTGGCCGTGTTATCCGCTGTGTTTGTCCTCCAGTTGATGTCGCCTTCTTTTCCCTGCATTTATGTCTTTTAATCATGTTTGTAAGTTATAAGTAATTATATAATAAAATGATAATTGTTTATAAGCGGTCTGGCAATTATTTGCAGGTTTTTGTTATGGTGTGTGCCATAGGCTTATATTGGTAATTACTCTAATCAGTACAAGAATCCCTGGTTGGGGCATATTTAGGGGATTATTTCATCTCCTGTCATGTAGACCTTCTCTTTCCTCTTCTCCTCCATTAGACAGCAACAACAAATTCTTTCAGCTGCATCTCATCTCTACAGAATTTGCAACACAGGACACGTTAGATTTCTAAATTTTTCCATGAACTTCCCCATTCTGGTGTCCCCACAGTGTCCCCCCAATACTGTGCCCATTGTGCCCCCCAATGCCCCAGGTACTATACTGCTGAAAAAATAGCCCAGTAGACATAATTGGGGTCATTTATCAAACTGGTGCAAAGTAGAACTGGATTTCCAAAAGAACTGTCAAATATGAAAGGTGGAATCTGATTGGCTGATATGGGCAATTAAGCCAGTTCTACTTTACACCAGTTTGATAAATTGCCCCAAATGTCCCTATAGTGTCTACAGCAGTTATAATGTCCCCTAGAGTGCCCTCAGTAATAATAACACCCAATATTGTGCTTCGGGTAATAATCCCTGTATAGTGTCCTCAGAAATAATAGAATTGCCCCAACAGTGCCTCCCTAATTCCCCCCACATTTCCCCCACACTGCCCCATAAAGTAATTTCCCCCACACTGCACCCACATAGTAATCCCCTATAGTAATTTTCCCCACACAAAGTAATTTCCCCGACACTGCCCCCATACAGTAGTCTCCCCCACACTGCCCCATACAGTATTTTCCCCCACACTGCCCCCACACAGTAATTTCCCCCCACACTGCCCCATTCAGTAATTTGCCCCACACTGCCCCATATAGTAATTTCCCTCACACAGTAATTTCTCCCATACAGTAATTTCCCACACACAGTATTTTGCCCCACACTGCCCCATACAGTAATTTCCACCACACTGCCCCATACAGTAATTCACCCCCACAGTAATTTCCCCCACACAGTAGTTTCCCCCACACTGACCCTGTACAGTAATATCCCCCACACAGTAGTTTCCCTCACACTGCCCCACACAGTAGTTTCCCCCACACTGCCCCCACACATTAACTTCCCCCCACACTGCCCCCACGCAGTAATTTCTTCCACACTGCCCCCACACAGTAGTTTCCCCCACACTGACCCTGTACAGTAATCTCCCCCTTACAGTAGTTTCCCCCACACAGTAGTTTCCCCCACACTGCCCCTACAGTAATTTCACCCACACTGCCCCTACAGTAATTTCACCCACACTGCCCCACACAGTAATCCCCCCCACACTGCCCCACACAGTAATTTCCCCCACACTGCCCCCACACATTAACTTCCCCCCACACTGCCCCCACGCAGTAATTTCTTCCACACTGCCCCCACACAGTAGTTCACCCCACAATGCCCCCATACAGTAATCTCCCCCACACTGCCCCATATAGTAATTTCCCCCACACTGCCCCATATAGTAATTTCCCCCACACTGCCCCCACACAGTAATTTCCCCCATGCTGCCTCCACACAGTAATTTACCCCACATAGTTTCCCCCCCACACAGTAGTTTCCCCCACACTGCCCCCATACAGTAAATCCCCCATACTGCCCCATATAGTAATTTCCCCCCACACAGTAGTTTCCGCCACACTGCCCCCATACAGTAATTTCCCCCACACTGACCCCATACAGTAATTTCCCCCACACAGTAATTGCCCCCACACAGTAATTTCTCCCACACTGCTTTCACACAGTAATTTCCACCCACACTGCCCCCATACAGTAGTTCCCCCCACACTGCCCCCCATAGTAATTTCCCCCACACTGCCCCACACAGTAATTCCCCCCCCCCACTGCCCCCACACAGTCATTTTCCCCACATAGTAGTTCCCCCCACACAGTAGTTTCCCCCACACTGCTCCATACAGTAAATCCCCCCCCCCATACTGCCCCATACAGTAATTTCCCCCACACAGTTTCCCCCACACTGCCCCACACAGTAGTTTCTCCCACACTGCCCCCACACAGTAATTTCCCCCACACTGCCCCCATACAGTAGTTCCCCCCGCACTGCCCCACACAGTAATTTCCCCCCGCACTGCCCCACACAGTAATTTCCCCCCACACTGCCCCACACAGTAATTTCCCCCACACTGCCCCACACAGTAATTTCCCCCCACACTGCCCCATACAGTAATTTCCCCCACACAGTAGTTTCCCCCATACACTAGTTTCCCCCCACACTGCCCCCACACAGTAATTGCCCCCACACAGTAATCCTCCCCCCACACTGCCCCATACAGTAATTCCCCCCACACAGTTTCCCCAACATTGCGCCATATACTAATTTGCCCACCATATAGTAATCCCTCCCATAATTATTTCCCCCACACAGTATTCCACCATAATATTTCCCCCCACATGTTCTCCTGTTTCCCCCAAAGTTGGCACATAAAAAAAAAAAGCTAAATACTCACCTATGTCCAGGCGCTTGCTCGCAGAGGAAGGCGCGCACACTTCACAATGCTGCTGCGTCCCGACACTGGCACGCACGATGACATCATCACGCATTTCACTACTGCATAGGCCTATGGCGGTGATCGGTGGCGGGGCAGTGCTCCCGTGCACCGCAACAGTATGTGGGTGTCAGCGCTCTGCATTGATGGAAGCGCTCATTGCTTCTGGCACCCTCCTGAGAGCCGGCACCGGGGCAGACCGCACCCCCCCAGGCACACCACTGGCTTGGGGCAAAGTATATTGTAACAGCCATGTCACAGGGTATGTTTACTTATATTTGGATGTTTTACCAACACTTGGATGCTTTATTGAAAGTGTAGTTGTTACTCCTTGTCTAATGTCTACCATAATTTTTTCCCGTGTATATGTGCTCTGGTATAATCCGTGTGGATGGTATGTAGCGTACTGATATAGTGGTATTGCTATTTAGTGTTAGTACATCTGGTAATACTGACTTCAGCTATTTTGTCAGTATCCATTTTCCATCTAGCTGATTTTGTTCTCTTCTTTTAATCAATATGGTTTACTCATTTGATATATGAATATAGCTCTAGTAAAAGTGAATATTAATTTTATGAATAGTTTGTGAGTTCCATGAGTATAGGCATTTATGGGCTCTAGATTATCTTGAATTGTGATCTTTGTGAGGTCATTGTAGGTTGTTTTTACCAGTTACAGGAGAAATCAGCAAAAACATTGTAAAATAAAAAAAATAAAAAAGTTTCAAGTGTATAAAAAAGTATTATTGTAAAAAATAAAAAAAATAGGAATTAGGCAGCAGGCTGTATAAAAATATCACATTATCTACCCCATCAGGTGAACACCATAAACAAAAACACAAAAAAAAAATTCAGCCACCGTTGTTTTCTTATTTACAACATTCCATGTGCGATGTGCGATAAAACTGACTAGTTACTTTCATTCTACAGGTCAGTACGAATCCAGCGATACCTTAAAGTAGCCTTTATGTATAGTTTTTCTTGCTTTTTGATACTGATAAAAAAAACTTGGGGGAAAAAAAAACCTGTTTTATTTTTTTTGTTACCATGTTCTGACCCCTATAACTTTTTATGTAGTTATGTGTATTTTTTGAGGGGCGATCTGTACTTTTAATTGATACCATTCTGGAGTGTGTACAACTTTTTGATCAATTTTTATAAAAAATTGTTTGATATTGTTTTTGCCATTTATCGCATAGGAAAAATATTTTTAGATTTTCATACTATGGGCTATGTGCACTTGGCAATACCTATGATGTGTATTTATTTTTTTGGGGGGGGGGGGAAGGGGATGATTTGAATTTTTATATTTTTTTACATTTTTTTATTTTTAAAAACTATTTTTTAAACCCTTTATTTTATAGTTTGCATAGGGAACTATAACAAGCAATCATTAGATTGCTGTTCTCATAGACTCAAGTGCTAGTGCATTGGTGCAAATTTACTAGTGTCCTATGGAACCCTGCCACAGACAGGGGCTCCATAGGAAACACTATGCAACAGCCTCCTGTCATTCTCTATGAAAAGGGCTACTGTATACAAGCTCTGGCTCCTCCGATCACCTCTGGAGGGAGCCAGAGCATTTGCACGTGCTCAGATGCCGTAGTCAAGTTTGACCACGACATCTAAACTGTTAAATGTCCGCGACTGGCATTATCGCCAGTCACGGACATGAGCCGTGGGTGTCTGCTGTATGAAACAGCAGGAATCCCACAGCTATAGTGCCCGCCCCACTCAGGAGCGGGCGCCATCTTTAAAGACCTGGCACTGGTTGGGAAGGGGTTAATGCCATATGTTTTTGTTTGCTTACATACCTTAAGGGGTGTTATCCTCTCATAAGGCTAGAGCTACACTACGGCTTTGTAGTGCGACTGATTTTATCTATTGCTGCATAACAGCTGCAGTGCAAATGAATATATTCAGTTGAATACAATCTTGTGGACTGCAGCTGTAGTTCAATAGTTAAAATCAATCAGTCGCGCTACAAAAAGTTGCAGTGTAGCCCAGGACTAAAGGGGTTGGCCTGTTCATGTTACTAGCTGTGCATGCGCTGGCAGCAGCATATACATGTATTAAAGGGTATATGTCATCAGAAAGATCGTTATGTATCTGGCTGACATTAGCGATCTGCTAATATCAGCGGAACATAACTGTATGATTTTTCACTCCCTGCCTGCCGCCGTTCCCTCAAAATAAAGACTTGTATGATATGCTAATGAGCCTCTAGGTGCTACTGATGGTTTAGTAATAATAATTCATGTTTACATACAGGTCCCTGAACTGCGTGCTGCCTGCAAGTAGTGATTTCATATTGTCCAACCCCTTTAACAAGGCGTTTATGGATAATTATGAATATATACAAATGTTTTTTTCTGCAGGCATTCTGCCCAGAGTCCTTTCTTGGTTACAACTACTGGGTTTGGTCAGGTTCTTCTATGCAGTTCAATATAAGTGAATAGCACAGCTCTCAAAGTACTGGACATGCCTGGGAGCCTCCTGCGCAGCCGCCCGCTCCCTTGTGCAATAGAGGTGAAGCTGTTCACAGTACATGCTGCTGCCTGCAAAGCCCTTATCAGGCTCTTACAATGTGCTGATCTCAAGTACTTTTATCTCTATATGCAAATACAGAAATAACAGTGTTGGCCTAAGAGTAAATACATTGCAGACCAGGAAGTAAAGGCTCCATACACATCAGTGCATTGTTAGCAGAACCTGTCCAGGACTATCTAATGTGTATGGGGAGCGTCCAATTCTCCCCTGATGGGGGGGGGGGGGAGCAGGGGGGATTGAAGAGGATTAGACAAACTGAATTTTTTGTCTGATCCTTTCCTTGTCCTAGAAGAGCCAGAAGCCAATGCCACAAGTATCTTGCAGCAGCGATCTCCTCTCTCCCCACTGACGACACATACATGATCAGCAGATATGAAGGTGTATGGGGGTGTCGGGAGAGATAAACAGCTGAATGATCGTTCGGCTGACAGCTATTTACTGTGGCCAGCTTAAAAGGACCCTTCCATCAGAAAGGGGTATTTTATTTATACTCAATATTCATAGAAAACATTTTTCAAATGTTTCATTCTGGCAGTACTATAACATTGAAAACTAGATTTGCATTTCCTGGAAGAAATAGTGCTTGAAAAGAGCTGAAAGTGTTTTGTGCGTGCATCTGTGGGTGACCGTGAAAGAGAAGATGGGCCGTGTGTGTGTGCTGTATCTGTGAGACTGGTCTGCACTCCCACGGTGAGTCCGGCCACACTATAGTGGCGGCACTGGTGTCACTCCTTTGCAACGGCAAACTGCCCCACTGTTGGCTCAACCTATTAAAGGGAACCTGTCACCGGGATTTGGGGTATAGAGCTGAGGACATGGGTTGCTAAAACATCCGCAATACACAGTCCCCATAGCTCTATGTGCTTTTATTGTGTAAAAAAACCTGATTTGATACATATGCAAATTTAAATGAGATGAGTCAGGGAAAGGACTAATCTCATGTTAATTTGCATATATATGTTAAATCGTTTTTTTACACAATAAAAGCACACAGAGCTATGGGGACTGGATATTGCGGATGTGCTAGTGGCCATCTAGCAGCCCATGTCCTGAGCTCTATACACAAAATCCTGGTGACAGGTTCCCTTTAAGGATCTGGGACGCTGGACCAATCAGGCTCTGTGCTGGTGTCACATGGTCCTGGGGGCGGGCTATGTAAGCAGACAGCTGCTGGCCACAGTTACCTGTGATTGGATGTCTAAGCCTCATTAGCTAGTTGTTTGTTTTCTACTCTGTCTCACTGACTTTTGCCCGTTTCTTTGACATTGCATTGGATTGCTGATTTTTTTGACTGGATTTGGACTCTGCTAGTTTGTGACCCCCGCCTTTGCCTGCTGAATTTGACATTTTTATTCTGGTTTCACTTCTCTTTGAACTTTATAACCAAAATACTTCTCAATGACAATGAGAAAATCATGTGTGAGCACCAACTCAATAGATCCGATAAACAACAGCACACATGTACGTAAATCACAAAATATTTTATTAATTCATCACATAAAAGACAATAATATCTCATACACAGGCCAGATGGAAACGTGGGCTTTCAGTGATAATACAATGGTTACCATGCTAGCTGTATTATGAGTGTGGATGGATGCAGTGTAACATAGTAACATAGTACATAAGGCCGAAAAAAGACATTTGTCCATCCAGTTCAGTCTGTTATCCTGCAAGTTGATTCAGAGGAAGGCAAAAAACCCCTGTGAGGTAGAAGCCAATTTTCCCCACTTTAAGGGAATAAAAATTCCTTCCCGACTCCAATCAGGCAATCAGAATAACTCCCTGGATCAACAACCCCTCTCTAGTAGCTATAGCCTGTAATATTATTACGCTCCAGAAATACATCCAGGCCCCTCTTGAATTCCTTTATTGTACTCACCATCACCACCTCCTCAGGCAGAGAGTTCCATAGTCTCACTGCTCTTACAGCGGCTAAATAGCATGCGACATGCATCCAACACATAAAAATCACAACCAGCATGGGAAACACATATAAGAAAAAGTAAAGGGGAACCAACCTTGGGACCTTGGTGAGCGCACCCCTGACGCGTGTTTCGCTCAGCTTCTTCAGAAGGGACGTGTCTATTCAGCCAAACTACTCCACTTTTAAATCCAGCCACAGCTGAGAGATTGCACTAAACACCTATCACACTATACCTAGCTAATTTGCATGTGTTCCTGGTCTGGTCGGGCAGCGACGATGGACGATGTGTTCCTGGTCTGGTCGGGCAGCAAAATTCAGTGTGTGCAGTTTGTGGAATATATCAATGATATTAACCAGATGAATATGAAATTTACCCTCAACTTCGGAGGTGACAGTCTAGAATTTCTGGACGTCAAGGTCTCCGTGGTGGATGGTATCCTACAGACAACAGGCTTCCGTAAGCCCACAGCCACCAATTCGCTGCTCCACCAGACCAGTTTCCATCCCCCTGCAGTTAAGGAAGCTGTCCCGTACGGGCAGTTTATACGCCTCCGTAGGATAAATAGTACAGAGAAGGATTACTTCAGGCAGGCCCACCAACTCAAAGATAGGCTGCTTGAGAGGGGATATTCCAAGAGAGACGTCACCGATGCGATGTATCGAGCGGCCCTCCGCCCTAGACATAGCCTACTTAGTGACCAGATCCACAAGGACAATGAAGATAGATTCACTTTTATCTTCAAGTTTAGTCCAGCGGCAGATATCGTCAAACGAGCGGTACTCAATAACTGGGACCTACTGAAGGGTGACCCTAGCATGGGAGACATAGCCTCCCAACGACCACTAATTGCCTTTAGAAAATGTCACACCTTAAGAGATAGGTTAGTCCACAGTACATTAGGACGGTCCCGACAGCCTGACTGGCTCCAAAGCAGGAGACCTCAAGGCAATTTTAAGTGTGGGATGTGTTCTTTCTGCCCCTACAACTCACAGGGGAAATCCCTGTCTCTGGGAGGCATCATACACAGAGTGAATGACTTTATCACATGTCGCACCACCCACGTCGTTTACGTCATATCATGTACCTGTGGCAGGTTTTACATCGGTAAAACCATCAGGCCCCTATTTGAGCGCATACGGGAACACCTCGGCTCCATCAGGACAGGACATGGTTCTCCGCGCCTTGTTGACCACGTACGCTCAACCCACAATGGTGATCCATCGAGCCTCTCCTTTGCTGGGATAGAGGCGGTGAGCCCCATCCCTAGGGGTGGGGACCGCCACCGCCTTCTGTTGCAGCGGGAGGCTCGATGGATCATCAAAACGGGAGCCATGGGACCACACGGTCTAAATGACAAAAACGACATGGCTGTCTTCCTTTGAAATTTTTATTTTCTACACAGGTTAGGCAGCAATATATTTTACCATTTGCAAAGATTCTGCATACCTACTACAAACTGATTGTTAGCTGTTCTAGGCATTTAATTTTCAATCTCTTTTACTTTGTCCTCTTTGTGGAACTAGCTCCCAAACAACAGTTTAAGTGTATGTCTCCCCTGTTAGTGCACTCATTGTTCTCTCCTCTATGCTAGGGTAATTTGTCCCCTCCTTTTGACACAAGGGTGTGCTATAAAGTATCATGCTGCAGTCATCTGCAGCCAGTTTGTATAACATTGTAATGATCCCCTTCTGTTTGATTCATAGTGCGCACCTGGGGAGCGTCCATGGTCGTCATGGTGATGACCTGGGTCAGCCCTTAAAAAGCACGTCAGTGCGCCGGCACATGAGCAGCGGTCCGAGGAAGCGCGACTTGCGCGAAACGGCCGTCACCGTCTAACACACCTGGACCTGTCCGCTCCCCAGCCAGTGCACATCAAGTCTACTTTGCTGTACCGCAAATAAAGCATCCAATCGACCCTGGTGAGTGCCGCGTGTCTATTATCTACACTTCCGAACCTATCACACTATACCTAGCTAATTTGCATGTTAAATCACCTCCGCCCGTCCACGACTCAGGCTGTCAGAACCCTGGCATCACCACCATCCGGATAACTCCGTCCATTCAACGCTAGCACCGCTACGTCACATCCGCCCAAAACTGCAGGCAGGAAGCCCGTTCAGCGCGTCACTTCCGCCCATCCTGTCAGTGGAAAGGTCCGTACCAGTAAGTTAAAACCGTCCCACATCGCGTCCCCACGGTCCGTCCTAATCAATAATGGGTCCCCAGTTGTTACCCTAGTGGCGGGTATTCCGGGATGAATTACCGCTGTTATCTTCTTAAGTATTCTGAACTATAACACCCGTCACCAGGCCCAAGGTTCATTCCCCAGCCAGTTCACAGCCTTTACAATATGTCTGCACAGATCGCCTCCACGGTACGGGCACACAGTGTTAGGATTGCAATATCACCATCAGGGGTGGGATGAACCCGGGTCCTCCCAGCGATGGATGTAAAGAGAGGGGAAAACAGATAGATAAAAAGTTGATTAATTAACCCCTGAAGTTGACATAGAACACCAATAATTAATAAATAAACGATAGTATACTGTATTTTGTCAAAAATACATTCATAATTAATCAATCCATAAAAGGGATATCCAAGTGCATATATGCAGTGTAATAATGTCACGAGGGTGTCAAGAGCCACGTCTGATTCCGTTATACCCGGGGTCAGGAAGTCGCAGCGGGTGGCTGCGCGCTCTATGTCTAAAGATCACGGTGTTTCTTAGTGTTTGTTTTCTGTGTTTGCCTTGCAATCCTTTTTGTCTCACTCAGGGATCCGTAGCTTCTCCTCCTCAGCTGTTTCTTGTCTGCCACTCCCAAACTCCTTATATTCTCCTCTCACACTTCTCTAGTTGCCAGATATAGAGCTTCCTGCCTGGACATCTATGCTAACCCACTGGAGCTGAGAATCTGGTTGTTGTTCCAGAGTGCTACCCTCCGGATCCCTGTTGGGCTTTTGTTGTCTCCTGTTGTTGCCCTCCTGGGATTATATGTTTAGTTTGTATTGTCTGTCCTCCCCTTGGTGTTTTCCTTTAGAGCTAGTGGTGCGGACTAGTGTTCCCACCGCCCTGTTCACTATCTAGGGCTCATCCTAGGGAAAGCCAGGGTTTTAGGCACGTGATCGGCGTACGGGTGAGGAACCCGTCTAGGGACGACAGGGCAGCCAGGCGCCAGTCGCAAGGTGAGTCAGGGGTCACCACCTTCCCTCTCACTAGGGCAGGGCCTCCCTCTATTCCTCCCTCCGTGTCACGTATGTGACAGTTACGCCGATCGTGATAAATAATAAGGGTTCTATACCAGAGGTGCAATTATATCTATATGAGGGGATATGTATAAATATATATATATGGGCTGGAGAGTAGACACCAGCTACCCCCTAACTTGTCATAGGTCCACAATAATGTAATGGAAAAAATAATAATTAATAAATAAGTCCATCATATATATAATACACATAGTATACATAATAAATATAAAAATATATATATATTAGACATGTATTACAAAATGATTAATACAGAATGATAAATAATTCCATGATTGATAAGTGTATACGGACACTACCCAAATATTGCACAGTAACAGCTAATAACTATCCACAATGTATTTATAAATCCATTATGGCACTTGCACACATACACAACGTTGCCACACATCCACGCTCATACAGCCTGGTATAGAGTCCAGTATGTGTATATATTTATCTCTATGACCATATGCCCACCTATACCCCAGAAATGGTCACTATCCTAGACCAAGCCCTAAATATAATACCATTCCTAATATATAGATACCTTATTATACGGCACCATGCTTTTATAACAAAGCATATGTGTTGTTGTTATACAGTAATACAAATAAATACCCTAAAATAAAGTGCTCAGTGCGCATGCAGTGCAAAGTGAAAAGTAAAAAATAATAATAAAACATTATACCAAGCTCAATAGTGCATGATCAGACTGGAAGTAAATAAGAACCAGATATCAGGGTAAATATAAACCAAACTTGTAAGTGACAGAATGGCTGCAAATAAATGCATAGGTAGATGCAGAATATGATATAAAATGAATACACAAGTGACTGACCATCAGTGTCATATATACAAGGCATTGGTCACACTGTAACATATCCTCTATCTTTATGCGGGTACCAGACCCTATAATGGTCACTCTAATTCCAAAGGTCTGGAGACACAGGCGAAGCATCAATGGTGACAGGCATCAGGTACACATCTCTCAATCTGCAACATATAGAATCACGGGAGTATATCCAGAATAGAACACAAAATAAATCAAGACCTGTTAAAAAACAAAAGTAAAACCATTAATAATATCAGTTAAAAACAATAATAAGTCCTGGGCATTGGACCCAGACCAAGAGCAGATGGAACAGGAGGCCTGCTAATCTGAGCTGAGAGCACAGAGGAATGCACCATCAAGGCATGGCTAGAAGGGGGGGGGGGAGAAGAAAAAGGGGGGCAAAGAAGAAAAAGGAACCAGGGAGAAGGGGGGGGGGGAGGGAGGGGAAAGGAGTTGGGGGATGACGGGGAATGACCAGAGGCCCAGGAGAAGGGAGGAATCAATATCAACCAGATTGCTCCATCAAAGAAATCCGAGTTATGTTTCTCTTTAAAATGTCTCGGTAAGGTCTTCAATTGTGTGAAGTCTTGTTCTTCTCTTGCTGCCTCAATGGAAAGGACATGTTCCCTCACCCTTCTTCTTAACTGCCGGGACGTCAATCCCATGTAAATGAGATTACAAGGGAAAATAGCCCAGTAGACAACACCAATAGTTGTACACGTAATGGTATGTGTAATCTTAAGACAGTTTTGGGCGGATGTGACGGAGCGGTGCTAGCGTTGAATGGACGGAGTGGTGGTGATGCCAGGGTTCTGACAGCCTGAGTCATGGACGGGTGGAGGTGATTTAACATGCAAATTAGCTAGGTGTAGTGTGATAGGTGTTTAGTGCAATCTCTCAGCTGTGGTTGGATTTAAAAGTGGAGTAGTTTGGCTGAATAGACACGCCCCTTCTGAAGAAGCTGAGCGAAACACGCGTCAGGGGTGCGCTCACCAAGGTCCCAAGGTTGGTTCCCCTCTACTTGTTCTTATATGTGTTTCCCATGCTGGTTGTGATTTTTATGTGTTGGATGCATGTTGCATGCTATTTAGCCGCTGTTGGGGATAATTATCCGCACACTGCATCCATCCACACTCCATAATACAGCTAGCATGGTAACCATTGCATTGTCACTGAAAGCCCACGTTTCCATCTGGCCTGTGTATGAGATAACCTTTCTCGCTTCAGCCATGTGGCTCACTCAGACTAGTAGGTGATGTGCGCTTGGGGGATAGATCCATATTGTGTAACCTTGGTGGGGCGCTGATTCGCAGTGCTGCCCCATTACTGCTGCTGTTCATACACTCATTTATGTCTATGGTTTTGTCTTTTATGTGATGAATTAATAAAATATTTTGTGATTTACGTACATGTGTGTTGTTGTTTATCGGATCTATATTCTCTTTGAACTTATATCCAATTTTTTATTCTGATCCAGTCCTGGTTTTGCTTGTCTGTTTTTCTCCTCTCTGTTTGTCTACTCTTTCCCATTTTGGTTTAGGATCCTGCACTTAGCTAAGAAGGGATTGTTGCCCAGCTGTGGGCCGCCACTTAGGATGGATCATGCAAGTATCGTAGGTAGGGACAGTGGTGCGGGTAGAGCGCAGGGCTGCACTTTTCCCTACCCTTTCATGACAATTGGGTGGTAGTTAGACTGTGCTATCAGAGTAAATTTTTAACCCCTTCACGCAACATCACGTACATGTACGTGGGGGAATGTGGTGCCTCACCGCATCCCCACGTGCATGTACGTGATCGGCTTTCTCTGTCAGCGCAGGGAGCGAAGCACTGAAGGTTCAGTGAAGCCGGCGTGCTGGGGTTGCTAGGCAACCAGAGAAGTCGGCGGGAACAGCATCGGAGCTCTGACCCGCCCACGATCGCTGTGATTGGTCCAATACTGCAGAGGGACCAATCGCAGGACATCGGGGCAGGTAAAGGGGGGTTAGGGAGGGACTATGTGCTTCTCCTTCTCTGATCGTCCCAATTCCTGTCAGGGAAGCGATCAGAGAAGGAGAGAGTGTAAAAAGCTGCTGTAGATTAATACCTACCAGATCAAATTAACCCCTTTAGTGCCATAAAGCTGCTTCTGTGCCCCAGTCAGTGACACAGATCAGTTCTGTGCCTCATCAACAGCCTTTCATCTGTCATCTGTAGTCAGTTCTGAGCCTCATCCCCTGCTTCGTACATAATTAACCCCTAATTAACCCCTTCAGTACCGATTTGCCCCAGTCAGTGAGATTAGTCCTGTCCAGTCATCTCCTCATCACCTCATCCAGACACCTGTCACTACTGTCCGTCCGTTAAGACAACTGTCTGCCCGTCAAGACACCTGTCACTCCAGCCTGTCCCTCCATCAAGACACCTGTCAGTCCAGCCTGTTCGTCCGACACATGTGACTCCAGTTTGTCTGTTCAATAAAGACACCTATTACTCCAGCCTGTCCGCCCATCAAGACACCTGTCAGTCCAGTCTGTCCGCCCATCAAGACACCTGTGACTCCAGTTTGTCCGTTCAATAAAGACACCTGTCACACTAGCCTGTCTGTCCGTCAGGTCACCTGTCACACACTCCCAAGTTACATAAAAAATAAAAATAAATTAACCGTCAATAGGTGTGCCATCCTCCTGTGTGTGTATATACTCGTGTCCTGTGCTTGAGTGGCACCATTATGCCCCATGTGGCTTTGTGCCACCTAATACTGTAAAATACATTAATTAACCCCTTTTCTGCCCCAGTAAGGATATTGGCACTACTCTGTGCCCCATACTAGACCCCTGGCTCATCGCCAGCCATCTGTGCTACCTGTGACACCTGTCAATAATTTCCAAGTGACGGGGAGTTTTTACAGTATTTTAGTCTGCTGTTCTATTATTTTTTTTTAAATATATATAAAAAAAAAAGACAAAAAAAATCTACGTTAGTTTACAGTTTAAAATGACTAAACGGCTTTTCACTGCCGAAGAGGCATATGCCGTACTTTTTGAGGACACTGACTCCAAGAGTGGAGATGAAGTGACATTTTGAGTTTCATCTTCCTCAGATGATTCATCTAATGATGAACCCCCTCGTAGGCGTCCTAGGGGTAGTGCGCAGTCGCAGCCCTGTACAAGTGACTCTTCACGGATCCCCGCAGATAACTATGTGCCCCAGGTGCCTGAATTTACAGCCACTCCAGGCATCAATGTAGATACCACAGGTTTCAGTGAAATTAATTTTTTCCAATTATTCTTCACTGATGACCTAATTAACTTGATGGTGGAACAAACAAATATATATGCAGAGCAATTTATTGCCTCCCATCCAGACAGTTATCTCTCAAGGCCCCACAAATGGACCCCTACTAACACGACTGAAATGCAAAGGTTTTGGGGACTTCTCCTTAGCATGGGCATTATAAAATAGCCAACAATACGTTCGTATTGGAACAAAGATATTTTATATCACACCCCTCTTCACAGTCTTGCCATGCCCCGGGCCCGTTTCAAAGCTCTTCTAAGATTCCTACACTTCAGCAATAATAATGAATGCCAACCCCCAAGCGACCCCAGTTATGACAGACTCTTTAAAATTAGGCCAGTGGTTGACCACTACAATTCCAAATTTGGTCAAGTATATACCCCCAAAAAATGTCTCTCAGTGGATGAATCATTGGTCCACTTCAATGGTCGATTACATTTCCGCCAGTACTTGCCCAATAAAAGGGCTAGGTATGGTGTGAAGTTGTATAAGGCCTGTGAAAGTGTATCTGGGTATACACTGCGCTTTCGTATTTACGAGGGAAAAGATTCCAAAATTGAGCCACCCGATTGTCCCCTGGTTCTGGGTATAAGTGGGAAGATAAATTAAATACGGTTTGAGAGATCCGCTCACCTCTGTAGCCCTCAGGGTAGGTGCACCAAACAAAATTTGAGATCACCCCTCAAAAAAGTAGTTAAATTGTAAATTAAGTATGGATGGGCACTCATATAAGGAGGTATAGGACACACTTTAATATTAAAATAATTGATAATAAAAAATACAATTCATACATAAAAATATTCTGTTGAATACTCCACAGTCCTGGCTTTAAACTGAAGCTAGCAGTCCAAACAGCCAAATTGTGTAACTAATGGCTACTCCTGGTTGTAGGAAAAACCAAAGGCTGTTCGGACGGCAGGTTCCTGCCAAGTCAGGCAAAATGATTATATAAAATACATATAAAAGATGCTTAACATATTTAGCTAAACAAAATAAAAGTTCATTCAGTATGGTCCTATATGGGGGGAAGCAAAAATAAGGAACAAGAGAAGACCTTGAAAACTTTATCAAAAAGATTAATGTTAACGATAATAATCTAAAATTCACCTCCAATTTTGGAAGTGAAAAAATAGAGTTTTTGGATATTGCGATCACATGTAAAGAAAATAAATATAGATGCAATACATTCCACAAGCCTACAGCAAAAAATGGGTATATTCCCTTTACAAGTTGCCACCTACCAAGATGGCTTACAAATGTCCCTTTCGGCCAATTCCGAAGGCTGAAACGGAATTGTACGGAAGATGATACGTTTGTAGAGGAAGCAAGTGTCATGAGGGACCAATTCAAAGAAAAGGAATACCCAGAATCCATTATAAATGATGCCCTTGAGAGAGTAAAAAATTTGGATAGGAACACCTTTTTTCAGCCAACCCAAAAAACAAAACAGGAGGAAGATTTAAGCTTTCGGATTATTCTGCCATACAATATTCAGGCAAGACAGGTTGAACATATCATAAAGGCACATTGGCACCATTTATATAATGACAAAACAATAGGGATGCTTTTGCCTTTAACACCGAAAATAATTTACTCAAGGGCCCCAAATTTAGGGATTCAAGTAGCCCCTTCAGTGAAAGATAGACGTAAAAAAAGTATGGTTACCAACTGGTTGCAACTTAAAGGCTTTTTCCGATGTGGAAAGTGCCTGGGATGTAAAAAAACTAAATTCCCGAGAAAAACTACATCAGTTGTCTCCACACAGAACTCCCACTCAATGACAATTAAACATTTTCTCACCTGTAATTCTAGTAATGTTATATACCTAGTCCAGTGCCCTTGTCAAAAACAATACATAGGGAGAACCAAACGCACCTTGAAGGTCAGGATAGCAGAACACCTGAATAATATCAGTAAAGGCTATGACAAACATTCGCTGTCCAGACACTTCAAGGATGCACACAACCAAGACCCTAGGGGTCTCTCCTTTACGGCACTGGAGAAGGTTGAGAAACATTGGCGGGGAGGCAACCAAATTGAAAGACTATCACGGGCAGAATCGAGAAAAATTTATGAATTCGGTAGCATGTTACCAAGAGGCTTAAATGCCGAATTAGAAATATTCGGCTTTCTATAGATATGGGTGTTCTGTGTGGGTGTTGATGGAGAGTTGCAAGTTTGGCTGTTTTCCAGCACTGCAACTCCCCCTCCACCCCACATAGGCCACCCTTCCCCTTCTATATCTATATTTAAGAGAGAGAATGAAAGACATCTAAGAAAATTAAGGTATGAAATATTTGAATTGGCTCCTTATGAATTTGAACAATCTGGGAATCCCAAGATTAACATAGGCACTGAAATATGGGCAGTCTCCCAAAAAAAACGCAAAAAAACGCAAAAAAACGCAATAAAATCGCATATGCGTTTTTTCTTATAAATGTATCTGTATTTGCTAACAAAGAGGAAATATCAAGGCTGTAAAATTCGCATATATTTATTTATTTTTATTTGTTTAAATAATGATTTTTAGTAAATGCTGACAATTTTATGTGAAGAAAAGAAAAACCTGTATATGGGCAAATAGGAAGGAAAAAATTTATGAAAAAATGTATGAGAAATTATGCTGAGATGATGCTTAATAGCCTACTATTTAAATATATAAGAAAGACTAAGAAAGCAACTTGATGAAAAGAACCGCAATAAAAACGCAAATAAGATATGGAACAAGATAATAGATCCAGACCGGGGTTTCCTTTGGGACACAATTAGAATCCAGATCGGGTTTTGAAATAGACCGAAAGTCATTATAAATAGAGACCGTTGTAAGATTTGGGGTATGCCACTGAGGAAGAGGACAGCGTCTCCTCGAAACGCGTCTGGCGGAATACCCTGAATCACAGATGACCTACGAATAAAGAGTGCACTACAAAGAACAAAGAAAAAAGAACGGTCTTATTCCGTAAGGACAGAAACCCTGAGACGTCACTAACCTGCGTCGGGTGATCCTCCTACTGACTCAAACCCTGCAAGCCAGCTGAGAGACACGTGGGACGCGGTGAACTTCAGAGCCGGGACGCCGGCATATACTGTGGACCGCAAACCCACCAAACGAACAGAGGCACGCAGGTGAAGGTAAGCCCACACAGTGGGTCAAGCTTGTTAAACTACCATATTCAAGCGATAAGAGGAAAAACACCATCTACATTTAAAGACAGAACTTTGATACAAATATAGCAACAGTTAAAGAAGGAAGCCCATCTTTCCTATAGAGATTGCTACATACGTCAAATAACATCTCAGGACGCAGGTTGAAAACCTATTGAGAAGTTACTCAGTGTCAATTAAGCATTTATTTTTGCTTCCCCCCATATAGGACCATACTGAATGAACTTTTATTTTGTTTAGCTAAATATGTTAAGCATCTTTTATATGTATTTTATATAATCATTTTGCCTGACTTGGCAGGAACCTGCCGTCCGAACAGCCTTTGGTTTTTCCTACAACCAGGAGTAGCCATTAGTTACACAATTTGGCTGTTTGGACTGCTAGCTTCAGTTTAAAGCCAGGACTGTGGAGTATTCAACAGAATATTTTTATGTATGAATTGTATTTTTTATTATCAATTATTTTAATATTAAAGTGTGTCCTATACCTCCTTATATGAGTGCCCATCCATACTTAATTTACAACATAAGTGGGAAGATAGTATGGGATTTAGTCCACCCCCTGCTGGACCACTGATACCATCTGTATTTGGACAACTTTTACAATAGTGTCCCTCTCCTGAAGTGCCTTGCTGCCAGAGGCATAGGCACATGTGGCACAATTAGAAGAAATCAAAAAGGGCTCCCTAAATCCTTTATAGATCAGACAGTGCGTCGTGGGGAAAGCAGGGCTGTTTGCTCAGAAAATTTGATACTGGTAAAATACAAGGACAAACGGGATGTTCTTGTGTTGACTACCCTCCATGCAGATCAGTCCACCCCAGTCCCAGTCCGAGGAACCACAGAGCAGAACATCAAGCCTGTGTGTATCCAGGATTACAACAAGTTCATGGGTGGAGTGGATCTTTCAGACCAGGTACTACAGCCCTACAGTGCCTTAAGAAAATCTAAGGTGTGGTACAAAAAATTAGCTGTGTACCTAACCCAAGTGTCACTATATAATGCCTTTGTCATCCACAGAACAGCTGGTCATGGGGGGACCTTCTTTGAATTTCAGGAAAAAAATTATAAAAAAATAGATTTTTGGCGTTCAGGAAGGAGAGGCCAGTTTTTCATCCAGCAGTGCTTATGGGGTATCAAGAATAATACGTGGGCAGCATTTCCCTGGAGTACTTCCCCCCCCCCCCCCACAGAAAAAAAAGGCGACCCCAAAAAAGGTGTCGAGTTTGCTTGGTTAAAGGGATTAGGAAAGACACCACTCACTACTGTCAGACCTGCCCCTCTAAACCAGTGCTTTCAAGTTTATCACACCGCAACTGATATCCATTAAGTCCATTTCACTAATTTCTTATATAATCCATGGCAAGACATTTTCAGTTGAGCATTTTTCCATTTGGCAATCCAATAATAGCTCCCCCCAAAAAATAAAATAAAAACCTTAAAAATTCCCATTATACCCCTAGATGAATACATTGAAAGGTGTCATTTTGTTAAATGAGGCAATTCTTCAATTTCCTTTTATGTTCTGGCACCCCTAGAGCCTCGATTTTGCGGTTTTCACTGTTGGGGTGAGTGTCTTCAAATACGACATGGTGCCTGAAAATGATTCCAGCAAAATCTGCCTTCCAAAAGCCACACAGTGTTCCTCCCATTCTGAGCCCCGCTGTGTGCTCATACAGCACTTTACAACCACATATAGGGTGTTGACGTATTTTTTATTATTTTATTATTTACTCCTGATACCCCTTGTTAAAATGACAAATTTGGGCCTAAAGCGAGACAATCTTGTAAAATATGAAATTTTTCATTTTCACTGCCAAGTCTTTCTAAATTCCATGAAACGGCTATTGGGCCAAAGTGCTCAGTGCACCCCTTGAAAAATTCCTTGGGGGGTGTATTTTCCCATAATGGGGTCACTTTGAGGGTTCTTTTCATTGTTGGGGTGCCTCAGGGTGTTTTCAAATGCGACATGGTGCTTGAAAATTATTCCAGCGAAATCTGCTTTCCAAAAGCCATACGGTGTTCCTCCCATTCTGAGCCCCGCTGTGTGCTCATACAGCACTTCACAACCACATATGGGGTGTTGACTTATTCAGGAGAAAATGGGTAACAGATTATGAGGTGCATTTTCTCCTGATAATGCTTGTTAAAATGAAAAATTTGGGCCTAAAGCAAGATAATCTTGTAAAATATGAAATTTTTCATTTTCAATGCCAAGTCTTTGTTCATTCCATGAAACGGCTATTGGGCCAAAGTGCTCAGTGCACCCCTTGAAAAATTCCTTAGGGGGTGTATTTTCCATAATGGGGTCACTTTGGGGGTTCTTTCATAGTTGGGGTGCCTCAGGGTGTCTTCAAATGCAACACGGTGCCTGAAAATTATTCCAACAAAATCTGCCTTCCTAAAGCCATACGGTGTTCCTCCCATTCTGAGCCCCGCTGTGTGCTCATACAGCACTTTACAACTACATATGGGGTGTTTCTGTAAACTTGGCTAACAAATATTAAGGTTTATTTTGCTGTTAACCCATGCTGAATTGCAGGAGAAATGGATCTAAAGTGAAAAATCTGCAAAAAAAGTGACATTTTAAAAATTCACCTCCATTTTCCATTAATTCTGGTGGAACACTTAAAGGGTTAACAACGTTTGTAAAATTAGTTTTGAATACCTTGAGGGGTGTAGTTTCTAAAATGGGGTCATTTTGGGTGGTTTCTATTATATAAGTCTCACAAAGTGACTTCAGACATTAACTGGTCCTTAAAAAGTGGGTTTTGGAAATGTTGTGAAAAATTTGCAAATTTGCTTCTAAACTTCTAAGCATTCTAACATCCCCAAAAAATAAAATTACATTTACAAAATGATGCAAACATGAAGTAGACATATGGTAAAAGTAGAGTAATAACTATTTTGTAAGTTACCACTGTCTGTCAGAGAAATTCAAATTTAGAAATTGCGAATTTTTCAAAATTTTCTGTAAATTTTGGCATTTTTTATAAATAAAGGTAAAACATATTGACTCAAATTTACCACTAACATGAAGTACAATATGTCACGAGAAAACATTCTCAGAATCGCTTATATAAGTTAAAGCGTTCCAGAGTTATTACCACATAAAGTGAAACATGTCAGATTTTCTAAATGTGGCTTGGTCCTTATGGTGAAAACTAGCTTGGTCTTGAAGGGGTTAAAAACAACCATCCAATCGACTCCAAAAATATATAGTACACCTGGAGTCTGTACGTTAAGCAGCTGGTGCTGTATTAATTGCAGAATAACGCCTTTCATTTCTATGAGGGATTTTTTATTTTTAACCCCTTTCAGGACCCTGCCGTTTTTCACCTTAAGGACCAGGCCATTTTATGCAAATCTGACATGTGTCACTTTATGTGGTGATAACTGTCAAATGCTTTTACTTATACAAGCCATTCTGAGATTGTTTTCTCGTCACATATTGTATGTACTTCATGACAGTGGTAAATTTGAGCGTATGTCCAAAAGAGGTCGGCACTGCTCGAATAGGGATCCCAATAGACAATTCGTGAAGAACAAGACCGGCACTCGCACTGATAAATAATCTTGCGAATTAAAATTTGCAAGATTATTCATCGGTGCGAGTGCCGGTCATGTTCTTCACGAATGGTAAATTTGAGTCAAATATTTCATTTTTATTTATAAAAAAAATACCAAATGTACCCCAAATTTTGAAACATTTGCAACTTTCCAAATTTCAATTTCTATACCTTTGAAAAAAGATAGTTATACCTCCTAAAAAATAGTTATTACCGGTACTTTACATTTCCCATATGTCTACTTCATGTTTGGATAGTTTTGTAAATTACATTTTCTTTTTTTGGGACGTTAGAAGGCTTAGAAGTTTAGAAGCAAATCTTAACATTTTCAGCAATTTCCAAAACATTTTTTTTTAACCCCTTAAGGACACGGACATATTTCACCTTAAGGACCAGGCCATTTTTTGCAAATCTGACCGGTGTCACTTTATGTGTGAATGACTTTTAAACACTTTTACTTATCCAGGTCATTCTGAGATTGTTTTTTCATCACATATTATACTTCATGACACTGGTAAAATGGAGTCAAAACATTTTTTATTTATAAAAAAATACCAAATTTTCCAAAAATTTTGAAAAATTTGTTAATTTCCAAGTTTCAATTGCTCTACTTCTATAATACATAGTAATACCTCAAAAAAGATTTATTACTTTATATTCCCCATATGTCTACTTCATGTTTGGTTCATTTTGGGAATGCAATTTTATTTTTGGGGGATATTACAAGGCTTAGAAGTTTAGCAAATCTTGAAATCTTTCTGAAATTTAAAATCTAAAACTCACTTTTTAAGGACCAGTTCAGGTCTGAAGTCACTTTGTGAGGCTTACATAATAGAAACCACCCAGAAGTGACCCCTGTCTAGAAACTATACCCCTCAAGGTATTCAAAACTGATTTTACAAACGTCGTTAACCCTTTAGGTGTTCCACAAGAGTTAATGGCAAATGGAGATAACATTTCAGAATTTCAATTTTTTATGGCAAATTTTCCATTTTAATCCATTTTTTCCAGTAACAAAGCAAGAGGGAAAGGAGCGCCATACGGTTTTTGGAAGGCAGATTTTGCTGGACTGGTTTATTTACACCATGTCCCATTTGAAGCCCCCCTGATGCACCCCTAGAGTAGAAACTCCATTAAAGTGACCCCATTTTAAAAACTACGGGATAAGGTGGCAGTTTTATTGGGACTATTTTTAGAGTAAAAATGATTTTTGGTTGCTCTATATTACATTTTTGTGAGGCAAGGTTACCAAACATAGAAATTCTGAAATTTCATCTCCATTTGCCTTAAACTGTTGAGGAACACCTAAAGGGTTAATAAAGTTTGTAAAATCAGTTTTGAATACCTTGAAACTACACCCTCTTAGATGGGGTCACTTTTATGGAGTTTCTACTCTAGGGGTGCATCAGGGATTCTTCAAATGGGACATGGTGCCCCAAAAAAAGGCCATCAAAATCTGTCTTCCAGAAACCATATGGCATTTCTTTCCTTCTGCGCCCTGCCGTTTGGTCATACAGCAGTTTACGACCACATATGGAGTGTTTCTGTAAACTGCAGAATCAGGGTAATAAATATTAAGTTTTGTTTGGCTGTTGACCCTTGCTTTGTTACTGGCAAAAATGGATTAAAACTGAAAATTTGACCAAAAATATAATTTTTTATATTTTTTTGACCGTGTTCATCTGAGGGGTTAGGTTATGGGGTATTTTTATAGAGAAGATTGTTACAGACGCGGCGATACAAGGTTTTATACTATATTATCCTTTTTTAAACAAAAAAAAACATTTTTATATCTCCATATTCTAAGAGTCATTTTTTTTTTTTTGACGATTGTCTTAGGTATGGGCTCATTTTTTGCGGGATGAGAGGATGGTTTTATTGGCACTATTTTAGGGGGCATATGACTTTTTGATCGCTTGCTATTACACTTTTTGTGATGTAAGGTGACAAAAAAATACCTTTTTTTGCACTGTTTTTATTTTATTTTTTTGACCGTGTTCATCTGAGGGGTTAGGTCATGGGGTATTTTTAGAAAGCAGATTCTTACAGACGTGGCAATGCCTAATATGTTAACTTTTTTTTTTTATATCATTTTTGAATGAGAACCATAGTTTTTTATTGTCAGTGGAAAAATGGAATTAAAATTGGGGAAGGGGATTATAAATTTAGTACTCCATGGATTTGTTGTACTCCCTAAACCGTCAATGCAGAGGCCCGGATGATCGGGGCACGTGTCACACTGAGTGGTGGTGTCCTTCCGTATCCCCCTCCTGTGACACACTCTGCACTTTTTTTGGGACCGTTACTTCTTTCCAGTATGGGGGACCACAACTGGAAAGTGTTGGCCATGGACGATCCAGGTGCCTCCAGTTCCCGAGGTACTCCGGCCTGCTCTTTCCCGGTCAGAAAAAATCAGGGCCTTAAGGACTGCATCATAGAACTGGAGGAATTTCCCTGTGCTGCCAGTACTCTGGGACAGCACAAAAGAGTTGTACAAGACAACCTGTACCAAGTAGACCGCAACTTTTTTGTACCATGCCTGGGTTTTGCGCTTGGCATTATATGGCTTGAGAACTTTATCAGAGAGATCAACTCCTCCAATATACCGATTGTAGTCAACGATATATTCGGGCTTGAGGACCGTTGCTGCGTTACCTCGCACAGGGAAAGGGGTGATGCCTTTACCGTGAATTGTGGACAGTACAAGGACATCGCTCTTGTCCTTATATCTGACCAGCAACAGGTTTCCACTGGTAAGCGCACGGGTCTCACCCCTGGGGATAGGTACCTTGAGGGGGTGGGTAGGGAGGCCGTGTTGATTTTTCCGCATGGCCCCACAAGCGGACCTGGATCTGGTGGCGAGGGACTGGAACAATGGGATACTAGTATAAAAGTTATCCACGTACAAGTGGTAACCCTTATCTAGCAGTGGGTGCATAAGGTCCCACACAAGTTTCCCGCTAACACCCAGAGTGGGGGGACATTCTGGGGGTTCAATACGGGAATTTTGCCCCTCGTACACACAAAACTTGTAAGTGTACCCAGAGGTACTCTCACAAAGCTTGTACAGCTTCGCGCCATACCTCGCCCGCTTAGAAGGGAACATACTGGCAGAAAATGAGTCTCTCCTTGAAAGCAATGAGAGACTTCTCAACCGCGACCTCCCTTTCAGGTACATAGGCCTCCAAAAATTTGGCCCCAAAGTGATCGATGACCAGCCTGATTTTGTACAGGCGGTCAAAGGGAGGATCACCCTGGGGGGGGGGGGGACATGCTGCATTATCTGCATAATGCAGGCATTTTCGAATGGCCTCAAAACGGGAGCGTGTCATGGCCGTACTGTAAAGTGGGGTCTGGTAGAGGACGTCCCCACTCCAGTACAGCCTGACACTGTTTTTTTTTTTTACCAGGCCCATGTGCAGCACGAGGCCCCAAAATGTCCTCATCTCGGCTGCACTGCCCGGAGTCCAGCCACCGTCCCTAGCCAAACAGGAGCCTGGGTGTTGAGCACTGAACTGTTGGTCGTACAAGTTCATTTGCTCCACCATCAGATTCACAAAATGATCACTGAAAAAAAGACTAAAATAGTAATATTGAGCGAAGCCCACTGTGGGAATCTGGATTCCTGGTTGGCCAACAAAATCAGGAATCACAGGCTTAAAATCCTCTGGGGTACACCATGCAAGTTCACCGGTAGGGGGCTCAGGTGGACTTATCTGGTGGACCGGAAAACTAGTACGAACCCCAGAGCTGCTCGTACTAGCGTGGGCCACAGTGTCCCTGGCATGGCGGTCCCCTTGCTCTGCCTGGCGGCGTCTCCGTCCCCTTAGGTGCTCATCATCATTGCTAGATGATGAGGAGGACGCGGATGACAAGAGAAAAGTGGGGTCATCCTCGTCCTCACTAGGGCTCTCGGAGGCAAGCTGGGCGTATGCCTCCTTGGCCGAGAACATCTGGCAGGCCACAGAGGAGTGTGTGTGTGCGTGGAAAACTTTATTTAGTGTGGCAAAAAAAAATCAAAAAAGATTCAAACTCGCTGATCAGCCAGCCGAAGCTGATCAGCGGTGGGGTGGGCGATGCGCTAACAGTGGACCCCAGACACCCGATCAGGGTGATGCAACAGTAACTTTTTCTTCCCCCCTAATCTTTCCCTGAATATACTTGCCTAACCTAACCTTTCCCTAACCTGTCCCTATGTACCTTTTAGTGCCAGATGGCACTGTGAACTGTCAGAAGAGGGTTGCTGGGCAGAGATGGGGGTTGCTGGGCACAGATCGGATGCAGGCTCCTCGCTCCCGGACACAGAAAGGAGGAGGAGATGAGAGCTGCAGTAATTTAAACCTCCTGCCTGCCCTGCAGCCAATCAGAAGCGATCCTGAGAGGTGATGTCACCATCACCTCTCAGGATCACAGGATGGTGATTGGCGGTGTATTATCACACCACTGATCATCATCCTATTCCGGGTTATCGGGTCATCAGAGACCGGAATAACCCGGAAACGCAGCAAACCGCAGGTCTAAATTGACCTGCAGTTTGCCGCGATCGCCTATATGGGGGGGTCACAGGACCCCCCTCGGCATTGTGACAGAGTGCCTGTTGAATGATTTCAGCAGGCACTCTGTTCCGATCACCGCGCGCCGGTCATGTGCGCCAGTCATGTCCTTAAGTACCAGGGCATCATGAAGTACCGGTACGTCATGTGTCCCCAACAGGTTAAATACTGAAATTATATTCTGGGTTTAAAAATACACCCATTTTGTGCAAGACCCTACATCTGGGGCCTTTGCTGCATTTGTGACAGTCCAATACAAACCCTAAATACTGAAATTATATTCTGGATTTAAAAAAAACAACACCCATTTTGTGCAAGACCCTACATCTGGGGCTTTTGCTGCATTGGTCACAGTCAAATACAAGCTTTAAATACTTCAATTATATCATGGGTTCAAAAAAACACCCATTTTGTGCAAGACCCTACATCTGGGGCCTTTGCTGCATTTGTCACGATCAAATACAAGCGTTATATACTGCTGTTATATTCTGGTTTAAAAAAAACACCTATTTTGTGCAAGACCCTACATTTGGGGCCTTTGCTACATTTGTCACAGTCAAATACAACCAGTCAATACTGCAGTTATATTGTTGGTTGACGAATTCAAAATTTTTGTGACCGTGAAGTAATTGGATAAAATTCGCCTGTCACACTGTTGTGTGACCTGAAGAAATGTTTTCCTCTTTTTGACACCAGCACTGCCTTACTCTCAGTGAATTTAATTGTTGACTATTGGCGGTTACAATGTCGCCTGACATAAACCATCTGTTAGTTTGGTTTGTGAACACAAAGAATTAGGAGAGCGTCAAATAAGAGACGTGGCCCCGGTCGTGGTGCTGCTGGTGGAGCTCCTGTTGCAACGAGAGGATGTGGTCAATCTGTGGCATTTACACGCACAAGTGAAACACCTTCCTAAGGTGCGAGTAGGCGACAGAACCTTCATCGTTATTTGCTAGGGCCAAATGTGGCTCTACGAATGGCGAGGCCAGAACAAGTACAGGCGATAGTAGATTGGGTGGCTGACAGTGCCTCCAGTTCCATCACATTGTCTCCCACCCAGTCTCCTGCTGAAAGATCAGAGTTGGCACCTGCAGCCCGTGGCCATCAGTTTTTCACCTCACCCCCTTGCAAATCAGCCAAGAAGTCTGAGCCCCAAGTCATGCAGCAGTTTCTTCTGCTTTTTGATGACTCTGCAAAATAGAGAAAAATACAGCGGCTCACCCCTGCTTCGTATGGAAAGGTGCTCACCCTCTGGGTCTTACCCTCAAGACCTAAAATGTGGAACTGAAATAGATCTATATGTGAGGGGGCACACTCAAAGGGACTACCAGACGGATGGTACAATTATAATGATTATTTAATACTTTAAAAACATACCCCTAAAATTGGTAAAAAATGCATACATAAAAATACATCACATGTGGAACATCGCATAACACTCCTAATAGATGGTTGCTAATCATAGGTCCATGTCATAGTAATGTCCCAATTAGAATGATTGTAGTGAATGCTAAAGATGTTGCATTAATGTCCCGATCAGAATGGAGTCATATAGGTATGACCAAAACAATTAATTGTATAGCCTTTAGATGGTACTGTGACCAATTCTGATAGAGCAATTCTATTATTGCAATGGCGTAATGGCCAAATCTTAGTAAAGTGATGGTGGTACGGTATGCCCAATATTAATGTCCGGTGGTCTGATTATGCAGAATAGGTCGCTGATTTGAAATTTCCTGATTGGACTATCAGTCCGATTACTCACTGTTTCTTGTCGCTTGTGGTATGTGTCCAGTCTTTGGCTGCTTCTCCGCAGCAGCGATACTCCAAGCGGCCGTACACTTGCAGCGTCTCGCGTAGTGTATCCGGCCTAACGTGGCGTCCCACGTGGTCCGGTTGCCTAGGTTGCTGGTTAGACGCTGGACTGACGTCACTATTATGCGACTTGTGTTTCCGTTCTATACCGGCACACGAAACTTAAATCTTTAGACCCTTTGGGTATTCAGCTTTCTTGTGTATCCTAAGAATCCACGCTCACTCTGCTTATGCCAGACGCGTTTCAGGGTCATACACCCCTTCCTCAGTGGCCAACCAAGTGAGTGGATTCTCACTCTTTTTAAATCAAATCCATTACCCACAATCCCGCTTTTTTTACTCCTCCTATTGTGGGATAGGCTGAATTGCTCTTTGAATCACCTGTTGCATTCACAATGAACTCTTGTAGCAGTTAAAATATACTTTAATAACACTTAAAATAATAAATAATTATATAATAATATTATAATATTATATAATATTTATTGTTTTAAGCATAAATGGGGAATGTTATTTGCTATTTATTATTTTAAGTGTTATTAAAGTATATTTTAACTGCTACAAGAGTTCATTGTGAATGCAACAGGTGATTCAAAGAGCAATTCAGCCTATCCCACAATAGGAGGAGTAAAAAAAGCGGGATTGTGGGTAATGGATTTGATTTAAAAAGAGTGAGAATCCACTCACTTGGTTGGCCACTGAGGAAGGGGTGTATGACCCTGAAACGCGTCTGGCATAAGCAGAGTGAGCGTGGATTCTTAGGATACACAAGAAAGCTGAATACCCAAAGGGTCTAAAGATTTAAGTTTCGTGTGCCGGTATAGAACGGAAACACAAGTCGCATAATAGTGACGTCAGTCCAGCGTCTAACCAGCAACCTAGGCAACCGGACCACGTGGGACGCCACGTTAGGCCGGATACACTACGCGAGACGCTGCAAGTGTACGGCCGCTTGGAGTATCGCTGCTGCGGAGAAGCAGCCAAAGACTGGACACATACCACAAGCGACAAGAAACAGTGAGTAATCGGACTGATAGTCCAATCAGGAAATTTCAAATCAGCGACCTATTCTGCATAATCAGACCACCGGACATTAATATTGGGCATACCGTACCACCATCACTTTACTAAGATTTGGCCATTACGCCATTGCAATAATAGAATTGCTCTATCAGAATTGGTCACAGTACCATCTAAAGGCTATACAATTAATTGTTTTGGTCATACCTATATGACTCCATTCTGATCGGGACATTAATGCAACATCTTTAGCATTCACTACAATCATTCTAATTGGGACATTACTATGACATGGACCTATGATTAGCAACCATCTATTAGGAGTGTTATGCGATGTTCCACATGTGATGTATTTTTATGTATGCATTTTTTACCAATTTTAGGGGTATGTTTTTAAAGTATTAAATAATCATTATAATTGTACCATCCGTCTGGTAGTCCCTTTGAGTGTGCCCCCTCACATATAGATCTATTTTGATGACTCTACTAGCAGGGTTTCCCAGGGCCATCCACTTAGCCCTGTCCCAGAAGTGGAAGAGATTGAGTGCACCGATGCCCAACCACTTATGTTTCAGGATGAATGGGAGGACCACCGCAGCAGGTCTTGGATGATGACGAAACACAGGTGCCAGCTGTTTTGGCTTTCTGCAGATTGACAAGTAGGGCAGGGGTGAAGACTGATACGTGGACCAGTAAGCACGGTCAGGGACGTTATATCTCCCTAACAGCACGCTGGGTAAATGCAGTGGCGGCTGGGCCTGAGGCGGATAGCAGTTTGGCACATGTGCTTCCACCACTGAGGATTGCAGGGTTCTTCTCTTTGCCTCCTGTTGCTTCCTCCTCTTACTCCGCTTCCTCATCCTCTACCGGCTCCTCATCCGCTCAGTGTAACACCTTCACCACCAACTTCAGCACAGCCAGGAGTAAACGACAGCAAGCAGTTTTAAAACTTATTTGTTTGGGGGACAAACCCCACACCGCGCAGGAGCTGTGGACGGGTCTTATGCAACAGACCGATAAGTGGTTGGTGACAGTGAACCTCAAGCCCGGCCTGGTGGTGTGCGATAATGGGCGAAATCTCGTAGCAGCTCTGGGCCTTGCCTGGCGCATGTGCTGAATTTGGTGGTGCAGAGGTTCCTTAATAATCACCCCGAAATGTCAGAGCTGCTGCATAAAGTGCTGGGCGTCTGTGTGTGCTTTCGGCGTTCTCACCCTGCTGCTGCTCGCCTGTCAGTGCTGCAGCGTAACTTCAGCGTTCCCGCTCACTGCCTCATATGCGACGTGCCGACAAGGTGGAACTCCACCTTGCACATGCTGGCCAGACTGTGCGAGCAGCAGCAGGCGATAGTAGAGTTTCAGCTGCAGAACGCACGGGTGAGTAGCTCTGCAGAGCAGCACCACTTCGACACCAATGAGTGGGCCTCTATGCGAGACCTGTGTGCCTTGTTTCGAGTACTCCACCAACATGGCCAGTGCCGATGACTCCGTTCTCAGCGTTACTATCCCACTTCTATGCCTCTTTGAAAAAACGTTTCGGGCGATGATGGAAGAGGATGTGGCACAGGAGAAGGAAGAGGGATAATTTCCAAGGGTTTCAGGCCAGTCATTCACAAGTGGCTCCGAGGTTGGGTTCCTGCACCCACAAATGCCAGGTACACAATTGTCCAGCAATTGCACAGTTCTGGAGGATGAGGAGGAGATGGAGGAGGAGGAGGAACAGTTTTCACAGCAGGGTGGCACCCAAACCAGCTCATGGCCATCACTGGTGCATGGCTGGGGGGATACTGAGGACACAGACGATACACCTCCCACAGAGGTCAGCTTGTCGTTGTCTCTGGGCAGCCTGGCACACATGAGCGATTACATGCTGCAGTGTCTCCACAACGACCGCTGAGTTGCCCACATTCTAACTTGTGCTGATTACTGGATGGTCACGCTGCTGGATCCCCGTTACAAGGACAACCTACCGTCCTTAATTCCATCACTGGAGCATGATCATAAGATGCGCGAGTACAAGCGCACGCTGGTAGACGCGCTGCTGGTGGCATTCCCACCTGACAGCTGGGGCACAGTGGAAGCACAAGGCGAAGGCAGAGGAGGAGGAAGAGGTCACCAACGCAGCTTGGGCACCGCCAGCACCTCAGAAGGCAGGGTTAGCATGGCCAAAATGTGGAAAAGCTTTGTCAGCACGCCACAACAACCAGCACCACCAGCTGATATGGAACGTCTTAGCTGAAGGCAGCATTTCAGCAACATGGTGGAGCAGTATGTGTGCACACACCTACACATCCTGAATGACGGGTCTGCCCCCTTCAACTTCTGGGTCTCCAAAATGGGCACATGGCCTGAGCTTGCCCTTCATGCCTTGGAGGTGCTGGCCTGCCCTGCAGCCAGTGTATTGTCTAAACGTGTGTTTAGCACGGCAGGGGGCGTTATCACAGACAAGCGCAGCCGCCTGTCTACAGCCAATGTGGACAAGCTCTCGTTCATTAAAATGAACCAGGCATGGATCCCTCAGGACTTGTCTGTACCTTGTGCAGAATAGACATGTACAGTATATCGGCCTCACCCAGCCATTGTTATACTCCAGAGCAATTGGGGCATGGGCTGCGTGAAAAAAGCAGAATATAAAACATGCTGGGGTTTTTCACGCAACGCAGAACTAATGCGTGAAAAAAAATGCTCATGTACACAGACACATTGAAATGAATTGGTCAGGATTCAATGCGGGTGCTATGCGTTCATGTCCCCCAGAGGTCTTGTATGTTTTGAAAAAATAAAAATAAAGTTTCACATTAAAAAATAAATTTCCCCCCAAATCAGTTATTTAAAAAATTAAAATAGACATATTTGATATCGCTAGTGATGAGCGGCAGGTGCAATATTCGATTTTGCGATATTTCGTGAATATATGGGCGAATAATCGTCATATTCGCGATCTTCATTCTGTAATTTATTTCAATGCAAAAATCGCTATGTCAAATTTGCTTACTGCGCATGCCTAGTTTAGCAACTGTTTTCAAACTACCGGAAGTTTGAGTAGATTGGAAAAGATGGTTGGAAGCAATTTTTGCGACAGTGAGGAAGAACTTCTGATCACTGTAAGTAATTTGACATTACATCAGTGTATTTAATTACATTTCACATACATGTCAGAACAATCGGTTTATTTGCAGATAGAGTGTTATAAAATATTTGCCACTTATGATGCAAATGTTTTTTCGCAATACAGACAACTTCACATTTTATCAGGTCTAAGTAGATATTATTGATTGGTGCACTAAGTATTGTTGTGACATCACAGCACTACGTCTGTAGCATGTATGTATGGACAGCATAGAAATATCTCTCACATGCACATTGCAAATCCATTTTCCTGCCGCACACTATATACCCGACACACCCCACACACACACAAACACAGTCTATAGATTAGAGTTTGTGTCCTGTTGGGCAGGACTCAGGAGAAGCTCTCTTTGTCTTACCGCCAGTATTTGCTGGTTCATTTAGAGTTACCCAGGGTGCACCACGGGGAGGCAAACCAGTTTTACACCCCATACTGTACCGTCACTTCACTAGACACTGTAATGTATATATACAGTTATGAAAATAAGTATTTCATCCCTTTACAAATGATTACTTAGCACCTGGTGTGACATTTAGCAAATCAGCAGGTTACATCATACATCTCTACCTCGCCATTAGTATATATATATTTATACACACAGCGAGGTGCAGATATATGATGTAACTGGCTGATTTTGTGCATTTTACACACACATAAATATATATATATATATATATATATATATGTGTGTATATATAAATACATAAACTGCAATCATCATTCTGTATTCCAGTAAAAGGCCACATCCATCATTACATAAATCCCACACTTAATTTGCATTTGTTATGAGTTCTGAGTCTTTTGTCTAAATTCTATACATTGTGTGATTACAGGGGTTCCCGTTCCCTCTGTCCACTGCAGGCCTTCGACAGAGGATCTGGAGGTGGTGGTGTTGTCTCTCAAGACGGAGGGAGAGGAGGGAGAGCAGGGTGGACCCTCCCAGCAGCAACACCATGAAGGGACACCCCCACCTGATGTGGATGAAGAGGTGGAAGAGGCTGGACCCTCCCAGCAGCCAGATTCCCCCCCAGGTCCTGATGACGATGAGGAGAAGGTTGTCACCATCCCCCGCCAGGAGGGTAAATATGTGCAAATAGTAATATAATTCTGTATCCATGCCACTTAATCTGAATAGCAAGTAATTTTCATTTTTTTATTTTTTTATCCTAACAGTACTGATTAATTAAAAAAAAAAGTAGGCACTGCACCTCAAACCGATGAAGGAGAGGTGGGAACTTCATGATCAACTGAAAAATTTGCCATAGAGGCATGTTTGTAAAAAAAAGTTTTTTTTTCTGTTGTAACATGTGCTTCCTTTTTTTTTATATTGTTTTGTTTTCCCGTAATTTTGAATGATAAGGTTGCAGTAAGATCCCTTTAGTCCAGGGTCAAATGGTGTAGTATAAGGCCTACACATAGCTTGTTAAAAATCATCAGGACAGACAGCAGCAGCAGCATGTAAATGGTAAAGGGGTAGTATAATGCCTACAGATTGCTCAGTCTGAAGCATCAGGACAGACAGCAGCAGCATGTAAATGGTAATAGGGTAGTATAATGCCTACACATAGCTGGGCCAAACTCAGTCATAACAGACAGGAGTCGGTTATTTGTTTGTAGCAGGAATATATTCACAGGAATGCGCCCCCGCCAGACTGGGGCAACACCAAAATTAAACTTATACACCTCAGACAGCAGCAGGTTCTTTGTCTACAGCAGGAATGTGTTCTCATGCAATATATTCCTTTGACATTTTTTATTTCAAAGAATTTAAGATTGTAAAGCCCACAATTAAATAAAAAAACTTATAAATATATATATATATATATATATATATATATACACATATACACACACACACACACACACACACACAGTACAGACCAAAAGTTTGGACACACCTTCTCATTCAAAGAGTTTTCTTTATTTTCACGACTATGAAAATTGTAGATTTACACTGAAGGCACAAAAACTATGAATTAACACATGTGGAATTATATACATAACAAAAAAGTGTGAAGCAACTGAAAATATCTCATATTCTAGGTTCTTCAAAGTAGCCACCTTTTGCTTTGATTACTGCTTTGCACACTCTTGGCATTCTCTTGATGAGCTTCAAGAGGTACTCATTTGAAATAGTCTTCCAATAGTCTTGAAGGAGTTCCCAGAGACGCTTAGCACTTGTTGGCCCTTTTGCCTTCACTCTGCGGTCCAGCTCGCCCCAAACCATCTCGATTGGGTTCAGGTCCGGTGACTGTGGAGGCCGGGTCATCTGGGGCAGCACCCCATCACTCTCCCTCATGGTCAAATAGCCCTTACACAGCCTGTAGGTGTGTTTGGGGTCATTGTCCTGTTGAAAAATAAATGATGGTCCAACTATACGCAAACCGGATGGAATAGCATGCCGCTGCAAGATGCTGTGGTAGCCATGCTGGTTCAGTATGCCTTCAATTTTGAATAAATCCCCAACAGTGTCACCAGCAAAGCACCCCCACACCATCACACCTTCTTCTCCATGCTTCACGGTGGGAACCAGGCATGTAGAGTCCATCCATTCACCTTTTCTGCGTCGCACAAAGACATGGTGGTTGGAACCAAAGATCTCAAATTTGGACTCATCAGACCAAAGCACAGATTTCCACTGGTCTAATGTCCATTCCTTGTGTTCCCAAACAAGTCTCTTCTGCTTGTTGCCTGTCCTTAGCAGTGGTTTCCTAGCAGATATTCTACCATGAAGGCCTGATTCACACAGTCTCTTCTTAACAGTTGTTCTAGAGATGTGTCTGCTGCTAGAACTCTGTGTGGCATTGACCTGGTATCTAATCTGAGCTGCTGTTAACCTGGATTTCTGAGGCTGGTGACTCGGATGAACTTATTCTCCGCAGCAGAGGTGACTCTTGGTCTTCCTTTCCTGGGGCGGTCCGCATGTGAGCCAGTTTCTTTGTAGCTCTTGATGGTTTTTGTGACTGCACTTGGGGACACTTTCAAAGTTTTCCCAATTTTTCGGACTGACTGACCTTCATTTCTTAAAGTAATGATGGCCACTCGTTTTTCTTTACTTAGAGTTTGTATTATGGCAAGAAAAAAGCAGCTAACAGTCTATTCAGTAGGACTATCAGCTGTGTATCCACCTGACTTCTCCACAACGCAACTGATGGTCCCAACCCCATTTATAAGGCAAGAAATCCCACTTTTTAAACCTGACAGGGCACACCTGTGAAGTGAAAACCATTTCAGGTGACTACCTCTTGAAGCTCATCAAGAGAATGCCAAGAGTGTGCAAAGCAGTAATCAAAGCAAAAGGTGGCTACTTTGAAGAACCTAGAATATGACATATTTTCAGTTGTTTCACACTTTTTTGTTACGTATATAATTCCACATGTGTTAATTTATATTTTTGATGCCTTCAGTGTGAATCTACAATTTTCATAGACATGAAAATAAAGAAAACTCTTTGAGTAAGAAGGTGTGTCCAAACTTTTGGTCTGTACTGATATATATATACATATACACACACACACACACACACACACATGCCACGGCACAGCCTCCTGAAAATGTGCATTTATTTACCCCAATGCAACATTTCGGTCCACACAATTGGACCTTTCTCGAACAGTGTCCAAATTGAATGGTGCCAAGTATAAATACAAATACAAACTCAGGTGATTATTTAATGAAAACTATTAATATTTTAATTGCAATTAATGTGTTCGATTAGTATTGTGTCTAAAAATAAAAAAAATCCAGTTTAAAAAAATTGACATAAGTATACATACTGTGAAGAGATTGATAACTTCATGTGAATTCATAATACAGTCCTGATCAAAAGTTTAAGACCACTTGAAAAATGGCACAAAATCATATTTAGCATGGCTGGATCTTAACAAGGTTCCAAGTAGAGCTTCAACATGCAACAGGAAGAAATGGGAGTGAGACAAAAAAAATTTGCGCATTCAATTTAATGAAAACCACGAATAAACTGAAACAAAAAAAACTAAACCCCCCCAAAACAGAAATCCAACTTCTAAACATGAACTCAGTTACGAGTAGCTCCGCAGTTATTGTTTATCACTTCCAAAATTCGTTTTGGCATGCTTGATGCAAGCGTTTTCAAGTGGTGAAGACGGCCGCACGAAGGCCATCTACTGTCTGGAACTGTTGTCCATTTTTGTAAACTTCCCTTGCCATCCATCCCCAAAGGTTCTCAATTGGATTTAGATCAGAGGAACACACAGGATGGGCCAAAAGAGTGATGTTATTCTCCTGGAAGAAGTCCCTTGTCCTGCGGGCATTGTGTACTGTAGCGTTGTCCTGTTGAAAAACCCAGTCGTTACCACACAGACGAGGGCCCTCAGTCATGAGGAATGCTATCTGCAACATCTGGACATAGCCAGCGGCCGTTTGACGCCCTTGCACTTACTGAAGCTCCATTGTTCCACTGAAGGAAAAAGCACCCCAGACCATTATGGTGCCCCCTCCACTGTGGCACGTTGAAAACATCTCAGGTGGGATCTGCTTGTCATGCCAGTAACACTGGAAACCATCAGGACCATCAAGGTAAAAAATGGGCTCGGGGCTGGAGGTGGGCACCGCTCTGCACTTCAGGAAGGAGACCGGGGCTTGGCTCACCCTAGCATTGCAGTGCACCCCAGCACCCCACAGTATGCAGTATAGCACCCTATAGTATACAGCACCCCACAGTATACAGTATAGTACCCTATAGTATACAGCACCCTACAGTATGCAGTATAGCACCCTATAGTATACCGCACCACACAGTATGCAATATATAGTATGGCACCCCACAGTATACAATGCCCCACCGTATATAGTACCCCACAGTATGCAATACATACAGATGGAGCCGCACTAGCGATCACAGTGGAATTGCGTGAGTGCAAAGCAATATCCTGGTTTATTAGATACGAAGCGCGTATAAAGAATAGTAAGAAAATTCAGGGTGCAATTTGGGTTTTTAACCAGCAGATGGCGCATGGAACTGCAGTTTCATATGGTAGTATTTGCATGTAATGAAATAATGAATCAATGGCCCCTGTGACTTCCCTATCAGAACCGTAGCTGATCAACATACAAATGAAAAATAGAAATATTTATAAGGAGCCATAAAAAAAATTATAAATTAAAATAAAAAAAGAAATATAAAATTATAAATTAAAATAAAAAATAAAAATATGGCATTATTCAGTGGCAATAAATAAAATATCTAAGAGCTACAGTATAACATAGATATATACTAAATACTTCGCCGGTCTCTATAATGCCCCATTTCAGGATGGCCGAGCCGACGCGCGATCCAACGCTCCCCCTCCCTCCCTTTACCCCTTCCCCCATTTTCAGGATGATCGGAGTGGTTAGCAGAGTGTCAGCATACAGCTGACACTTTGCTTGAAACGGCGGGCATCGTGCTGGCACTAATGTCAGCCATTTACTCCTTCCATGCCGAGGTCCATAGGGACCTCTGTATGGAAACGGTTAACAGGGAGGGAGCTCCCTCCCTTCCCCATCGGGCGTCCTGATGGTTACCATGGCAACCAGGTGCCTTCACAGGCTTCCAGATAGCCAAGTCAGGCTAGCTATACCATGACAAAGTGTCACAAGTCACTACACAATACACTGCAGTACACTATATAGTGTACTGTGGTGTATTCTGGAGGTATCAGACCCACTGGATCTTCAAGAACCCATTGGATCTGGGTAAAAAAAAAAGTAAAAAAAAAGTGGAAAAAAAATAAATAAAAAATAAAAATATAATTTCCCTACTCTTTCAGGGAGGGAGCCTAGAGCAGGACACCCAGGGTCAACTTAAAAAAGAAACAATATTGCAAATGAGAAGGGCTCACCAAGACTGAGTGTAGCCTGCTGCGACCTACTACTGTAGCTATAGTGTTTTCAAAATAAATAATCAATGGCCAGCTCTCGTCTATATTCAACTATTTATTTAAAACTCCATATTAAACATAAAATTAAATTACATTAAATTAAAAATAAAATTGTCTGAAACTAAATCCAATGACAAAAAAGGAATGTGTTTAAATATGTGTACTATGCAAAAAGTGTCAAAACACAGATTTACACAAATATATAATAGAGCGGTATATGCAGATTTATTTATTGTATTTATATATATTATATATGTATTGTATTTATTTATTTATATTATTGTTATGTTATGTAGTAGACTTCCTAGTGGCGATATTATATGTTATGTGTAGACTAATAAAACTAGTGGGGATATTACAGTACTGTATATGTTATGTCACTGCCCCCTCCTCCATCAACGCTTATATGTATATGTGCACTATATCAAGGTACTCCAAAATAGTACCAATTAAACTGGCACCTTATCCCCTAGTTTCCACTTTTTGGGAGTTTCTACTGTAAGAGTGCATCAGGGGTGCTTCAAATGGGACATGGCATTTAAAAGCCAGTTCAGCAAAATCTGCCTTCCAAAAACTATGTGGCGCTCCTTTTCTTCTGCGCCCTGCCATGTGCCCTTACATCAGTTTACGACTAGAGTTGAGCGAACACCTGGATGTTCGAGAAGTTCGGCCGAACTTCCCGGAAATGTTCGGGTTCGGGATCCGAACCCGACCCGAACTTCGTCCCGAACCCGAACCCCATTGAAGTCAATGGGGTCCCGAACTTTTAGGCACTAAAAAGGCTGTAAAACAGCCCAGGAAAGGGCTAGAAGGCTGCAAAAGGCAGCAACATGTAGGTAAATCCCCTGCAAACAAATGTGGATAGGGAAATAAATAAAATAAATAAAAATTAACCAATATCAATTGGAGAGAGGTCCCATAGCAGAGAATCTGGCTTCACGTCACCCACCACTGTAACAGTCCATTGTCATATATTTAGGCCCCGGCACCCAGGCAGAGGAGAGAAGTCCCGTAACAGAGAATCTGGCTTCATGTCAGCAGAGAATCAGTCTGCATGTCATAGCAGAGAATCAGGCTACACGTCAGCCACCACTGTAACAGTCCATTGTCATAAATTTAGGCCCCGGCACCCAGGCAGAGGAGAGAGGTCCCGTAACAGAGAATCTGGCTTCATGTCAGCAGAAAATCAGTCTGCATGTCATAGCAGAGAATCAGGCTTCACGTCACCCAACACTGGTACAGTCCATTGTCAGATATTTAGGCCCCGGCACCCAGGCAGAGGAGAGAGGTCCCGTAACAGAATCTGGCTTCATGTCAGCAGAGAATCAGTCTTCATGTCATAGCAGAGAATCAGGCTTCACGTCAGCCACCACTGTAACAGTCCATTGTCAGATATTTAGGCCCCGACACCCAGACAGAGGAGAGGTTCATTCAACTTTGGGTTGCCCTGCAATATAATGGTAAAATGAAAATAAAAATAGGATTGAATGAGGAAGTGCCCTGGAGTACAATAATATATGGTTAAGGGGAGGTAGTTAATGTCTAATCTGCACAAGGGATGGACAGGTCCTGTGGGATCCATGCCTGGTTCATTTTTATGAACGTCAGCTTGTCCACATTGGCTGTAGACAGGCGGCTGCGTTTGTCTGTAATGACACCCCCTGCCGTGCTAAATACACGTTCAGACAAAACGCTGGCCACCGGGCAGGCCAGCACCTCCAAGGCATAAAAGACTAGCTCTGGCCACGTGGACAATTTAAAGACCCAGAAGTTGAATGGGGCCGAACCATCAGTCAGTACGTGGAGGGGTGTGCACACATACTGTTCCACCATGTTAGTGAAATGTTGCCTCATGCTAACACGTTGCGTATCAGGTGGTGGTGCAGTTAGCTGTGGCGTGTTGACAAAACTTTTCCACATCTCTGCCATGCTAACCCTGCCCTCAGAGGAGCTGGCCGTGACACAGCTGCCTTGGCGACCTCTTGCTCCTCCTCTGCCTTGGCCTTGGGCTTCCACTTGTTCCCCTGTGACATTTGGGAATGCTCTCAGTAGCGCGTCTGCCAACGTGCGCTTGTACTCGCGCATCTTCCTATCACGCTCCAGTGCAGGAAGTAAGGTGGGCACATTGTCTTTGTACCGTGGATCCAGCAGGGTGGCAACCCAGTAGTCCGCACACGTTAAAATGTGGGCAACTCTGCTGTCGTTGCGCAGGCACTGCAGCATGTAGTCGCTCATGTGTGCCAGGCTAACAAGAGGTAAGGACAAGCTGTCCTCTGTGGGAGGCGTATCATCATCGTCCTGCCTTTCACCCCAGCCACGCACCAGTGATGGGCCCGAGCTGCGTTGGGTGCCACCCCGCTGTGACCATGCTTCATCCTCATCCTCCTCCACCTCCTCCTCGTCCTCGTCCTCCAGTAGTGAGCCCTGGCTGGCCACATTTGTACCTGGCCTCTGCTGTTGCAAAAAACCTCCCTCTGAGTCACTTCTAAGAGACTGGCCTGAAAGTGCTAAAAATGACCCCTCTTCCTCCTCCTCCTCCTGGGCCACCTCCTCTTCCATCATCGCCCTAAGTGTTTTCTCAAGGAGACATAGAAGTGGTATTGTAACGCTGATAACTGCGTCATCGCCACTGGCCATGTTGGTGGAGTACTCGAAACAGCGCAACAGGGCACACAGGTCTCGCATGGAGGCCCAGTCATTGGTGGTGAAGTGGTGCTGTTCCGCAGTGCGACTGACCCGTGCATGCTGCAGCTGAAACTCCACTATGGCCTGCTGCTGCTCGCACAGTCTGTCCAGCATGTGCAAGGTGGAGTTCCACCTGGTGGGCACGTCGCATATGAGGCGGTGAGCGGGAAGGCCGAAGTTACGCTGTAGCGCAGATAGGCGAGCAGCGGCAGGATGTGAACGCCGGAAGCGCGAACAGACGGCCCGCACTTTATGCAGCAGCTCTGACATGTCGGGGTAGTTGTGAATAAACTTCTGCACCACCAAATTCAGCACATGCACCAAGCAAGGGATGTGCGTCAAACTGGCTAGTCCCAGAGCTGCAACGAGATTTCGCCCATTATCACACACCACCAGGCCAAGCTTGAGGCTCACCGGCAGCAACCACTCGTCGGTCTGTTGTTCTATACCCTGCCACAACTCCTGTGCGGTGTGGGGCCTGTCCCCCAAACATATGAGTTTCAGAATGGCCTGCTGACGTTTACCCCGGGCTGTGCTGAAGTTGGTGGTGAAGGTGTGTGGCTGACTGGATGAGCAGGTGGAAGAAGAGGAGGTGGAAGCTGAGTAGGAGGAGGTGGCAACAGGAGGCAAAGAATGTTGCCCTGCGATCCTTGGCGGCGGAAGGACGTGCGCCAAACAGCTCTCCGCCTGGGGCCCAGCTGCCACTACATTTACCCAGTGTGCAGTTAGGGAGATATAGCGTCCCTGGCCGTGCTTACTGGTCCACGTATCTGTGGTTAGGTGGACCTTGCCACAGATGGCGTTGCTCAGTGCACACTTGATTTTATCGGATACTTGGTTGTGCAGGGAAGGCACAGCTCTCTTGGAGAAGTAGTGCCGGCTGGGAACAACATACTGTGGGACAGCAAGCGACATGAGCTGTTTGAAGCTGTCTGTGTCCACCAGCCTGAATGACAGCATTTCATAGGCCAGTAGTTTAGAAATGCTGGCATTCAGGGCCAGGGATCGAGGGTGGCTAGGTGGGAATTTACGCTTTCTCTCAAATGTTTGTGAGATGGAGAGCTGAACGCTCGGCGTGTGACATGGTTGAGATGCTTGGTGACGGAGGTGGTGGTGTTGGTGGTACATCCCCTGTTTGCTGGGCGGCAGGTGCCAACGTTCCTCCAGAGGCGGAGGAAGAGGCCGAGGCGGCAGCAGCGCAGAGGCCGAGGCGGCAGCAGCAGAAGAGGTAGCAGGGGGAGCCTGAGTGACTTCCTTGGTTTTAAGGTGTTTACTCCACTGCAGTTCATGCTTTGCATGCAGGTGCCTGGTCATGCAGGTTGTGCTAAGGTTCAGAGCGTTAATGCCTCGCTTCAGGCTCTGATGGCACAGCGTGCAAACCACTCGGGTCTTGTCGTCAACACATTGTTTGAAGAAGTGCCATGCCAGGGAACTCCTTGAATAGGAGAACAAAAACACGTCCCACGGCGCAAATTACCGTCAGCCAGTCACCAGGATCAGGAAGGAATCTTTTATTGCAGCGATACAACGCGTTTCGGGGAATCACTCCCCTTCATCAGGTACAAACAGCTGCACAAGGGTAACAGCACAAAGCTACACATATTTATACTTACAAACATACCGCCCTAAGGAGGTCACAAGGTCAAAAGGGGAGGAAATTTGGGTGTTGCTTAAATGAATAGTAGCAAATATAATGTGCATATCAGCAGGCTCTCATGATGGGCCGCCGATGTGCACATTCTAAACACATTTATATTATATGAAGCAGAAAAAGCACACTGGAAAACGTCCGCTTTATAAAAGATCTCAAAAAAGTACGCCCATATGGGGGCCGACCTTATAAAGTGTGCAATAACAAGCACATCACAGGTTTCCAATCACGCAAGATGATGATTAAATCCTATCAGGAGTCTAGGACCTGTGTCACATGAGCGGATCCTAGTCACGTGAGAACCGTTGCTTAGCTACAGAGTAGTATCGATAGTGAAAGGGCCGTCCTCTGTAAGGAAGTTGGCTCACGTCACTCGGCCTGACGTCACGTGGCCCGCATCACATGGGTAGATCCGATCATGTGAGAGCCGTTGCCTAGTTGCAAGTACGCTTGAATGGTGAGAGAGCCATCTGACTTGCGCTTTTGCGACCTGACATCGCATAATCGGGTAGGATCTTATAAAAATCAGTTTTATATATATATCATTTTTATATAGCAGAGCGCCCTCTGCTATATAAAAATGATATATATATAAAACTGATTTTTATAAGATCCTACCCGATTATGCGATGTCAGGTCGCAAAAGCGCAAGTCAGATGGCTCTCTCACCATTCAAGCGTACTTGCAACTAGGCAACGGCTCTCACATGATCGGATCTACCCATGTGATGCGGGCCACGTGACGTCAGGCCGAGTGACGTGAGCCAACTTCCTTACAGAGGACGGCCCTTTCACTATCGATACTACTCTGTAGCTAAGCAACGGTTCTCACGTGACTAGGATCCGCTCATGTGACACAGGTCCTAGACTCCTGATAGGATTTAATCATCATCTTGCGTGATTGGAAACCTGTGATGTGCTTGTTATTGCACACTTTATAAGGTCGGCCCCCATATGGGCGTACTTTTTTGAGATCTTTTATAAAGCGGACGTTTTCCAGTGTGCTTTTTCTGCTTCATATAATATAAATGTGTTTAGAATGTGCACATCGGCGGCCCATCATGAGAGCCTGCTGATATGCACATTATATTTGCTACTATTCATTTAAGCAACACCCAAATTTCCTCCCCTTTTGACCTTGTGACCTCCTTAGGGCGGTATGTTTGTAAGTATAAATATGTGTAGCTTTGTGCTGTTACCCTTGTGCAGCTGTTTGTACCTGATGAAGGGGAGCGATTCCCCGAAACGCGTTGTATCGCTGCAATAAAAGATTCCTTCCTGATCCTGGTGACTGGCTGACGGTAATTTGCGCCGTGGGACGTGTTTTTGTTCTCCTATACCACTATCTTCTTGGGGGCTCCAGGCTTCTCCGTTTGAAGATTCTTTGTGGTCCCGTGGCTGCAGACCGCCTTATCCAGACGTCCAGGCTTGTTTGACAAAAATACCTACAATAGTGTTGTGCCTACCTTTGCACAACCATACAAGGTGAGCCTTACCACTTCTTTCCGTATATTATTATACACTCACAGAATCACCCTATGGTGCGCCCATCTGTGTTCTTTTTACAGATTTGAACTAGCCTGTTACATTACATAGGGAACTCCTTGAAGCTGCCTTTGCGGTGCTCGGTCCCAGATGGCAGCGGTCAGTAGCAGACGGAGTCTCTTGGCGGCGGGTGTTCTGCTTTTGCCCACTGCTCCCCCTTTTGCTACGCTGTTGGCTCGGTCTCACCACTGCCTCTTCCTCTGAACTGTGAAAGTCAGTGGCACGACCTTCATTCCATGTGGGGTCTAGGACCTCATCGTCCCCTGCATCGTCTTCCACCCAGTCTTGATCCCTGACCTCCTGTTCAGTCTGCACACTGCAGAAAGACGCAGCAGTTGGCACCTGTGTTCCGTCATCATCAGAGACGTGCTGAGGTGGTATTCCCATGTCCTCATCATCAGGAAACATAAGTGGTTGTGCGTCAGTGCATTCTATGTCTTCCACCGCTGGGAAAGGGCTAGGTGGATGCCCCTGGGAAACCCTGCCAGCGGAGTCTTCAAACAGCATAAAAGACTGCTGCATAACTTGAGGCTCAGACAGTTTCCCTGGTATGCATGGGGGTGATGTGACAGACTGATGGGCTTGGTTTTCAGGCGCCATCTGTGCGCTTTCTGCAGAAGACTGGGTGGGAGATAATGTGAACGTGCTGGATCCACTGTCGGCCACCCAATTGACTAATGCCTGTACCTGCTCAGGCCTTACCATCCTTAGAACGGCATTGGGCCCCACCAAATATCGCTGTAAATTATGGCGGCTACTGGGACCTGAGGTAGTTGGTACACTAGGACGTGTGGCTGTGGCAGAACGGCCACGTCCTCTCCCAGCACCAAAGGGTCCACTAACACCACCACGACCATGTCCGCGTCCTTTACTAGATGTTTTCCTCATTGTTATCGTTCACCACAACAACAAAAATATTATTTGGCCCAATGTATTGAATTCAAATTCAGGCCTTTTTTTACAGACACCTAACACTATCTGGCTATCTATTTAGGTACCGTATTACACTAATACAGGCACAGCAGTAACCACAGATTTAGCTGACTATAAATTTGAGGCCTATTATTTAGGCGCTGGGTGACAGGTATAGGTTTACTGGCAGAATTAGACTGGGAAATGCTCAGTAGCGTGTGTGTGAATTTATTGAGAATGACCCTATCTGCACCTTGAATCTAATATACCCTTTTAGGGATAAATTTAAAGTAGGCCTGATACAGCAGAAACCACTAATTTAGAGAATTGCTAAATTGGGAATTGTATTTCAACCCAGAACAAAAACTGTGCTTTGAAGGACACTAAATAACTTGCCCAGCCACAGCAATAACCACAGATTTAGCTGACTATAAATTTGAGGCCTATTATTTAGGCGCTGGGTGACAGGTATATGTTTACAGACAGAATTAGACTGGGATATGGCCAAAAAACAACCACACTATTGAGGGTTAAACGCATTTGGTGACAGGCTCAGCTTGCCCCTGATGTAGTATATGGCCAAAAAATAACCACACTATTGATGGTTAAATGCACTTGGTGTGACAGCTTCACCCTGATGTAGGATATAGCCAAAAAATAATCACACTATTGAGGGTTAAATGTACTTGGTGGCATCTTGTGCTGGCGCACCACAAGAGACAAAATGGCCGCCGATCACCCCAGAAAAAAGTGAATAAAAAACGCTCTGGGCAGCCTAAAAACAGTGAGCAATTGAATAGCAGCAGTTCAATGATCCACAGCTGCAGATCGATCACTGAATGAAGTCTTTTGGAGGAGTTAATCACTGCCTAATCTCGCCCTAACGTCGCAGCTGCAACCTCTCCCTACACTGATCAGAGCAGAGTGACGGGCGGCGCTACGTGACTCCAGCTTAAATAGAGACTGGGTCACATGCTGCACTGGCCAATCACAGCCATGCCAATAGTAGGCATGGCTGTGACGGCCTCTTGGGGCAAGTAGTTTGACGCTTGTTGATTGGCTGCTTTGCAGCCTTTCAAAAAGCGCCAAGAAAGCAACGAACACCGAACCCGGACTTTTACAAAAATGTTCAGGTTCGGGTCTATACAGTTCGGGTTCGCTCATCCCTATTTACAATTCATTGTTACAAAAAACAACAACACACAGACACTAATTGGAACAGCAGAACTATTCAATTGGGATCTATAGTTTGGTCTCCAGAAAGATGAGAGGTGTGCAAGCTTTGCTAGATAAAACCACAGATTTAAGCCTCATGCAGACGTCCGTGGAACGCGGTCCGTGAGATACTGGATTGGCATTGCAGGAACGCATGGCGTCATTGGTTGCTATGACGCTGTGCGCTCCTGCAATGCCAGTCTGGTATCTCACGGACCGTGTTCCACTAACGTCTGCATGAGGCTTTACACTGAAGGAATATACTGCAGTCCTGCAATAGGAGGATAATCACAGTGTTTGTTTAGTTTCAGGATTTTGTGGCTAGCTAATTAGGTCACTGCTTCAGTAACTCCTTTGCCTGTATGGAAACCCAAGTCCATTTCCCAGAGTTCTCTGTTCTCCTCCTTAAGATTAGCTGCACTCTAAAGCAATTAATCAGGATTATAGATTAGTATTAAGGTGCGATGGAGGGAGCAGTGTGGACATCCAGATCAAATTTGCAGTAAGTTTAATTTTATTCAACCTTACTCATAAGAACATCGTGGATTTTTTTTTTTTACCATGTATACTTTATCATCTTTTACAAAGCTGTTTCCTGTGTGTAGACAGTAGCTCATCAATCAATAACCGATTACAGATATGATATGATCTGGTTCTTTAGCCAAGCATACAAGAATCATTATCATTATACGTTTTTTTAATAAAACCAGGGAGGTAAAGTAGCCATATTTGGTGAATTGTATTGTTGGTGTAGTATTGTTTCCCATTAGCATGATTTTATGCTGTTACACTATCTGCCTTCTGGAGATCGGTGGTAGTCACCGGCTTTGTAGTAAATCCAGCATCTGCTCCTTGTTGTTGGTGGATTATTTTGAATTTGTTTTTAAACTAATGATATTTTTGCATGAATTAGTATATTTCATTCATTTAAGTACTATTATTTGCTTCTCTGATGCATATTTACCACTTTATTTGCATTTTATGTTGTGTAAAATGGATCTCAGTAGCTCTCTGTTGTGGTTGTAATTTATTACTTGCTAGGTGGAGCAGTGTTTTTTCTTAATTATGGACAGTTTCTTGATCATGATGAGCAATACTGTAATGCTGCAGAACCCCAAGCAACCAGGCAAAGATCTGAACTTATTGAAAACACAGCAGTAAAGTCCAAGCCAGAAATCATACAGAAATAACATAGTCCAAATAATAACCTCTGTGGGAAAAAGTCAGAGAAAAGCCAGACCAGGCTAAAGTTTATACAGAAGAGTCTGTGAAACCAAATACCTAAGAATGAGACACTGAAGTATTCAAGGTCCAATCCGAGGCCACACACGGTGCAAATGTAGAGCAGAGACGAGGTTTCCAGGGGCATTCACTAGATGAAGACACACAGAGTTCATGCATGGAACAAACTTAGTGACTCTGAACCAGCATACTCCCAGGTTGTAGAGACAACAGTGAGCACTGACCAGCCAGGGGAGATCACCTTTTAAACACCTGCTGGGCAATCACAGAGGGCTGCTTGTCAGAACCTCATGCGATGATCCTACTCATTAGCACCTGTGCAGCAAATCCCTAATCAACTTTGAATTTGTATACAGATGCTTTACCTGCCAGTGGCCGACGTAGCGCATAAGATGCACGCACACTCGGCCGCGCATTCCTTTGTGAATCACCCCTCGGGCGTGCATGCGGACACCCAACAGACTCGGCCTGGGCACGGGATTGCGCCAGCATGGACCCCGGAATGGAACCCGCAGGAGACACCGGAGGCAGGACCGGCCGCGACGTATTGCCATCAGCCCGGCAAGTCTGCCTTCGAGATCCCATCCGGCGCCCATGGGGACGATCCACCGTATCTGCCCGCAAGGGAACAGAAACCGCAGACTCCCTTACAAGTACTTTGTATATATATATTTTTTGATAATTGTATTATTGGGTTTGCTCAGGTGAATTTAGGGTACAGTGTCTACAAAGTCCTGGTATTTACCTGTAAACTTCTGAGAGAGATACGTACTTTTCTGCCAGAATTCCCAGGTTGTGGTCTCCAGGATATGCCCAACAGATAGATAGCCAGGAGTCATAAACAACCAATTGTAGCCAGAAAAACTTGGAAAAATCGGAGTCAAATACCATAATCTAAACCACAGGTTATTCGGTCAGGAACTGGAGGATACAAAGTAAAAAATACAAAGGCTTCAAACAGCATTGGAAATTTACATATTGACAAATGAACCAGCACCGAGGACTAAAACTAGCCATGTACATGAGATAGCAGGTGGCTAACCACTTTTTGGATAACGTCAACAATTAGAAAAAATGCTTGGATTGGCCCAGCATGTATTTTCTTAACGGTAACCTTTATATCCACTAGACCAGGGGTGCACAACCTGCGGCCCCCAGAGCCATGGTTTGCGGCCCCCGCCCTGCTGGGCAGAAACACAGCTGATCCTGCAATCAGCTGTGTTTCTGCACAGAGTGCCGCACAGCAGATGGATCACAGGTTTTGCTCCTGCACTGTAGCAGGATCAGAAAGGGTCCCCGGCTATTAGTGAGAGCGGGGAAGCCGAGGAGAAGACAGAAGCGCTTTATTAGCGCTTCTGCCTTCTCCTCTATGAGCACTCTGCAGTGTAGACCCAGCGATCACGTGATCTCTGGGTGTCTCGGGAACAGAGGAGCGCTGCCCTGGTACAAAGCCTCCGCAGCAGGCTGGTTTGCCTTTAACTGGGGCTCCTTTGGATGATCCAGTTACAGTGGAAATAGTACAAAAAAAAGTCACTTATTGTCTCCCAAAGGTCTTCCAGTGACCTCTTGGAGACAAATTATGTGGTAAAAATATATTTTAAAGAAAGTTAAAAAAAAATAATTAAAATGTGAAAACTAAATAAATAAAAAAATAAAATAAAATAAAAAGGAAAAAGTGCTTAATAAAAGAGTGTTCACTGTCCCACCACCCTCTTTTTATGAAAAAGTGCAAAATTTAAAAAAGTGACAGTGTCCCCCAAGGTCTTTTTATGAACTCTTGGGGGACATATTATGTAGCAGAAATATATTAAGTAAAAAAAAAATCATACATAAAAGAAAAGACACCCACACCAATCAAAACTGTCACCATTACCGTCCCATTCACGTGAAACGTTTCATATTATATAGCAAAATACACAAAATAGAGATCTAATTATAATAATTTATTTTGGTGTCAGTTTGCATGATTAAAGAATAAGGAGCCATAGTTTGAAAAAATATATACTTTTTAAAAACGTTTTGTACAGTTTCCCCTAAATAAAAATTGTTGCAAAAATTATCTTGGTAGTCCAACAAATAAGATAGTTACAACCATTTGAACCACCACGCGCGCTAAATCACAAAAAAGTGTCTGGTCATTAAGGCCTTTTCGGGCCTGGTCATTCAAGCGTTAACCAATAGGCGCCTTCCCCACTAGCAAGGTAATGTGCTTACTGGTTACTGCAGGACGCCTATAACTGGATTGGCAGGAGATGGTAATAACCAGTTAGCTCCGTCCTCTGCAGTGAAGGAAACCGCTGATTTATAAATAGGAAATGTCGCCACTTTTCTGGTAAAAATGAGGCCTGGAGCATGGCCTCTAAAATAGAAAATTAATAATTACCTGCTCCACTCCGCTCTGGTCCTCTGCGCTGCCTCCATCTTCCGGTTCCTGCTCTGTTTACACCTGTCAGTGCATGGCCATGGTCACTTGCATGGCTCCAGTCAATGACTGGCTTCAGCAGTGACACGCTGCTTGTGGCCACATCACCGCCTAAGCCAGTCATTGTCTGGAGTGGTGTATGACCATGTCCATACACTGCCAGTTGTAAACAGCGGAGGCAATTCGAAGAACCAGAGAGGCGGGGAGCAAGTAAGTATAACTCTTCAGTTTCAGGGGTTATGCTACAGCACGATATTTGGGACAATTACTGGGAACAAGTGTTCATAGGAGCGCCCATATCTTATATCTGGCCGGTATAATTGTGCAGCTGATCAGTCGATAAACAAGGAATTGCTCATTTGTCGGCTGATTTGCATATTTTATCAGGATGAAAGATGTCTGATTATCTGCAGCACGACTGTGGCAGCGATCACTTCTCCCCAGTCACTTTGCACTGGCTTGTGTTGGATAAGCGCCGATCAACATTTTTTTATTTGCGGCCCCTTGAAATAGAGCGATGTGACAATGCGGCCCCCAGACCAAAAAAGGTTGTGCACCCCTGCACTAGACTATTGAGAACTACCATATTTAATGGTGGTAAAATTTGTGGTTTGGTCTTTTATAAACGGCACAATCTGTCCATTTTTTCCAGTCTTGATTTTACATGCCAGATGTCTAGTATCTGCAGCACAGACCGGCTGAAGGAGCTCTCTGAGACTGAACATCTGTTGACCTATCCTTAAGGCGGGTTTACATGCTGCAATGTACAGCCGATTGTCAGGAAGCAAGCATTTCTTCCCAACAGTCAGTTGCTTGTTCAGTGAAGGAGACCGCTGTGTTTACATGCAGTGATCTCCTTCACAACTATTGCGATCGCTCATCCTCATGCAGCTGCACTGTTTCTGGGCAGCAGATCTCTGTTTAGACAGCACGATCTGCTGCCCAGAAATGATAATTAATGTGCCTGCATTAACTACGGGATCACCCGATGAACATTTTGCTCGTTCATCGGGTAATTGGCAGCACCTTTACACAGGCAGATTGTCAGGAATGAGTGTTCACATGGAAGGTTCATTCCTGATAATCTGCCTTATATTCAGGCCGTGTAAGGGCTCTTTCACATGAGCGGATGCTGTGCGTGGACTCCGCTGTGTGAAAGAATGCCAAACCCCATTTCGAACAGCAGACACACGGAGCATTAACATGATTGATAATGCTCCGTGCCTCTCTGTGATCTTTTTACTACAAAATCACTGTCACGGTCATATTGGTGTTTCACCGTGGCACGGTTGCCATGCAGTCTGGTTACCGGTGGCAACATGTTGTTTGCAGTTTGCATGTGCACTTCCCCTTTAAGGTTTGCCTCCCTGCTGTTTGGTGAGCAAGGGGTTAATATTCATGCTAGTGGGGATTAAGGTGTTTCCTGGGTGTGGCATCGGGCTTGATATTTACCTGTGGCTTGCTGGCTGGGTGCAGTTGTTCTACAGCCTTGCTTGGTGTTGGAGCTTTGCTCCTTGCCTGGGTGTTTCTGCCCAGTCCTTGAGGGCCACCTTATGGAACATAAATTGTCCTCCCTTATGTACCCTCCATGTACCTTTACCCTCACTTTTTGTAAGTGTGGTGTGGGTTTATGTTCTGGGTGTGTGAAGCGTCTTGTTGGTTGCTACATGTCTTGGCTGTTGTTGGTGTTGGTCCCCGCATGTATACTATTCGTCACCCGGTATGTTGATACCTCCGGAAGGGGGCTGGTTTCCCGGAGGCGTGAACTATAAGTCTGGATGAAGTGCTGCCTGGGGCTGCCATGCACCTTGCTGTATGGGGCCCAGGCAGTATCAGGTGTGCTTGATTACCTGTGTGTGGTGTTGTTTGTACGGTGTCCTATTTGGTGTGTGGGCACCTGGTTACAGTCGTGGTGGCTGCTGCAGGAAAGTGTCTTTCTGGCGTTCTTACCTGCCGACTCTGTTGCTGTATTCAGTCGTCCACTTTTCCCTGCAGCTAGGCCTGTGGAGACACTGGTTCATTTGTTTCTTGGATGAACCTGGTTGTCTCTTGTCCCGGTCTCCTAACCTAAGGGATTTCAGTGTGAACTCAGCCTTACAGGTCAATATTTATGTCAGGTATAATGTACTTAACTGTGCAGTGGCCCAACATTCTACTATAGAGTGAAAGAGCGGACTTATTTTACACCGTCTGCTGTTTCGACTGCTACAAACAGTGAGTGGGACCCGCTGGTCAAACCAGAGAGCGTGTGGATTCTCTGTGTCAGCCTAGGGATGGCAGCTACTAACCCCTAGGGTATTATTCAGCACTCTCACAGGAGACAGGACTAAGCACAACAACAGAGAAACAGAACCACTACCTATAGGATTAGTGAATATGGTTGACAGCTGACTCACTGAGTCAGACAACAGGTAACGCTCCATTAGCTCAAGTGGCGGTTAGAACTGAAGTTAGTCTAATAGCAGACATGGTGGTGTGAAGTGATATTGCACAGAAAACTAGAGTCAAGACAGCAGATGATGATGATGATCAGAAGGTCAGAAGCCGGTATCAGATAGTAACGTGGTACAGAGGATCAGACAGGCTCAAGGTCAGACAGGTCCAGTAGTAGGTGACAGGCAAAGACAGTGGTCAAACAGGCTTGGTCTAACACAGGAGATCAGAACAGAACACCTTTGCTATTATTATAGTAACTAAATGCTCATGCAACTTCCTAGAAGATGAAGCTGTTATTTAAACTTGTAACGCACCCCTGGAAGTAGAATTGACAGGAAGCAACAGGTGCGTGCCCCTATGGGACGCCAGCATGGGATAGAGCACAGAGACAGCATGGTTGGAGGACATGTCTGGCAGGCATGCACCTGCCACATCTGGTGGAGACAGTAGCAGGCAGCGAGGCAGGATATGCTGGAGATATCACAGGTGAGACAGAGGGAGTTATGGCAGAAGGCCCAGGCCTAACATCCATATAGATTGCTAGAGAACCTGTTCTGTTACCTACTGATACAAGTAGTGGCCATCAATGTTTATTTTTCCCTTCATCTGATCCGCCAGAAGAACAACCCCCCAAAAAAACTTATCTTGTCTTTTGAGTATCTGTCTTCACACGGTCAGTATTTGGTCAGTTCAGTTCAAAAATGAGTCGGTTCAAAACAGAGATGACACGTGAAGAGAAATATTTGGAGGTCTTCTGTGTTTTGGACTGCTTTTGGTTATCAAATCCTGATGCAAAATACTGACTGTGTGATAGAGGCCTAATGCTAAATTTGCATCTGACATCAGTTTTACTCAGATGGAAAAGAAGTCCAGCATGCAGGACTTTAATATCCTCTATGACATGGTCAGTATTAGTTTTTTGCATCAGTATTTGATCAGTATTGTTAAGGCAGGAGTAGGTCCAAAACAGAGATGACATGTGAAGGAAATATTTGCATGTCTTCTGTGTTTTGGACCCACTCCTGCTTTTGGCTTCCAAATCATGATCAAATCCTGATGCAAAATAGTGACCGTGTAATAGGGACCTTATAGATGCTCCAAAGACAGGATATGTTGTGTTTTTCATTTTTCAGTTCTTCTGATGGATAAAATACACTGTGATGTCAACAAGTCAAACAAGGACAAGAGTGTCCCCAGAACAGACTGGTGAGGGTGGTAACAACATGAGAAGTCAACACAGTGGCCCAGTCACAGAGTGGTGAGGGTTGCAACAGCATGAGAAAACAACACAATGACCCAGTCACAGAATGATGAGGTGGGGGGCAACAGCAGTGGCAGTAACAGCACAAGATGGTGGCAGTAGGAGAAGATGGCAGCAGAGGCAGTAGATGTGTGGCATCAGGAGGGTGGCAGCATCAGAATAGTTGCTGAAGCACGTGGCCAGAAGTAATGGGTCATTTTTCACAATATTCTAGTGTGGCAGCAGAGCATTACTGCCAGAATGATCTAGTCTTATACATCAGGCATCGGTGTGTGGAAATCCTGGCTGATCCACGCCTGATTTATTTTTATAAAGGTTAATCTGTCAACATTTCCTGTTGAAAGGCGAGTTTGCAGTACGCAGCCCTGCAGGGTGAGCGATGGTGAGGTCACAGGGGCAGTTAGCAGACTGAGGGATTTCTTGGTACTCACAGTTTTTATATACCCTGGGCAGGCGTACAGCAGTGATGGAGAGGCTGGCACATAGATCCTCTGGGGCACTCTCTGTGTATAGGGACCAGACCGGGTGGTAGGTGAGGTGCCCTGGGTGTTGCAGGTTTAATGTGCCGGTGGCAAGATCCCTTTAAGTTTGTGATGCCAGTGCCGGTAACGGTGGCACACCGATTTATTGTAGGAATAATTGAGAAACACAGAACTTCCTTTTACTGAAACGGTTCAACTATTTACAGTCTTTGGTTAGTTCCACATGTAAAACGGTTGAATACATGCAGGCTTTATATAAAACGTCAGGCAAAGTCTTTGCAAGATACTCAGAGGGCATAAACACTTACAGATCAGGCTGCACTTTTCCTCAGATCCTGTCTGGCTTACTCCAAGGCCCGTATGACCTATTGCTGGCTTTATCCTTGGGTAGGGAAACATTCCACTGGTATATGTCTCCTTGCTGTAGAAATATCCTTCTGCCCTTCAGCTTTCTGTTTGGCTGGAATAAACTTGTCTCTGCACTGCACCTTTAAGGAACTAGGTTTCTCAGGAGGCAAACTCTTCTCCTGGTGGCAAGCTAGGAGCCTGGGCTATCTAGCTGCATGTCAGAAGCTGCACTTCAGCTCTCCTCTGGCTAAAGTCCACACTGACTTCTGACTACACACCCCCTTCCCCTGACCTGGCCCTGACTATATATACTAGGGGGTTCCCTAGCTCCCTCTACTGCCTAGGAGGAGGAACTACACCCCTAACAGGCCTGGTACAAGAGATAACAGGGAAAATACACATAAAAACATTATATAAAATACAATGACCCTGTTCCACAAAAGGTGGGGAACAACGTGGCCCAATTGACCCTTGTGTAGGGCCCACATTTACCTAGTAGGACACTACAAGTTCTCTTTGGGGTAACTATGCCCCCTGCTGCACTAAACACCCACTCTAATGTCACACTGCTGGCTGGACAGGAAAGCTTATCCAGGCCAAACTCGGCAAGTTGTGGCCACAATTCACATTTGGTTGCCCAGTAGTCCAGGGGATTGGATCTGGGGTGACAGGGTGCAGTTCAAGTTTGCACCACCTGCTGGTTTAGGTTTTCCTCCACGTTCTGCTGCTGCTGGCTGGTTTCTTCAGTAGGCGGGTGAAGAAGCATGCTCATCAGACTCTGGAGATTACTGGTGACAGAGCTGGTACTGCTCCTGCCCCCTCTCTAGCAGTCATGGCAGTAGAGAGTGAGCGCTGAGGGTCCCCCCAGTCAGACCTTCGTGAGGATGGGCGATGGCGCACTTGGGCAGTGACCAGGGGCGTACATAGAAATGATGGGGCCCCATAGCAAACCGCCCCCAAATAATTGCATTAACCTAATAAGAATAGTATAACATGCATTGTCTGTAATGTTCACACGCAGCATCTTAAAGGGGTTGTCTCATCATAGACAATGGGGGCATAGGATATATCTTATAGGTGCAGGTCCCACCGCTGGGACCCACACCTATATCGAGAACGGAGCCCAGCAAGGCCGCCACCAAGCCGGCTCCCCATAGAAGTAAATGGGAGCGTACCGGCCCCATAGAAAATGAATGGAGGGCAGCTGCGCATGCGCAGTGCGCCTTCCTTCACTTGTGGGGCTCCGTTTTTTTTATATAGGTGCGGGTCCTAGTAGTGGGACCCATACCTATAAGACAATGGGGGCATATCCTAGCGATATGCCCCCATTGTCCATGATGAGACAACCCCTTTAAGGGTTAAAATGGCAGAACTGGAGCTAGTTCCAGTCCTGTCAGTTTCAGCAATGTATCAGCTATATAGCTGACACCAAAAGGTGATCACTGTGCTCCACATCTACATAGCAGAGCAGGAAGCGGTTAAAAAAAATGGTATAAAGTAGAACTGGCTTAATTGCACATAGTAAACAATCAGATTCCACCTTTCATTTTCCAAAGTAGCTGTGAAAAATAAAAGGTGGAATCTGGTTGCTATGGGGCGACTAAACCAGTTCTACTTTACACTAGTTTGATAAATCTATATATATATGAGAGAGAGAGAGAGAGAGAGAGAGATAACTCATTCTCTTTCTCTCTCTCTCTCTCTATATATATATATATATATATATAGGGTTCAGTCCCTGTGTCTTATTGCCCTATTAGAAATGCGCTATTCGTAATAGGGCAATGAGGGGCAAGGACTGAATTCCCTGAATTTCAAGCATGTGTCTGAGTGGTAGGAAGCATATGGAGGCTGCTGTGTAGTCAGTAAGCATGCTTGTGTATATATATATATATATATTACACACCTACACCTAGCCTCAGCCAGCAGACACATACAGCAGTCAGCCATGAACATTGTAGTGTAGATAGCTGGAAGAGTTAATCCCTACCTCTGCAGGTTGGTGGTCGGGAGGTCAGAGAAGTGAAGCTCTGCTGAAGTTGCTGGGCCCCTCTCTCTAACGGAGCTCTGCTGATGTAATGATGCTGGAAGCATCAGGCAGTGAAGCAGCAGAGTGAAGACAGGAGGAGAGGTCAGGTTACAGAGATTTTCCTGGCCTGCCGCAAGACGTCCTGGACCCTGGGGTATTAGGCAACGAATCACTGCACGACTAAGTTCAGGACGTATGCCATGCACGGCACATGTGTCATTTTGCCCTGTCTCAGCGCGCTCAGCAGATTGACACCATTGTTGCACACCACTTTACCAACTGTCAAATTGAGCGGGGTTAGCCACTGATTGGCCTGTGACTGCAGAACTGAAAGCAGTGCAGGACCGGTGTGGCTCTTGGCTTCCAGGCACAACAGCCGCAGCACAGCATGGCAACTTCTCACCTGGCACGTTGATTAGGTTCTGGGGAGATGAGGGGGGGGGGGGGGTGCAGCGGAAGAGGCAGTAGCAGTGGAAAAGGAGGAGTCAGCCGAGGAGGAGACGGAGGATGGAGTAGGAGGAGGAGAGGAAGAGGCAGGCCTGCATGCAATCCATGGCGGTAACACCAAATCCACACGGGTGCCACGGGTTGCATTCTTGACAGCTGTCAGAATGTTCACCCAGTGGTCAGTAAAAGTTATGTACCTTCCCTGCCCGTGTTTGCTAGACCACGTGTCTGTGGTCAGATATATCTTGGCACTGACACTGTGTGCCAGAGATACATTCACTTGCAGCTGAACATGGCCATATAGCTCTGGGATGCCCTTCAGGGAGAAAAATTTCTTTCTGGGGACATTCCATTGCAGTGTGCCACCCCTCAATCAATATTTTCTAAAAGCCTGTGTAGTACACCCCTTAATCAGTTTTTTGGGGGCAACAGGTATATCACACCAGTTGCAATTAGTTATTCGAATAGTGTTTGTCCCTCTATATAGCAGTGGTATTTCAGCAGAACCGCACACAACTGCTGCACAATACAAATTTACTATAATATACTTTCTATGTTAGAAGGTATATTATAGGTATATCACACCCCTCAATCAGTTTTTTTTAGGGGGCAACAGGTATATCACACCAGTTGCAATAACTTATTTCAATAGTGTTTGCCCCTCTATCTGGCTGCAGTATCTCAGCAGCACTGCACACAACTACTGCACAATAGAAATGCACTATAATGTGCTTTCAATGTTAGAAGGTATATTATAGGTATATTACACCCCTCAATAAGATTTTTTGGGGGTCAAACAGGTATATAACACCAGTTGCAATTAGTTAATCCAATAGCGTTTGTCCCTCTATATAGCTGCGGTATCTCAGCAGAACCGCTCACAACTGCTGCACAATACAAATGCACTATAATATTCTTTCTATGTTAGAAGGTATATTATAGGTATATCACATCCCTCAATCAGTTTTTTTTGGGGGGAGGGGGGGGGGGGGGCAACAGGTATATCACACCAGTTGCAATTAGTTATTCCAATAGCAGTTGTCCCTCTATCTGGCTCCAGTATCGCAGCAGAACCACATTCGGAAGCATTCGGTTTCACTAACAGTCTGTCCCCGCTCCACACAGCAACCTCTGCCTACACTGGTAAAAAACTGAATGTAAAATGGCTGCCAGATAGGGTTTATTTATAGGGTAGGGGGTGTCTCCATGTGCTGAAACGTCTCAATTGGCTGTCCTGTACCACCTGATGGATGTGTCATGGGTAAAAGTTCGGCACTATGCAAGAAAATATGGAGCGTGCGAATATCGCCATATGTTCGCATGTTCAGCGAATCGCGAACGAGCCAAGTTCGCTGCGAAACGACAGCCGGGTAAACCGCAAGGCCATTTCTATTCCTGTGTTTCCGGTGTAAGAAGGGAAAGCTCAGCTGCTGCATTACCCCTACAGCCAAGCCTGCATCCCAGGAGGATCTTGCCCTGACTCCACTGCCATCTAAGCTTCTGAATGCTGCAGCCCCCAGCTGGTTCCTGGGCAGGGTAATCGTAAGTGAACCAACATTAGCGCGCCCACATTTTCTGAAACCAGGCCCCAACGTTTGGACTAGGTTAATTGCTAGACAGTAAGGTATAGTAAGCTGAGTGCTAGGAGTAGATAGCTAGAAAGTGCATCTTCTAAAAAAGAGAGTTTTTGTGACCACTATCACTGCTTACTGTTACAGATAGCCCAACCCCTTCACCAGGGGTTTTTCTTAGACAGAATTGTAATCTGTGCTTTGTTCCTTTTATTGCATTATTTTTATGTTCTTCACGATCTGTTGATCAGTTAACTCCTTCCTGGGGTGAGTGTGTACTGAGCTGGGCAGGGGTTTCCCAAGTTGGCCCCTGGCAGAAGACCCTCTTGCTATCTTATAGAGTTCTAAGCAAGATTTGGGTGGAAGCACTGCGTCATAGGGAGGTGAGAACCACCATACACCCTGCCGACCAAGGGCTGCCCAAAGATGGCCAGTGACTGCTGCTCTCTCAGACCCCGAAGTGACTTTGAGAGGAAAACACCACTACCTTGATCTGAAGCCTAAACAGTGGGACCTGATTGAGGAGCTGAGTCAGGCCCTGATTCTGAGTGGGCAGAAATATTTTACCCTCTCTGCACTTCCACAGCAAGTGCAAAACCTAAAGAAGTCCATACAGGATTTAGCTTTTGAAACTGCACCATTAAGATCATACCAGGCTCATGTGGCAGAACAGATCACAGCCAGGTGGCAAGAACTGTCTGTGGTTCAACCTGATTCTCTAAACACCTCCCCAATTGCAGCTGCTCTGGATCCCAGATTTTAAAAAACGTACCGTATTTTTCGCCCCATAAGACGCACTTCCCCCCTTCCCCAAATGGAGGGTAAATTCCCCTGTGTCTTATGGAGCGAATGCTGACATTTTTACATCGCAGGCTGCGATGTATGAGCGAGCAGGGAGGGACTGGGAGGAGAAGCTGGGGGTCGGCAATTGCGGCAGGGGCGGTGCAGTCACTGTACCCCGGCCCCGCCGCTCCAGTGCTGCAGTATACAAATATAAAATGTCTAATTTAATTAAAAGTGATTAAACATGCCCCCCCACTTTTTATATTACCGTACACCCTAACAGCTTCTGTAGAATGCAGGCAGGCAGGTAACTCCCTGATGTCATGTGCCTGTGCCGCCTACTTTATGAATGAAGCAGGCGGCGCAGGCACGTGACGTCAGTGAGTGACCGCCGTCCGCCCGGCTTGCCTGCATTGTACAGAAGCTGTTAGGATGTACAGTAATATTAGGACTGAGGGGGCATGTTTAATCACTTTTATATTTAGAATAAAAAGAATACGCCACCGGCGCTAATTATAGTGGATAAGCAGCAGTGTCAAAACAGCTCCGCAATAACTGTTATAAGGGGTTAAACAAATTACTTGTATAAAAGAAAGGAGACACCGCGCTCAGCCTAGTAATCCTGAGCCTTATTAACCTCTGGTTCTGACTGTGTAAAACCTGTCTACCTCAGTTTCAAATATCAAGATTACCTTGGTTCTGATATGTAGAGAAGGGGCCCACCTTCTCCGGCATTCCCATATGCACAAATTCTTCTGCACAGAGGCAATAGCAGGTAGAACAGGCTGTGTGGAGTTCGCCCCGGCCGGTAGTGAAACTCTGCTTGTACCTGCGCTCGCGCTCACAAAGGAAGCTGGTGACGTCACCTGTTGAGCTACGGGCTGCTGTAAGCACCAAGAAACTTTCCAACGCGTTTCGAGCAATGCGATGCTCTTCGTCAGGGAATCATTCGAGTGCCCTCAGTGGCTTCCTTTTATTCTACCTGCTCATGATCTTAATTGGCTCCGGCTTCAGAAATTCAACGATTTTAAGTACATTTGATAATATTTAATCGAAAACCAAATAACTCGATTTCCGCGTTTAAACCATTCGGGGCCAATGTGTTCATGTTGAAAATCCATTGGGTTTCTTTTTTCTACATATTTTTAATATAATCTCCTCCTTGTATATCCATCTTAACTGTTTCTATTCCAAAAAAGGAGGATCCCTCGAATTTCCCATTATGCTTTACTTTATAGTGTCTCGAAAGAGGATGCCCTTCAGATTTTTTATTTATATTGTATATATGCTCACTCACTTGTTTTTTTAATTGTCTCTTTGTACGTCCAATGTACAATTTTTCGCACTTTATTGCACAAATGACCCCTTTAGTGCTACATGTTATAAAGTCCCGAATTTTATATTCGTAAGTGCCGTCCTCGTTTGTTATTCGATTCATTTTAATGGTATTTTTCTGCAATTTTTTGCACACCATGCATTTTCTGCATGGAAAAAATCCTTTTAACATATGCTTGTCATTTTCTTTACTGCTGTTCATTATAGCAGCACATTTTTTCGTGGGTGCGATTATATTCCCAATTTTGGCCGCTTTTTTATATACGAACACTGGATCTTTAGTAAATATGTTTCCTATTATCTTATCCTCTTTTAGAATATCCCAGTGGCGTTTTACGATATTCCTAAAGGTTCTTGTTTGTGTGTTGTACGGGATGATGATAGGTGGGATTTTTTTCTATTTCTTTCTCCTGTTGTATCCATGACGTTTTTCCACTGTTATATTTTTTAGAAGGTTTTCCCTCTCCATAGATTTAATTTAATCTTTCTGTTCTAAAAGCTTATTCATATTGTATCCTTTTGACGCAAATTTATTTTGTAATTTCTCTGCTTCACTATCATACTCTATCATCTCTGTGCAATTCCTCTTAATATGCATAAATTGACTCCTGGGTATATTATCAAGCCAGCGAGGTAAATGACAGCTACTCCTTGAAATGTTACTATTGGAATCAGTCGGTTTTTCATAAGTTTTTGTGCATATTCCCCCCCCCCCCCTCACATAAATAGTTAGATCTAAAAAATGTATTTCCCTAAAACTGTATGTAGGAGTAAAATCTAAATAAAATAAATTTTTATTAATTTCGGTTAAAAACTTCTTAAGACCAGTTTCTCCCCCATCCCAAATAAAAATGACGTCGTCTATAAAACGCCGCCAGAGGATGAGGCCCGCCCGGAGCTCGTTGTTGTGGTGTATGGCTTCCAACTCCCACCTACCAACATAACTATAAATTAGCGAACCCCGGTGCGAACCTCGTCCCCATAGCGGTCCCCCACGTCTGCAACTAAATATCATCTTTATATCTAAAAAAAGATTTTTCCAAAATAAATGAAATACACTCCACAATAAATTCTATCTGCATATTGGGCAGCTCTCCTTTTTGGTGCAAAAAATATTGTGCAGCTTTGCAGCCTTTATCATTTTCAATTACCGTATACAGTGATTTTACGTCTAGCGTACCTATTATCCTTTCTTTTATACATTTTATATTTGTATACTGCAGCACTGGAGCGGCAGGGAATCTGTGGATGACAGTTTAATGGGGAACATCTGTGGATGGCACTGTTAAGGGGTGGGGGGGGGTCTGTGGATGGCACTGTTATAGGCTGGGGGGGTCTGTGGATGGCACTGTTATGGGGTGGGGGCTCTGTGGATGGCACTGTTATGGGGTGGGGGCTCTGTGGATGGCACATATATAACAGTGCCACCCACAGATCCCCCATAACAGTGCCACCCACAGATCCCCCATAACAGTGCCACCCACAGATCCCCCATAACAGTGCAACCCACAGATCCCCTCTGTAACAGTGCCATTCACAGATCCCCCCTGTAACAGTGCTATCCACAGATCCCCCTGTAACAGTGCTATCCACAGATCCCCCCTGTAACAGTGCCATCCACAGATCCCCCCTGTAACAGTGCCATCCACAGATCCCCCCTGTAACAGTGCCATCCACAGATCCCCCCTGTAACAGTGCCATCCACAGATCCCCCCTGTAACAGTGCCATCCACAGATCCCCCCCTGTAACAGTGCCATCCACAGATCCCCCCCTGTAACAGTGCCATCCACAGATCCCCCCTGTAACAGTGCCATCCACAGACCCCCCCTGTAACAGTGCCATCCACAGACCCCCCCTGTAACAGTGCCATCCACAGACCCCCCCTGTAACAGTGCCATCCACAGATCCCCCCTGTAACAGTGCCATCCACAGATCCCCCCTGTAACAGTGCCATCCACAGATCACCCTGTAACAGTGCCATCCACAGATCCCCCTATAACAGTGCCATCCACAGATCCCCCATAACAGTGACATCCACAGATCCCCCCTGTAACAGTGTCATCCACAGATCCCCCTATAACAGTGTCATCCACAGATTCCCCATAACAGTGCCATCCACAGATCCCCCATAACAGTGCCATCCACAGATCCCCCATAACAGTGACATCCACAGATCCCCCATAACAGTGACATGCACAGATCCCCCATAACAGTGACATCCACAGATCCCCCCTGTAACAGTGCCATCCATAGATCCCCCCTGTAACAGTGTCAGCCACAGATCCCCCCTGTAACAGTGTCAGCCACAGATCCCCCCTGTAATAGTGTCCATCACAGATCCCCCCCATAACAGTGTCTGTCATAGATCCCCCTATACCAGTGCGCCATCCACAGATCCCCCCATAACAGTGCGTCATCCACAGATCCCCCATAACAGTGCCATCCCCAGATCCCCCATAACAGTGTCCTTCACAGATCCCCCATAATAATGCCATCCACAGATCCCCAGTAATAGTGCCATCCACAGACCACCATTAGTTCCAAACCTACCAAAAATACGGTAAGTTCTTGTCTGCTCAAGAAACATTCAAGGTCCAAAGCATAGTACAAACTATGGCACTTGCTGCCAAAAAAGAAATGAGACATCACCAAAATAAGTGAAAATGGAGCTTCTAGAACAGTGCAAGAAAACCCAGTGAAGCATGCCAAGGATGCAGCATCATTCCTCTAGAACATACTGGGATCATCAGACTCGTCCTCCAGTGTTGAAGAGGATAAGGAGCATCAGTTAAATCAATCTGTGCCAAATGAGGTCTTGATGTATTTTGGAAACATCCCGCATCCAAGAAGGAGAATCCACTCTTATGGTGGAAAACAAATACAACACACTATCCAGCACTGGCAAAGCTGGCAAACTCCTTGCTGTGTATTCTGGCAACATACGTATTCTGGCAACATCCACACCATCAATGTGCAGCAGAAAACATAGCATCAAAGTTCTGAGCATGTTGATAAGCTCACATTTCTCCATTGTAACCACCAAATGATCCTTTAACCCCTTCAAGACCAAGCCAGTTTTTGCCATAAGGACCAAGCCACATTTTGCAAATCTGACGTTTCACTTTATGTGGTAATATGTGGTAATATCTCTGGACTGCTGAGATATTCTGCCATTCTGAGGTTGTTTTCTCATGACATACATGTTAGTGGTAAATTTGAGTCAATATGTTTCCTCTTTATTTAAAAAAATTGGAATGTCTCTGCTTTCAAAGCAGATAGTGATATCTCATAAAATAGTTGTTACTGTATATCCCCCAGAGGTCTACTTTATGTTGGCATCATTTTGAAAATGCTATTTTTTAGAACTTTAGAAGGCTTAGAATTTTAGAAGCAAAAATGTTATTAATTTTTTTGCAGATTTTCCATTTTAATCTATTTTCCTGTAACACAGCAAGGGTTAACAGCCAAACAAAACTCAATACTTATTACCCTGATTCTGACGTTTACATAAACACCACATATGTGGTCGCAATCTGCTGTATGGGCGCAAGGCAGGGCGCAGAAGGAAAGGAGCACCATATGGATTTTGGAGAGCAGATGTAGCTATTTTCTGAAAGCTACATTTCTTTTATTTTTCTGCCGATTGTCTTGCTATTTTTTTTGCAGGAAGAGCTGACATTTGTATTGGTACCATTTTTTAGTACATATGATTTTTTTGATTATTCAATATGACACTTTTTTGGGGCAAGGTGACCAAAAATGGTTATTTTGGCATAGTTTTTATTTATTTTTTAACAGCATTCCACTGAGGAGTTAGTTCATGTGATGTTTTTATAGAGTAGGTCATTATGGACGTAGCAATACCTAATATGTCTATTTTTTTAATTTGTATTTCAGTTTTATAAAATAAAAGCGTTTGTGAAACAAATCATGTTTTTTGTGTCATCATTTTCTGAAAGCTATATTTTTTTACATTTTTCTGCTGGTCTTGTGTAGGGGCTAATTTTTTGCAGGAAGAGTTGACGTTTTTATAGGTACCATTTTTGGGTACATATGATTTTTTTTTTAACAATATTAGTCGTATAGTGTATTACTGTAGTGCAGCGGCGGCATGAAGCGCACGGCGTCATAGCAACCAATGACGCTGTGCGCTCCTGCTCTCAACAGGAATCCAGGCCATGTTACCACGGACCGCTCTCGGCCGCAGAACACGGCCGTGTGCATGAGGCTATACACTTTATGGGGCAAATTGATTGTTCTGGCACAGTTTTTATATTTTTTATGGAATTCACCTTAGGGGGTAGATCATGTGATATTTTTATAGAGCAGGTTGGTACAGAAGCGGTGATGCCTAATATGTCCAATTTTTTTAATGTTCCGTATTTCAGTTTTACACAATAAAAGTATATATATATATATATATATATATATAAAAAAAATTTTTTGCATCTCCAATTTCTTAAAGCCATTTTTAAAAATTTTTAGGTCTTGTGCAGGAGCTCATTTTTTGTGGGAAGAGATGACAATTTGCTTGGTACTAGTTTGGGGTATACAGTATACACTTTTTCTGATGTAAGGTGATATTTTTGCACAGTTTTTATTTTTGACGGCGTTCACCTGAGGTGGTAGATCATGTGACATTTTTAATGATTTATTGATTCATTTTTTACGGGGCGATCTGTACTTTTCATTGATAACATTCTGGGGTGCGTAAGACTTTTTGATCACTCTTTAATTTCTTGTGGGAAATGAAATTAAGCGACCAAAAAACAGCAAATTGGCCATTTTGCCTTTTTTCTTTTTTGCCATATGGGAAAAATATTTTTATATCTTAATAGTATGGGTGTTTTCGCACATGGTGATACCCATGATGTGCTTCTGTGGGGTTCCTCTCTGTGCCTCTGCACCGCAAAAAAATAGAACTTGTTCTATTTTTTGCAGTGCAGACGGATCACTGCAGACGGATCACGGACCCATTCAAGTTGAATGGGTCTGGATCTGTTGCGGCAGCTGCACAGATGGTGCCCGTGCATTGGGGACCGTAAAATGTGGTCCACAATGCACAGAACAGCCGGCCAATGGCCGTGTGCAGGAGGCCTTTTTTTGCGGACCGCAAAACGCATACAGTCATGTGCATGTAGCCTAAGTCAGAGGTCTCCGAAAGAAAGGTGGCTATTCTCCTCACCAATGGTTTGAGGACAACCTCTATCGATTCTGAGTGAGGGTTCCCATGCCTGAGATGATAAGCCTCACTGGATAACCCAGCTTCTGTATTTTAGGAGGCATGTGGACACTGCAGACACACTTCAGATGACCATTCAAAACTTGCATAAGGAGTGTGAAGCATAGCATTCAATAGGCAAAGTCCCTTGGGGAATAAATGTTCATTCTTGCATCTAGTTAAAAGAAAATGTAGCATGCTGTCCGGTTGTGCCAGTTTCTTCAGAAGATCTTTGTATTGCTATGTACGATACATTCTGGTATCCTCCATTTAGTTAGAAAAGTTGTACTGTGTTAGCCAGTAGAAAAATGTCTTAAGTGCATACATGCATAAATAAAATAAATAATACATACTGTACATGCTGTGTTGTACTGCATTGAGCTATGAGTGACGGCTGGGCTCGTGCCCCTGATCAGGCGGGTGCAGCTCCTGCACTCACCCAATCAGCCTGCCGTACCTGTATGGCGCTAAAACTCAAGTAATGGTGCTGGTGTCCTACGGGTTAAATTACTTTCAAACAACTGTTTATTGACTACAGATTGTCCCTCTTTTGACAGGCATTGGACAATGTTCCACTTGTTTTCTCACTGTTGGCGTTGGGTCCAGATAAAGCAAGAACCAATCAGGTAAGAAATTGCTGTGAAAGGGAGTCTGTCAGCAGTTTTATGGTGTCCTAATTAAAGGCACCATACAGTTGTGACAGAGCCCCTTAGCGGAATGCTGGGTCACTTTCTTTAATTGTTGCAACCGTTTTGCTAAAATCTTATTTTGAACAGCTTTAGAGAATACCAAACGAGCCCCCATATTCATGGTGACACAAGTTCCACAGTACTAAACCTGAACCTGATCACCCATCTCAGCATGCAAGGGAGGAACGATCGGGCAATCTTGGGCACACATGTAAAGAACACTTATATATAGAAAGATACAAATCATTAGAGATTGCGGATGTTACAGATATTTATACAAAAGCCAGAAATGATATGGGAGCCCAGTATTCAAAGCAACACCTAAACAAGCAGGAAAATATCCGAAAATGCCCTCCACAGTGGAACGCAGCGTTACCCGCCTGAAATAACGACATCGGTACCCAAAATGATCAGCCCAGCAAAAATGACGTCCATAGCGGAATGCACACTCCTGAAAATACAAATCATTATATAGCCCACCTACTTATAGTATTCATATGCTAATGTCAGCACTACATAACAGTGTGTTTTTTACATCTGTCCCTGCAGCCGTTCTGATAAAATAAGCACTTTTATAATATGCTAATGAGACTCTAGGTGCTATGTGGGCGTAGATTCAGCACCTACAGGCTCGGTCCACTCACCCTTTATCCTGCCCAGGTCCTCCGTTCTGCCCGCCCCGCTCCTCTTGACTGATGCCCAAGTTCCATGCACCATTGAGGAAATCCCGCACCTGCGCCGTTCACCTCTGTATTCGGCGCAGGCGCAGTGAGTGAAGGCCGCGACTACGTCACAGTGAGGAAGCCTCCTGAAAACCACTTGTATACTTTAAGTGCAGTACTTTATTGCATAGGCTGTTTTCCAGTTCACAAAACGTTTTTCGGCATATAGCCTTCCTCAGAACACTGGAATAGTTATACAAAACAAAGCAATAAATTAGTGACAGTGCAATATTATCAGTATACATAGTGATGTGAATCTTAGAATAAGACTTGAATTGGCGGGTGATCATCCTATTCAGGTGAAGAACCCCGGGCGGTCATGTGCTAGGCGTGACGGCCACCTACACAGATTGTCCGTATGCTTTAGAGGATATCCATGATATATCCGAATGGTATTCATTTGCCGAAGTACATAGATAACGTTTGTTAAGGGAAGAGGCATTCTTATATCTTGGTAGGAGCAGACTATCATGGTAAACACATAAGGCTATCTTATTGGAAACAGCAGGATATTACATGCAGTAATAGGTGTTCATGCAGACATGGAGCATAGAGTATGTACAGAGAACAAGGTTGAGCACGAGGTACAGGCAGTTGTGAGGACATTTAAAACTTGAGCATGCAGATATTGGTGGCTTCAAAGTAAACAGGGAGATAGACATGTTTATGGAGATGTAGGTATCCTTACCTGGATGAGCCGCTTGTGCTGGTATAGTAATATGGACTAAAGTCCGATGTTTGGGGGTGCTCTTGTGGGATGTAGGCTGCTGCCCTGTATTTTGGCGCCATGTTGGGAAATGTGGCTCGTGTCTTTAAGTAGGAGTTTGCTTTGTTTTGTATAACTATTCCAGCCTTTTGAGGAAGGCTATATGCCGAAAAACGTTTTTCAGGAGTTTTTCTCTATATTGCCTGGGAACCGTCTCCTGACACCACACAAATAATTCCCCACCCAGAGTGTGATCCAACAACTCACTATCTACAATGAGGAAGCCGGCACCAGGCGCGCGGCCTTCACTCACTGCGCCTGCGCCGAATACAGAGATGAACGTTGCAGGCGCGGGATTTCCTCAACGATGCATGGAACTTGGGCATCAATCAAGAGGAGCAGTGCGGGCAGAACGGAGGACCTGGGCGGGATAAAGGGTGAGAGGACCGAGCCTGTAGGTGCTGAATCTACGCCCACATAGCACCTAGAGGCTCATTAGCATATTGTAAAAGTGTGTATTTACTTAAAGCCACAACAGGTCGTGTAGGCGTTTTGGACTGCAGACGCTGACCTGGGCGCTTGGGAGTTAAATCCCCTGTCGCCTGCAGCTACCTTATTATAGTGGACATAGGGGTGTCAGTAGCTGAGAGTTCTAGTGTAGTTAGCTGCCCCCCCCCCTTTCCTTAGAGCTCAGTTGGTAGGTATTTCCCCTCCCCTCAGAGTTAATAAAAAGGAGGGTCCCCCCTGGCTTGGTCTCTTTGATCCTGGACCACTCATCAGGGAGCTTTTCCCTCCCACCCTTCCTCCCGTTTTATTGTTGTTCGTGAACTGTTCGCTTCAGGTTCCCTGTTTTACTTTATGCATAAGTCACAGCTGGAGGTCGAAAATTAATGTTAGGGATAACGGAGGAGAAGGCGGACTTGCCCACTGGGGGTTCAGTGGGGCATATCGCTTCTCACACTCCGGGGAGCGGCCTGTGGCCGTACGGAACAATGGTTGGTGTTTATAAATTTAAAAGAAAGGAAAAAAAAAGAGAGATTTGAAATAAAGCGGTGACCGACCCTTGGTTTGGTGTTTTATTGGTAAGCCAGGTGACAGGTGTTGGATGTGGTGTGCCAGTTGTCTGCAGTCTTAGCAGAACGGCTGCAGGAACAAATGTAAAAGACACACTGTTAGGTAGTGCTGACATAAGCACATCACTAATGTCAGTCAGCTACATAACACAAATTCTGATGGTAGAAACCCTTTAAGACAGCTGGGTACTGTTGAGGTAACTTAAGGGGGTGGGGTACTGTGAAGGTGACTGTTAAAGGGGCGGCGCTGTGGAGGTCACACCTTAAGGGGGCGGGGCACTGTGGGGGTCAGTGTAAAGAGATGGGATGCTGTGGAGGTCACTGTTAAGGGGTGGGGTGCTGTAAAGGTCACGGTTATGGGGGATACTGTATCTTTTAACAACACAAACAAATAAAATAGTGGAAATATACCTGTGCAAAGCCATGTCATCCTGCTAGTATATCTCTTATCATAGATAGACATAATATATATAATTAGTAGAAGGACCCGGCTTTGCTCGGGTATATTTAATCTATTTCATTAAATGTTTCTGTGTGTCGTTAAAAGATAGACAGTATCCCCCATAAGAGTGAGCTTCAAAGCCCCCCACCCCTTTAACGGTGAACTCTGCAGCCTCCCCCCTCATCCCTTAACCCTGACCTACCCCACAGTGCCCCGCCTCCTTAAAATGGGACCCTTACAGCATCCCGTCCCTTTAAGAGTTAGTTCCACAGTATCCAACCTCCTTGACAGTGACCTCCACAATGGCTTGCCCCTTTAACAGTGACCTCTACAGCACCCCACCCCCTTAACTGTGACCTCCACCGTTCCCTGCCCCCTTAACAGAGACCTCCACAGCGGCCACCCCTCTATTAGTGACCTGCATATTACCCCGTCTCGTTAAACAATTTCCATAATAACCTACCCCCTTTATACGACTTTTCTCTTAGCATCTAAGAACAATCGTCCAATCAAATTCCTTTTCTTATGGGGCATCATTGTCTTTAATTGACAGTATATAAAACCCCACAGAATTAGTATACACTTAAAGGCATGTGAGTTACATCAGCCTCTACAACAACGTTGGCTAAGCGTTGCAATAGAAATCATATTAACTCTCACACAAGCGGTCACATACTTAGAATGCCCTTCGTTTGCCTATGGCAACCAATCAGAGCTCATATTAATAACCTGTAGCAAAATAGAAGCTGAGCTGTGATTGGTTGCTATATGAAACCTGATGAATATCCAGGTTAACTGCCACAACAGACAATGGCTCCTGTAGTTTGGCAGTTAGGTTACTAAGCGTATTTTTGTCCAAATAATTGGAAAGCGCGGGATGAAAATTTCCATTCAAAACATGAATGACGTTCATGAATGACGTTCCCCGAGTCACAGGAGGCGGCTGTGCAAAATGTTGTGATTGTAAATGCGACGGTGTGGATTTCTTTAGCGGACATACATACACTCAGCTTTATATATTAGATATATATAATCTCTATCTATCTTATATTAGTGCTGTAGATGTCACTGTTAAGGGAGCGGGGTACTGTAGCAGTTACTGTTAAAGAGACAGCTGCTGTGGAGGTCACTGTTAAGGGGCTGGGTTATTGTGGAAATCACTGTTAAGAAGATGTGGTACTGTGGAGGTCACTAATAAAGGGACGGCTGTTGTGAAGGTCAATCTTAAGACAGAAGGGTACTGTGAGGTCGCTATTAATGGAGCGGGGTACTGTGGAGGTCTCTGTTAAGGGATCAAGGAATGGTGTGTGTGTTTGTATGATTTTCTACATACACAAAAGACCCATTCCTCTCAAATATTGTTCACAAATCTGTCTAAATCTGTGTTGGTGAGCACTTCTCCTTTGCCGAGATAATCCATCCCACCCTACAGGTGTGGCATATCAAGGTGCAGATTAGACAGCATGAATATTGCACAGGTGTGCCTTAGACTGCCCACAATAAAAGACCACTCTGAAATGTGTACAGTTTTGCCTTACTGAGGGGGAAGAGAGGGGGGGGGGGGGACATCAGAAAACCAGTCAGTATCTGGTGTGGCCACCGTTTGCCTCACGCAGTGCAACACATCTCCGTCGCATAGATTTGATCAGGTTGTTGATTGTGGCCTGTGGAATGTTGGTCCACTCCTCTTCAATAGCTGTGTGAAGTTGCAGAATATTGGCAGGAACTGGCACACGCTGTCGTATATGCCGATTCAGAGCATCCCAAACATGCTCAATGGGTGACATGTCTGGTGAGTATGCTGGCCATGCAAGAAGTGGGATGTTTTCAGCTTCGAGGAATTGTGTACAGATCCTTGCAATATGGGGCCGTGCATTATCATGCTGCAACATGAGGTGATGGTCGTGGATTAATGGAACAACAATGGGCCTCAGGATCTCGGCACGGTATCTCTGTGCATTCAAAATGCCATCATAAAATGCACCTGTGTTCATTGTCCATAACATACACCTGCCAATACCATAAACCCACTGCCACCATGGGCCACTCGATCCACAACGTTGACGTCAGCAAACCGCTCACCCACATGACGCCACACACGCTGTCTGCCATCTGCCCTGAACAGTGAAAACCGGGACTCATCCGTGAACAGAACGCCTCTCCAATGTAACAGACACCATCGAATGTGAGCATTTGCCCACTCAAGTCGGTTTCGATGACGAACTGCAGTCAGGTCCAGACCACGATGAGGATGACGAGCATGCGGATGAACTTCCCTGAGACAGTTTCTGACAGTTTGTGCAGAAATTCTTTGGTTATGCAAACCGATTGTTGCTGCAGATGTCCGTGTGGCTGGTCTCGGACGATCATGGAGGTGAACATGCTGGATGTTGAGTTCCTGGGCTAGTGTGGTTACACGTGGTCAGTGGTTGTGAGGCCGGTTGGATGTACTGCCAAATTCTCTGAAACGCCTTTGGAGACGGCTTATGGTAGACAAATTAACATTCATTGTATGGGCAACATTCCTGCAGTCAGCATGCCAATTGCACGCTCCCTCAAACATTGCGACATCTGTGGCATTGTGCAGTTTGATCAAATAGCACATTTCAAAATGGCCTTTTATTGTGGGCAGTCTAAGGCATACCTGTGAAATATTTGTGCTGTCTAATCAGCACCTTGATATGCCACACCTGTGAGGTGGGATGGATTATTTCGGCAAAGGAGAAGTGCTCACTAACACAGAATTGTGAACAATATTTGAGAGTAATGGGTCTTTTATGTATGTAGAAAATGTTTCAGATCTTTGAGTCCAGCTCATGCAAAATGGGAGCAAAACCGAAAGTGTTGCGTTAGAATTTTTTTTAAATATTTCTGTTGTATGCCTGTTCTTTATGCACGGCCGAACAACTGCACCGATCTGCACCATATTTGGCACATGGGTACATCAGCTGCCCGGGAAGGTTTTAGATCGGGTCTCAGCTCTCTAGGACGTACCGTTCCTAAAATAATCCCAAATACTGTTTTAGCCAATAGGAGCTCGCAGCTTCACTCATTTTAACTGCCATACACACGTTCACATGACCCTTATCAGCCAATAGATACTCGCAGGTCCTTCAGTCTGGACATAGTTACACCAGGTTTCCATAACAACTCAACCATTTTTCTTCACTGTTAGAGGTCACTGTTAAGGGGGGAGTTCCTATGGATGTCACATTTTAAGGGGGCAGGATGCTGTGGAGCTCTTATATTAAGGGGGCGTGGTGCAGTGGGGGGGGGGGGTCACTGTTAAAAGGGAGGGGCACTTTACAGGTGAATGTTAAGGGGGAGGGCTGCTGTGGGGGGTCCACTTTTAAGGGGGCAGGGCTCTGTCAAGGTCACTGTTAAGGATTAGATTGCTGTGAAGGGTCACTGTAAAGGCTGCGGGCCACTGTGGACATCAATGTTAAGGTGGCGAGGTGCTGTAGAGGTCACTGATAAGGGGGCAGGCTGCTGTGCAGGTCAGTTAAACAATGGGGTCCTGTAGATGTTACTTTAAGGGGGCAGGGCATTGTGAGGTGACTTAAGGGGGCAGGTCACTGAAGAGGTCACTGTTAAGAGGCGGGCCACTGTGTAGGTCAGTGTAAAGGGGGCACTGTGTATTATAATTATTAATATTATTTATTTTATTTATTATTAATTATTTATTTATGACTGGACCGATCTGCACTAAATTTGGCACATAGTTACATCAGGTGTCCAGGAAGGTTTTAGACCAGGTCTCAGCTCTCTAGGACATACTGTTCCTGAGATTCCCAATAAATATATTAGCCAATAGGAGCTCGCAGCATCACTCACATTTCTAACTGCCATACACACGTTCACATGACCCTTATCAGCCAATAGAAGCTCGCAGGTCGTTTAGTCTCGACACAGTTTTACACTAGGTTTCCCCAACAACCCAGCCATTTTTCTTCACTGCTATAGGTCACCTCTAAAGGGGCAGGGCGCTGTGGAGAACACCATTAAGGGAGTGGAGCGCTGTGGAGGTCAAGGTTAAGGGGACTGTCTGCTATGGAGGTCAATGTTAAAAGAATGGGGCACTGTAGAGGTCACTGTTAAGGGTTGGGTTATTGTGGAAATCACTATTAAGGGGACTGGGTACTGTGGAGGTCACTGTTACCCCGCTGTGTTTCAGACACAGTGGTGGTAGGCATCTGCTCGTTGTAAGCTGTGGCAAACTGAGTACACAGTGTTTCCTGGTTATAACTTAACTTGTCTGCCCTTTAAGAGGGAAGAAAACATTCCCCCATTTTGCCTGGATAGTGAGGGTTTAAAAGCATGGGTATCTAGTAATCACCAGACTGCTTGATGTCACTGATCCTCTTGTCACCGCATAAGCGAGCATACAGGTTGCCATTCTGGCCAGCATGCCTGAGGAGACAGTTCCTTCCACCCCCTCCCCCACTGAGACGATTGGGTGTCATGTCCGGTGTCAACATCCTCTTGGAAGAACAACTCCTCCTCCTCTCCAGGGGAGCTTCTCATAGTGGGTCCCCAACAGCTACAGGGCAGAAAGCGAGATGCGTTAGATGTTCTTCATCCTCCTTCGTTGCCACCTATTACATGCGTCTGTTCAAAAGTACATATGAGGGGGATGAGGGACAACAGTATGAACGGCATGAGCTGCCACTGCCTGACCTAAAAACACACACAATCCCTGCTGAGGCAGTCTGGTGCATGAGCTGCTCATAGAGGCGCTCAAGCATGTCCAATGTTGAATTTCGGCAAGTTGGAACATTGCAGATTAAGCCATGTAGCTGCAGACCATTCTGATGCTGCAAGTCCAGGCATGCGTTCCTCACCACATAAGACTGGATAAAAAGAGGAATAGTCTCCTGGTCATTGTCAGTACTTTGCGCAAACCATTGCATTTTCTAAAAAGGCCATGCATGAAGCATGTGCTATTTCCCCTAGGTTCAGGGCAGCCAGGATGTTGTGCCTATTGTCGCTGACCCTTGCCAGTTAGTCGATGGGGTGACAGCGAGTGGGATGTTTGCTGCTTGATGTACTTTAGCAACTGCTCACTGGAATGGCTACTTCCGCCCAGGTCAATAAGATCCAACTCGGCGTGGCATCGCTTGACTTGACACACATGATAGGAAAGAGGGGTAGTGTGAGCAACACTGTTCCCTGCTGCTGGGGATGGAACCGTGTCCATGGAGAAGGCGATTAAGTGCTTGCTGTGGGTGCCAGGCTAATACAATCTTGAGGGGGATTGGGGTGTCAAAGGGACTTGCTGGGGTGCTGCCTTTCCACTGCAGAAAAAAACATTGAGTGTGATATGAAGGACATGAACTGTCCTTGTCTGTAACAACTGCTTCAGGTGTCCACCATGTAGTGCAGCTTGCCACACAGAATCACAAGGAGTGGGCCGTGTTTTCCACCACGTGAGAGTACAAGACACTTTTTACAATACGCGAGTGCAAACGCCAGCAACATGGCCAGGTGGCAGTTCAACTTGTAGACAAGCTAATTGCTGGTGAAGTTTTTTTTTCTTCTCATGGCCAAACATTCCATTATAGATGTTTTGAGAAAAGGAGGAGTCTTAGCAGGAGAAGGAGGTGATGAAGATGAGTGAAGTTTTGATAAAATATAATTTAGTCGATTCTCTGAAGTTATACAAGAAATTTGATTCATAATGAATTAATTTGTCACTAATCGATGTAAATCAGGGATAGCGATGTCAGCAGCAGCATTAACAGTAACTGCGAGTATCTAACCCCTTCAACCACTGTGACGTACCAATGAATGCAGCATTGCTGCCTTCCGATCGGGGCCCCTGCATTTAAATTGTGGGGCTCTGATCGGTTACTATATTGCCCTCTTTCCCAATTTTACACATACAAATATATCAAAAAATATATTGTATCCGGAAATGTCTGAACTATTAAAATATTTGTAACAAATTTATTCGGCGCTGATTGGCTTTATGGAAAAAAAAGAAATAAAACAGACCTCGCTGTTGCGGTCCACAAAACACGAATTCACAAAAAATACAGATTACGTCAATACGCATTCTGTATTTTGTGGAAAGGAACAGCTGGCCCCTAATAGAACAGTCCTATCCTTGTCCTTAATATGGACAATAATAGGACATGTTCTATATAAAAAAATATATATTTTTTTTTGGCCTATTGAAATGAATGGTTCCACAAAGTCCACAAAAAAAAAAACAACAGAATAGACTATGATCATAAAGTCGTACGTAACACAAAAATGGTACCAATAAATAGAGATGGCCTTGCGGTTTGCCCAGCGGTCGTTTTGCGGCGAACTTTGCGTGTTCGCGATTCGCCGAACATACAAACATATGGCGATATTCGCGCCCGCCATATTCTTTTACATTGTGTAGAACTTTGACTCATGACACATCCATCAGGTGGTACAGGACAGCCAATTGTGACGTTTCACCACATGGGCATACCCCTTACCTTATAAATAAACCTGATCTGGCCGCCATTTTACATTCAGTCTTTTGCCAGTGTAGGGAGAGGTTTCTGTGTGGAGCAAGGACAGACTGTTAGGGACACCAAACGCTAGCTAATAGGCCTGCAAAAGTCCTTTTAAGGACTGGTATAGGTGTACTATTGATAAGTGTGATACACAGATGTAATGTGTTATAATGAGTCAAAAACACATAGATCTATGTAGTGATCACCTAGAAGTCAGGGGCTAGGGGCTTACTAGGGCCATTTTTATATAGGATAAGGTTCTGGACAGGTTCGCTCTTATCAGAGCAGGTGCTCTGTGGTTAGGCTATCAGGGCCAGAATAGCACCCCCTGTAGGGCAATATCAGGGACAGTTCTTTGCCCACCCTGTCCTTCAATACCACATCATCATCAAGCCCAGGGATTGATGTTTTTTGCTTTCCCTCCGGGATTCATCTATGTGCACTGGAACCCCCCGAATTGTGGTAGGACATATGGTTTCTGATTTGGTGCCGCCGAGCACTTGTTATTGCCGACCACATCTATGCTTTTAGCTTCACTTTAATCATTTCATTTTCATTTTGAGGGATATCTTTTAGGGTCCATTCACACGTCCGCAAAATGGGTCCTCATCCGTTTGGCAATTTTGCAGACCCATTCATTTTCAATGGGGCCGGAATGTGCTGTTCTAATCCGCATTTGCGGATCCACACTTTCGCATCCGTGCTTCCGTTTCAGCAAAAAAATAGAACATGTCCTATTCTTGTTCGCAATTGCGGACAAGATTAGGCATTTTCTATTATAGTGCCGGCGATGTGCGGTCCGCAAATTGCGGAATGCACATTGCCAGTGTCTGCGTTTTGCGGATTTGTTATTTGTGGATCCGCAGAACACTTACGGACGTGTGAATAGACTCATAGGCCTCATTCAGACGGCCGTATGCTATCCGCAAAAATGCGGATCCATTTTTTTGCGGACAGTACATCATGTCCGCAAAAAAATGGATAGCATTCAGTATTTTTGCGGACCCATAGACTTTAATAGGGCCATGTCCTGATTTTCACGGACAAGTATAGGACATGTTTCATTTGTTTTGCGGAACCGTGGATTAGAAAAGGGCCCCATAGAAGTGAATGGGTCAGCACTAATCCACAAAAAAAAATAATCTGCATTTTTGCGGATAGCATACGGCCGTCTGAATGAGCCCTTAATAGTAACATTATTAAAGGTTACATTTTATCTTTATTATATTCTATTGGATTGCCTTCCTTGTACAATGTTATAATATACTTTCTAACATAGAATGTACGGTATATTATAGTGCATTTATTGTGCGGCAGTTGTGTGCGGTTCTGATGCGATACCGCAGGTATATAGAGGGACAAGCGTTATTGGAACAAATAATTTCTACTGGTGAGATATACCAGTTGCCCCCCCAAAAAGTAATTGAAGCAGGGGTGGTATATACCAATAATATACTTTTTATATAGTGCATTTATGTAGCGCAACAGGGCACATTTAAGAGAATCTCCCTTTAAGATGCATAAAAATGTCCCCTGATTAAGACACATATTTTTTGTTGGAATTTTTGTCATTGATCCCCCTCTAGTATGTCACTGTCCATGTTCTGGGACTATTTGTGCACTTCTACTAAGTATTTGGTGGCTGCAAATATGAGCTGGAGGTTTTTCAGTTTCGCCTGCCATTAAAGTAAATGGAGCCCGCCGCAAACTTTCAGTTCGCGAACATTTGATCGCGTTCGCGAATTGTCCCGCCCGATGTTCGTCCATCACTACCAATAAAATCTGAATTTTATTCCTTTAAAAAACAAGCCCCAATATAGTTCTGTAGACTAAAATATAAAAAAAGTTATGATGAGTATCAGAAAATGGTGATGCAAAGAAAATTGATTCAATTAATTTTTTAAGTAGTAATATATCGTATATATAACCATCCATTTCAACGAAACTTGGTATACACATCCCTTGCTAACTGGAAAGAAATCTTGCAAGGGTCTCAGCTCTCTAGGTCGTACCGTTCCCGAGATATTCCCCCAAAATTACCCGCATTAGCCAATACAAGCCTGCCAGGCTTTCACTTAAATCCTAACTGCCATACACACGGTCACATGTCCCTTATCAGCCAATAGAAGCTCGCCGGTCCTACTACAGGTTGCCATAACAACTGATCACAGGTTTTAGCAGTTCACAGGTCCTGAAATATTCAGTCATATGACGGCACAAGTACACTGCTACATGCATAGGGGGCAGGGGCCACTATTAAAAGGATGGGCACTGTGGAGGTCACTGTTAAAGGGGCGGCCACTATGAAGGTCTCTGTTAAAGGGGCGGTTATTTAATATAAAATTGCAATAAATAAATACTTGAGCAACTCCGGGTCATCAGCTAGTAAATATATAATGTGGGGATTTGCTCTGGTAGACAGCTTAGCGGACGCAGTATAGAGGCAATCACAAAGTCTTTAACTTAAACAGTTCAGTGTTTATTCACACAAAAGGCAAAACAAAATAACAGTTCGCAGTATTGGTGTATGTTCACACCATGGAAAGTCCACAGAACACAAACGTTCACCTGGTTAGCAGTTTTTCATCAGCCATCCACTGCAGGCTTTAGGGGGCCTGTTTTCCAGCAATGCGTCTCTCAGCCCTTTACACACCTAATGCGGATCCCAAAACCACAGCGTCTCCACAGCTTCACTGTGAAGTGGAGGATAATCCACACAGCTGAGACTGCTGGCTGTTTTTTTATATCCCAAACCAAAACCCGGCCTGGAACGTGGGGAGCAGCCAACTACCCTGCACTTTGGCTGCTCCCAGTAAGAGCCGGCCCAGATCGGCTCTACAGCCATACTAAATAACAAATAGTGTCAGTCAGCACTAACTGCCGCTGACAATTCAAATTACCGGCTCTTACCTCACCGAGGCCAGGAATCTGGGTGACACATACCTTCCCTTGCGCTTTCCTACGCAGTAAACACATCGATGTCAACTTCCCCCCCAAAAAAAAAATATATAGATTTTAATATATATATTATTTTTTTCCAATCAGACATGGTAAGTTGAATGGTGCCCCTAAACAGTATTATTCCCCCAAAATAAGCCCTCATATGGCGATATGAATGGGAAGTTGAGAAAGTTTTGGGAGGAAAAAATGAAAATGTTAAATAAAAAATGGGCCCCGTACTATAAACAATTCAAACAATGAAGAACTTAACCACCTCCTGTCCGCCCATAGACTAAAAACGTCCGGGAGGTGGTTCTATATTTCTGAATGGACATTCCTGAACGTCTATTTAGAAACTGCAGCTGCACGCTAATCGTGCAGCTGCAGATCGGGTTGCCCGCTGTCAGTGATAGCAGAGCAACCCTTAGAGAAGGCAGGGACAGTGCCCAGGTGTCCCTACCTTCTAGATCACTGTATACACAGCTCTGCGCTGTATACACAGCTATGGGCTTTCTGTTCCGTCCCGGCGGTCATGTGATCGCCGGAGCCGGGTGAGTGCAAGAGCTGTGAGGTCTTTCACAGACCTCGATCAGCCCTGCACTGAGGCTGTACAGCTCTGTATTGCTCTGTACAGCCTCTCTCAGGGGTATATTTCTCCTGTAACTGGGGCTACTATGTCAGCCCCAGTTACAGGAGAAATCAACAGTGAAAAAAATAAAAAAAAATAAGTGAAGTTAAATGTCCCCCAGAAGTATTGTATGACCTTAATAAAGTGTTAAAAATAAAGTGTTAAAAAAAAGGTTTCACATGTAAAAAAAAAAATCCCCAAGTAAGGAATTATAAAAAAAAAAAAAATTAAATAAATAAATAAAATAGACATATTTGGTATTGCCACGACGGTCAGCTCTATAAATATATTACATGATCGACTGAGTCCGATAAACAGCATAAATTTTTTTTGGGTCACCATACATCACAAAAAGTCTAACACCAAGTGATCAAAAAGGAGTATGTCCCATAAAATGGTACCAACAAAACCGTCACCTCATTCCGCAAAAAATGAGCCCCTACATAAGAAAATAGCTAAAAAAAAACTATAGCTCTCAGAACATGGAGAAACTAAAACATCATTTTTTGTTTCAAAAATGCTATTATTGTGTAAAACTTAAAGAGGACCTTTCATCGGTCCAAACATTGTGAATTAAGTATCATGACATATACAGCAACGCCCAGGGATCTCACTGCACTTATTATTATCCCTGGGCGCCGCTCCGTTCTCCCGCTATGCCCTCCAGTATCTTCGGTCACTTGGTTATAGTAGGTGGAGACTTAGGGGACTTGGTTATAGTAGGAGGAGACTGCCCTTGTTTTCCTGGGCGTCGTCTTCTCCCAGGCTGTAGCGCTGGCAAATCACAGCGCAGAGCTTACAGCCTGGGAGGATTTTTTCTCCCAGGTTGTGAGCTGCCATTGGCCAGCGCTACAGCCTAGGAGAAGGAGATGCCCGGGAGAACAAGGGAAGTCTCCTCCTACTATAACCAAGTCCCCGAAAATACCGGAGGGCATAGCAGGAGAACGGAGCGGCGCCTAGGGATAATAGTAAGTGCAGTGAGATCCCTGGGCGCCGCTGTATATATCATACATCATACTTAGTTCACAATGTTTGGACCGATGAAGGGTCCTCTTTAAATAAATAAGAAAAAGTATACATATTAGGTATCAACACGTCCATAACGATCTGCTCTATAAAAATGTCACTTGCCTGAACCCCTCAGGTGAACGCTGTAAAAATAATTAAAAACTGTGCTAAAACAACCAATTTTTGGGTCACCTTGCCCCATAAAGTGTTTTAATGAATGATCAAAAAATCATATGTACCCAAAAATAGTACCAATAAAACTGGCACCTTATCCCCTAGTTTCCAAAATGGGGTCACTTCTTGGGAGTTTCTACTGTAAGGGTGCATCAGGGGGGCTTCAAATGGGACAGGGCATCTAAAAAACATGTGGCGCTACTTTTCTTCTGCGCCCTGCCGTGTGCCCATACAGCAGTTTATGACCACATGTGGGGTGTTTCTGTAAACCGCAGAATCTGGGTAATAAATATTGAGTTTTCTTTGGCTGTTAGCCATCGATTGGATTAAAATGGAAAATCTGCCTAAAAAGTGAAATTTAAAAATTTGATCTGCATTTTCCTTTAATTCTTGTGGAACGCCTAAAGGGTTAACAAAGTTTGTAAAATCGGTTTTAAGTAACTTGAGGGGTGTAGTTTTTACAATGGGATCATTTACGGGGGTATCCACTATGTAGGCCCCACGAAGTGACTTCAGACCTGAACTGGTCCTTAAAAAGTAGGTTTTGGCAATTTTCTTAAAAATCTTAAGAATTGCTTCTAAACTTCTATGCCTTCTAACGTCCTAAAAAAATAAAATGACATTTCCAAAATGATGCCAACATAAAGTAGACATATGGGGAATGTTAAGTAATAAATATTTTATGAGGTATCACTTTCTGTTTTAAAAGCAGAGAAATTGAAACTTTGAAAATTGCAAATTTTTCAACATTTTTGGTAAATTTGGGATTTTTTCATAAATAAAAGTGAAATATATTGACTCAAATTTATGACTAGCATGAAGTACAATGTGTCACGAGAAAACTGTCTCTGAATGGCTTGGATAACTAAAAGAATTCCAAAGTTATTACCTGACATAAAGTGAGATATGTCAGATTTGCAAAATTAGGCTCTGTCAGGAAGGGGGCAAATGGCCCAGATGTGAAGTGGTTAAAAAAACAGACTGAAAATATAAAATTTACACATTAAAATTGTAAATGGCTCTGTTTTGTCAAATGGAAAACTACTGAAAGAATAGGAATCACTTTTTAACACTGTAGTCATGAATCCCTTTTAAGCAAAAAAAAGTGATTTCTGCACTCACCTAAAGAATTATTAGGAACACCTGTTCTATTTCTCATTAATGCGATTATCTAGTCAACCAATCACATGGCAGTTTCTTCAATGCATGTAGGGTTGTGGTCCTGGTCAAGACAATCTCCTGAACTCCAAACTGAATGTCAGAATGGGAAAGAAAGGTGATTTAAGCAATTTTGAGTGTGGCATGGTTGTTGGTGCCAGATGGGCCGGTCTGAGTATTTCACAATCTGCTCAGTTACTGGGATTTTCACGCACAACCATTTCTAGGGTTTACAAAGAATGGTGTGAAAAGGGAAACACATCCAGTATGCGGCAGTCCTGTGGGCGAAAATGCCTTGTTGATGCTAGAGGTCAAAGGAGAATGGGCCGACTGATTCAAGCTGATAGAAGAGCAACGTTGACTGAAATAACCACTCGTTACAACCGAGGTATGCAGCAAAGCATTTGTGAAGCCACAACACGCACAACCTTGAGGCGGATGGGCTACAACAGCAGAAGACCCACCTGGGTACCACTCATCTCCACTACAAATAGGAAAAAGAGGCTACAATTTGCATGAGCTCACCAAAATTGGACTGTTGAAGACTGGAAAAATGTTGCCTGGTCTGATGAGTCTCGATTTCTGTTGAGACATTCAAATGGTAGACTTGATAATCACGGGCGAATCTAAATTACCCTCGGTCAGGAGGGGAACGTAGAGACAAAAGAAAAGAGGGGGGGGGGCACAATAGGGTAGTATGTTCAAATACAAACTGAATTGTTTGAAGTATGAAGGTGCTCACCTTTTGAGGTTGTGCAATAATAGACACAACTCTATTGTAGGTATATCAAGACCTTTTGGATCCGTGGATGCAGCCACAGAAGGAGTGTCTTTGGAATTGGGTGACCAATCCCCCAAAGGATGCTTGTAGTAAGAAAAGGTTCTGATCAGGCACAAATTCACAGGTTCCAATACGTCTCTATAGGTGAATCTTCTTTATTTTCATAAAAGGTAAAATGGTGTATAGAACTTATACACCATTTTACCTTTTATGAAAATAAAGAAGATTCACCTATAGAGACGTATTGGAACCTGTGAATTTGCGCCTGATCAGAACCTTTTCTTACTACATTCAAATGGTAGAGTCCGAATTTGGCGTAAACAGAATGAGAACATGTATCCATCATGCCTTGTTACCACTGTGCAGGCTGGTGGTGGTGGTGTAATGGTGTGGGGGATGTTTTCTGGGCACACTTTAGGCCCTTTAGTGCCAATTGGCCATCGTTTAAATGCCACGGGCTACCTGAGCATTGTTACTGACCATGTCCATCCCTTTATGACCACCATGTACCCATCCTCTGATGGCTACTTCCAGCAGGATAATGCACCATGTCACAAAGCTCAAATCATTTCAAATTGGTTTCTTGAACATGACAATGAGTTCACTGTACTAAAATGGCCCCCACAGTCACCAGATCTCAACCCAATAGAGCATCTTTGGGATGTGGTGGAATGGGAGCTTCGTGCCCTGGATGTGCATCCCTCAAATCTCCATCGACTACAAGATGCTATCCTATCAATATGGGCCAACATTTCTAAAGAATGCTATCAGCACCTTGTTCAATCAATGCCACGTAGAATTAACCACTTTAACCCCGCTAGCTGAAACCCTCTTAATGACCAGATCACTTTTTACACTTCTGCACTACACTATTTTCACCGTTTATTGCTCGGTCATGCAACTTACCACCCAAATGAATTTTACCTCCTTTTCTGATCACTAATAGAGCTTTCATTTGGTGGTATTTCATTGCTGCTGACATTTTTACTTTTTTTGTTATTAATCGAAATTTAACGATTTTTTGCAAAAAAATGACATTTTTCACTTTCAGCTGTAAAATTTTGCAAAAAAAACGACATCCATATATAAATTTTTCGCTAAATTTATTGTTCTACATGTCTTTGATAAAAAAAAAAATGTTTGGGCAAAAAAAGAAAAGTGGTTTGGGTAAAAGTTATAGCGTTTACAAACTATGGTACAAAAATGTGAATTTCCGCTTTTTGAAGCAGCTCTGACTTTCTGAGCACCTGTCATGTTTCCTGAGGTTCTACAATGCCCAGACAGTAGAAAACCCCCACAAATGACCCCATTTCGGGAAGTAGACACCCTAAGGTATTCGCTGATGGGCATAGTGAGTTCATAGAACTTTTTATTTTTTGTCACAAGTTAGCGGAAAATGATGATTTTTATTTTTTTCTTACAAAGTCTCATATTCCACTAACTTGCGACAAAAAAATAATAATTCTAGGAACTCGCCATGCCCCTCACGGAATACCTTGGGGTGTCTTCTTTCCAAAATGGGGTCACTTGTGGCGTAGTTATACTGCCCTGGCAATTTAGGGGCCCATATGTGTGAGAAGTAGTTTGCAATCAAAATGTGTAAAAAATGGCTTGCGAAATCCGAAAGGTGCACTTTGGAATATGTGCCCCTTTGCCCACCTTGGCTGCAAAAAATTGTCACACATCTGGTATCGCCGTACTCAGGAGAAGTTGGGGAATGTGTTTTGGGGTGTCATTTTACATATAACCATGCTGGGTGAGAGAAATATCTTGGCAAAAGACAACTTTTCCAATTTTTTTATACAAAGTTGGCATTTGACAAAGATATTTCTCTCACCCAGCATGGTTATATGTAAAATGACACCCCAAAACACATTCCCCAACTTCTCCTGAGTACGGTGATACCAGATGTGTGACACTTTTTTGCAGGCAAGGTGGGCAAAGGGGCACATATTCCAAAGTGCACCTTTCGGATTTCGCAGGCCATTTTTTACACATTTTGATTGCAAAGTACTTCTTACACATATGGGCCCCTAAATTGCCAGGGCAGTATAACTACGCCACAAGTGACCCCATTTTGGAAAGAAGACACCCCAAGGTATTCCGTGAGTGGCATGGCGAGTTCCTAGAATTTTTTATTTTTTGTCGCAAGTTAGTGGAATATGAGACTTTGTAAGGGAAAAAAAAAAAAAATCATCATTTTCCGCTAACTTGTGACAAAAAATAAAAAAATCTAAGAACTCGCCGTGCCCCTCACGGAATACCTTGGGGTGTCTTCTTTCCAAAATGGGGTCACTTGTGGCGTAGTTATACTGCCCTGGCAATTTAGGGGCCCAAATGTGTGAGAAGTACTTTGCAATCAAAATGTGTAAAAAATGGCCTGCGAAATCCGAAAGGTGCACTTTGGAATATGTGCCCCTTTGCCCACCTAGGCTGCAATAAAGTGTCACACATCTGGTATCGCCGTACTCAGGAGAAGTTGGGGAATGTGTTTTGGGGTGTCATTTTACATATACCCATGCTGGGTGAGAGAAATATCTTGGCAAAAGACAACTTTTCCCTTTTTTTATACAAAGTTGGCATTTGACCAAGATATTTCTCTCACCCAGCATGGGTATATGTAAAATGACACCCCAAAACACATTCCCCAACTTCTCCTGAGTACGGCGATACCACATGTGTGACACTTTTTTGCAGTCTAGATGCGCAAAGGTGCCCAAATTCCTTTTAGGAGGGCATTTTTAGACATTTGGATCCCAGACTTCTTCTCAAGCTTTAGGGCCCCTAAAAAGCCAGGGCAGTATAAATACCCCACATGTGACCCCACTTTGGAAAGAAGACACCCCAAGGTATTCAATGAGGGGCCTGGCGAGTTCATAGAATTATTTTTTTTGGGCATAAGTTAGCGGAAATTGATTTTATTTATTTTTTTCTCACAAAGTCTCACTTTCCGCTAACTTGGGACAATTTTTTTTATCTTTCATGGACTCAATATGCCTCTCAGCGAATACCTTGGGGTGTCTTCTTTCCAAAATGGGGTCAGTTGTGGGGTGTTTGTACTGCCCTGGCATTTGAGGGTCTCCGCAATCATTACATGTATGGCCAGCATTAGGAGTTTCTGCTATTCTCCTTATATTGAGCATACAGGTAATGAGATTTTTTTTTCCGTTCAGTCTCTGGGCTGAAAGAAAAAAATGAACGGCACAGATTTCTTCATTCGCATCGATCAATGTGGATGAAAAAATCTCTGCCAAAAAAAAAAAAAGGAGGGGAAAGGCGTCTGCCAGGACATAGGAGCTCCGCCCAACATCCATACCCACTTAGCTCGTATGCCCTGGCAAACCAGATTTCTCCATTCACATCAACCGATGTGGATGAATAAATCATTGCCGGGAATTTTTTATTTTTTTTTCTTATATACAAAGTGTTTGCCAAAGCATAGGAACGCCGCCTCCTCCTCAGCTCGTATGCCTTGGCAAACGTATCTTTTACTGCAGAGTAGAAATCTCGTCTTGCAGCGCCGCATACACCGACTTGCGTGTAATCTGACAGCAGCGCAATGCTTCTGTCAGAATGCACCTCAGTGCTGCAGCTAGTCGATCGGTTGGTCCACCTGGAAGGTAAAAAAATAAATAAAAAAAAAAGACCAGGCCGCAACGCAATAATTTTATTAACTTTGGAACAGAACATATAAACTTTAACTTTTTGAACTAAACATTAACCTTTTTATTACTGGTGTTTTTTTTTTTTTTTACCTTTTATAGAACAAACCTCTCCTTCCCCATGGGTCAATGTGCAAAGCGCAAATCGCCCAAAGATGTGGCGAAGTGCGTTATGCACTTTGTCCCAGGTGAAAGGAGACGTTTGCAGCAGCTGTGAGTGAATGGGCCCTAATAGCCCTGTGTGCCTGTCCTGGTGAGATGTGATCCCTATGCTAGGTGTACCTGTGTGTGGTACTTCCGGAAACACTCCCCTAAGCATAGGGCAGGGTGGTCAGGACAGTCAGGACAGAAATAGCGGGTGTCACGCCTTATTCCACTCCTGCTACAGACACGACATCTTTTTCGGGGTGACGGTTGGGTTGAGGTACCAGCAACGACATTGGGGAAATGTCGCTCGTGTAGACGGCTAACTACACTGGTGGATGGGGCCACGGAACCTCCTGGGTACAGGAGGCTCTCGATGATCTCTTCCTGAAATTTGAGGAAGGATCGTGTTCTCCCAGCCTTACTGTAGAGAACAAAACTATTATACAGAGCCATATAATACAGACACCTTCTTATACCAGCGTCTGGTTCTGCGGGAAACTAAATACGGAGACAACATCTGGTCATTGAAGTCCACCCCTCCCATGTGAAGGTTATAGTCGTGGACTGAGAGGGGCTTTTCAATGATACGGGTTGCTCGCTCAATTTGGATTGTCGTGTCTGCGTGAATGGAGGAGAGCATGTAAACGTCACGCTTGTCTCTCCATTTCACCGCGAGCAGTTCTTCATTACACAAGGCAGCCCTCTGCCCCCTTGCAAGACGGGTGCTAACGAGCCGTTGGGGGAAGCCCACGCGACTAGTTCGCGCGGTGCCACAGGCGCCAATCCGTTCTAGAAACAAATGCCTAAAGAGGGCCACACTTGTGTAGAAATTGTCCACATAAAGATGGTACCCCTTGCCGAATAAGGGTGACACCAAGTCCCAGACTGTCTTCCCACTGCTCCCCAGGTAGTCAGGGCAACCGACCGGCTCCAGGGTCTGATCTTTTCCCTCATAGACACGAAATTTGTGGGTATAGCCTGTGGCCCTTTCACAGAGCTTATACAATTTGACCCCATACCGGGCGCTCTTGCTTGGGATGTATTGTTTGAAGCCAAGGCGCCCGGTAAAATGTATTAGGGACTCGTCTACGCAGATGTTTTGCTCTGGGGTATACAAATCTGCAAATTTCTGGTTGAAATGGTCTATGAGGGGCCGAATTTTGTGGAGCCGGTCAAAAGCTGGGTGGCCTCTGGGACGGGAGGTGGTGTTGTCGCTAAAGTGCAGGAAACGCAGGATGGTCTCAAATCGTGTCCTGGACATAGCAGCAGAGAACATGGGCATGTGATGAATTGGGTTCGTGGACCAATATGACCGCAATTCATGCTTTTTAGTTAGACCCATGTTGAGGAGAAGGCCCAAAAAAAATTTAATTTCGGAAACTTGGACTGGTTTCCACCGGAAAGGCTGGGCATAAAAGCTTCCTGGGTTGGCGGTTATAAATTGTGTGGCATACTGATTTGTTTCTGCCACAACTAAGTCTAAGAGCTCCGCAGTCAAGAACAGCTCAAAAAATCCCAGGGCCGAACCGATCTGAGCTCTCTCAACCCGAACTCCAGACTGGGCGGTGAAAGGGGGAACTACAGGTGCGGCTGAAGTTGGGGACTGCCAATCAGGGTTTGCCAGCACCTCAGGGATTCTAGGGGCTCTACGGGCACGTCTTTGCGGTGGCTGCGACGGGGTAACTATTGCACGTGCCACTGTACCATCTTCAACTGCCCTTCTGGTGCTCGCTACTTCACCATGTTCTACGGCAGTGCTGGTACTAGGTCCAGGAAGGGCTGGGCTGCTGGTGTATGCCTCACCACGTAATCCGACAGCACCAGCCCCACTCTGCTGCTCTTGAAGCGGATCCTGCGCAACCTGCGGTCTAGCGACACGGGGCCGGGTACGCCTGGTGCTATCAGGGACCTCAGCCTCCTCGTCTGAACTTTGGGTCAGAGAGCCACTGCTTTCTACAGGTTCATATTCTGACCCGCTAGATTCATCAGATGAGGGTTCCCATTCCTCATCCGACTGGGTCAGAAGCCTGTAGGCCTCTTCAGAAGAATACCCCCTGTTTGACATTTGGGCAACTAAATTTAGGGGTATTCCCTGAGACTACCCAAGAAAAAAAGCAAGCCTGTCTTACAAATGGGAGGCTAGCGAAGTACCGGAGGCCGCTGCGGCTGATAAAAAATATCAAAACTGATTTTTTTATCGCCGCAGCGCGTGTAAAGTGAATGTGCAGTGATCAAAAAAAAAAAATTTTTGTCACTGCGGTGGGGCGGGCGTGGGTGAACGCACGTGTGGGCGACCGATCAGGCCTGATCGGGCAAACACTGCGTTTTGGGTGGAGGGCGAACTAAAGTGACACTAATACTATTATAGATCTGACCGTGATCAGTTTTGATCACTTCCAGATACTATAAAAGTACAAATGCTGATTAGCGATACGCTAATCAGCGAATAAGGGACTGCGGTGCGGTGGGCTGGGCGCTAACTGATCCCTAAACTACCTAACCAAGGGGCCTAAACTATCCTAAAACCTAACAGTCAATACCAGTGAAAAAAAAATGTGACAGTTTGCACTGATCACTTTTTTCCTTTCACTAGTGATTGACAGGGGCGATCAAAGGGGTGATCAAAGGGTTAATTGGGGTGCAGGGGGGTGATCTGGGGCTAGTGTGTGGTGTTTGGTGTACTCACTGTGAAGCCTGCTCCTCTGCTGGATCCAACCGACGAAAAGGACCAGTAGAGGAGCAGGGCGGCCATATAACAGATCATACTTACTAATATGATCTGCTATGTGGCTTCTGATTGGATTTTAAAAAAATCAGCAACCTGCCAGCCGCGATCATTGGCTGGCAGGTTGCTGACGAAATACTCCTTTAACTTTTGCCAGCCCGCGATGCGCATGCGCGGGCCGGCTGTGACTGAAATCTCGCGTCTCGCGAGATGGCGCACGGATGCGTCCAGGAGGAGTAAATCAACCACCTTCCGGACGCATCCGTGCGTTAGGCGGTCCGGAGGTGGTTAAGGCAGTTCTGAAGGCAAAAGGGGGTCCAACACTGTATTAGTATGGTGTTCTTAATAATTATTTAGGTGAGTGTATATTACAAGTGTAAAATCGAAAAAACTACAAAAATATATACTATCAACCGAATGGTAATTTATTAAAAAAATTTATTGGGGTTAAAACCAGATGCCGAACATGGTGGAAGGATCAAATCGTGGCTACAGGATTATTGCCATAAGGGCTCATGCACACGGCCGTTGCCCGGCCGTGGCCTTATTGTGGGCCGCATACAGGGGGTCCACAATACACGGGCATCGGCTGTGTGCACCCGCCACCACGGATTGCGGAACGGATGCACAGATCGGAAGCCAACTTAAGCACTACGGAGTAGTAGTGCATGCACTACTTTTTTGCAGTGTGGACCGTCAGATGCGGATTGCGGACCCCATTCAAGGTCGGTGCCCGTGCATTACGAACTGCAATTTGTGGTCCGCAGCATGGGCCCGGCCAGCACACGGTCTTGTGCATGAGCCCTAAGGGATGGAGCCTGAAAACTAGTAGCTGCCATATAATATGCTAGCTAATGGGTGCTGTTGCTGGTGTGGGGTTTGGCTGGTTAGGTGTGTGGCACAATATGCAAATTATTGCTTGTGTCCTGCAATCTCCTGAAAATGCCCCTTTTTGTATGAATATTTTTGTATAAGCCAATAGTTGACCATTATATACATTGGAACTTCTCCTACCCCAGCGCTCTCTTGCCCTACAGGTGGAAGACCCTTCTTTTGCAATCTGTGTTTCCTCCTTTTCCACATCATCTAATATCAATAAGACTTTGTCATCAGGAATATCCAGCTCCTCCCCTCTCTGTATCTTGCTGACTTTTCTAGGACATGGAGACTGCAAATAATGATTTTTGAAGAAGTAAACAGATGTCAGACGAGGAACCTTTAAAGGGGTTGTCCGAGTTATGAAAAAAAGAATATATAGCACTGAAAATCTGATGGGCAGCAATATATAACTAAGCTAAGCAAGTTTTATGCAAAAAATATATATTTCCTCATTTCCCTGGTTCTTTTCTGGCCCTTTGTTTGCATGCAAAATACAACAACCACTGCCCCTCCCCCTGCACTGCTAAGGGAGTGAATACAAGAGCTGCCCTGAGGGACATGTCTGCTTGCTGGGAGACTCAGCAGCATGTTGTATGTGTAGAACTACAAGTCCCAGCTGTATAATGACACTGCTAAGGGAGTGAATACAAGTGCTGCCCTGAGTGACATGTCTGACTGCTGGGAGACTTAGCAGCATGTTGTATGTGTAGAACTACAAGTCCCAGCTGTATAATGACACTTCTAAGGGAGTGAATACAAGAGCTGCCCTGAGGGACATGTCTGCTTGCTGGGAGACTCAGCAGCATGTTGTATGTGTAGAACTACAAGTCCCAGCTGTATAATGACACTGCTAAGGGAGTGAATACAAGAGCTGCCCTGAGGGACATGTCTGCTTGCTGGGAGACTCAGCAGCATGTTGTATGTGTAGAACTACAAGTCCCAGCTGTATAATGACACTGCTAAGGGAGTGAATACAAGTGCTGCCCTGAGTGACATGTCTGACTGCTGGGAGACTTAGCAGCATGTTGTATGTGTAGAACTACAAGTCCCAGCTGTATAATAACACTTCTAAGGGAGTGGATACAAGAGCTGCCCTGAGTGCTGGGAGAATCAACAGCAACTTGTAAGTGTAGAACAAGTCCCACCTGTATAAGGACACTGCTAATACACACAGCATCTCCCCCCTACCTTCTTGTGCAATGCTATCTGTAGTCTGTCAGCTCCTGTGCCCAGAATTGTCACTGCTGCAGCTACCCAGTATGTGCAGCTGAAGGGGTTAAGAATCCTAGGAGAGAGCAGACTGCAGTATAGGGGGGGGGGGGGGAGGCGTGGCCAGCACAGTGATGTCTCGTTTACAGGCTTGTAAACGAATTTTATCCGAGCAGGGAGAGAAGCTGACATCACAGGTTATGTGACCCTCAGTGAAATCTGAGAAACCAGCCACTGGAGATAAAGTGAGTTAATTGGAAAGCTGTTACATTTGCCTAGTTAGGAACAAAGAAAGAACAAAAAAATTACTCGGACAACCCTTTTAAGGAAGAAGAAAAAAAAAAAGAGACAAAAAAATCTGCTGCAGTGACCAAGGCGAATTTGGTTTACGTAGCTCACCAGCTGTGCTCTGGACTGGCTGCAAAGTCAGTTCAGAGCGCAGACCCCACCACCCTCTCTAGCCCGGTCTCTGCTGTGGAACCGCAGTGTAGGAGCGAGGAAATAAGTAAAGTAAAGATGGCACGGGATGCTGTTCTCGCTTGCAGTAGCCAGGAGGGCGAGAGGGAACAGCTGGTCGAATGTGACAGGAGGTTTGCCAGCCGGTGGCCAATCCAACGGGACTGATGCAGTGACCCACTCTTCTGTGGGTGGCAGTGGTACGAATCCTGCTGTAGCAAGTCGTGGGGAGGTGTGACGGAATTGTGGGGTTTGGAGGTGAGGGAGATCAAGACTCTGTGGAGGTTCCTTGACAATAGGATCTTGCTGACACACTTTCAAAAGCCCCTGGCCCTGCCTATGGGGTGTTCAAAGGCTTGGGTACAAGGGACCGGTGCACAGCTTTTCTAGTTAGTATAATGGTTATATTTTACACTTGGAATGGACAGTGCCTAGTCTCTACACAGCAGAAAGTCCTCCCAGTGGACGAGGTTTGTAGGAACATCCTGGGTGACCTGGTGAAGGTTCGTTCTCTAGAGTACGAGAGGCTGGGTACCAATAAGACCTCTCTCCTATGGAGAGGTTTTGCTTTTAGTGTGCCTTAGCCTAGTCGTGCCTATCCTGGTGGTGGGCTAAGGCTATCGCCTTAGATTTTTGTTTTGAGGATGAGGTTTTGAAAAAAGGCTTACAAACACTAAACTTGGGCCTTTGGGAAAATAAGGTTATGTTGAAATGATGGTATTTGATGTAGGTATGTTATGATATTGTAGTGTTATGTTATTAAGTTGTAGGGTTAAGTTGGGGTTAGTTTTTCTGAGTGTGGGAGGCCTGCATCCAGTCCTGGACTATGCAGACATGGGAGGACATAGTCTGAGGCCACCCCTTACTTAACCCACATCCAGACCCTCGCCGCTTGTGGACATGAAATAGACATGAGGTGGAGGTCAGCCCTGGGTGGTGGATTAGTTAGTTATCATAAGGATAGGTTAGGCTATGTGTGGTTAAGATCCCAAAAAATTATATATATAAAAGTGATATTTCTATTAGGCTACATGCACACAAACGTTGATTGTTTCCGTGTCCGTTTTTAGTTGTTTTTTCTTTTTGCGAATAGGATGTGGACAGTTCTGTAGCCCCGCAAAAAAATAGAACATATCCTATTCTTGTCTGTTTTAGGCATTGTTGCAATGGATCTGCCCAAAAAAAAAATGGCTGTCATACGGATGTCTTTTTTTTTTTTTTTTGCGGATCCCGCAAAACACATACGGTCGTGTGCATGTAGCCTTATGACGAGGGAAGTCTTGTTTTGCCGTATATTTGTGTGTGTATATATGTATGTGTGTACAGGACCATTCAGACAGTCTTTTTCCCAGATTTTATTGGGCATACACAGCAAACTATACAGGCTTGCTTCAACAAACAAAATAACATTTCATGAAAATAGCAAAAAATGCAGTGATATAATCTTCTCACCAGCTCGTACAAATGTAGCATCGCTAGCGCTTACATCAGAATCGCGTGTGCACAGAGCGATATCCAATTTCATTAGTAAACCCGAAGTGCATAAATAGACTATTAAGAAAAATTCAGGGTATAATTTTGGTATGTGAACACCAGATGGCGCATGGAACTGCAAGTATTAGTATTTGAACCAGAAAGTAGATTCTGGCACTGGAGGTATTCATTGAGTACAGAGAAAAGAGACAGCACTCACCAAAAAAAGTCCAAGTGTTACTTTATTCATCCACGTAGGTGTCAGTACGTCACATTTATGCATCAGCGCTACCAAACATAGACATACGCCCTGGGAAACCCTGCTAGCAGAGTCATCAAAAAGCAGAAGAGACTGCTTGGCTGATTTGCAAGGGGGTGAGGTGAAAGACTGATTGACATCGGCTGCAGGTGCCAACTGTGGTCTTTCAGCAGGAGACTGGGTGGGAGACAATGTGAAGGAACTGGATCCACTGTCAGCAACCCAATCTACTATCGCCTGTAATTGTTCAGGCCTCACCATTCGTAGAGCGGCATTAGGCTCGACCAAATAACGCTGAAGGTTCTGTCGCCTACTCGAACCTGAGGAAGGGGTTTCACCTGTGCGTTTAGCTGGCACAGATCGACCACGTCCTCTCCCTGCAACAGGAGCTCCACCAGTAGCACCATGACCGGAGCCACATGGGTGTTTTTTTTATAACAGAATATGACAGTAGTATCTAACGCTTGTATTTCACACTGACAGATGCAGCAAGGGCTGTAAAATTTAGTATTTTGCCCAAAATGGTTGTTTTTTTAAAACCCAGAAAATTATTGCAGTATTTCAAGCTTAAATTTCACACTAACAAATGCTGCATAAGCCCCAGATGCAGGGTATTGCCAAAAAGGGGTGCTTATTTAACCCCAGAATATAATTGCAGTATTTCAAGCTTCTATTTGATTGTCACAAATGCACATATGCTGTGCTGGTGCACTGAACTTGCATAAAATGGCCGCCACCCACCTAAGGCTACTTTCACACTTGCGGCAGGACGGATCCGACAGGCTGTTCACCCTGTCCGATCTGTCCTGCCGCAAGTGTGAAAGTACCCTAACTAATAGACGGATAAAAGTTATTTTTTTGTGTCACTGGGCTCAGGGCAGGGTAAAAAGATTGTACACTGCATCCACAAAACTAAATCTAGGCAGATCGCTGAGATAACAAGCACTTCAGATTAAAGATTGTTTCCTATTCTCTCCCTCACAGCAGCAGCATCCTATCCCTACACTAATCAGAGCAGAATGATGTGCAGCGTTACGTGACTCCAGCTTATATAGAGGCTGGGTCACATGCTGCACTGGCCAATCACAGCCATGCCATTAGTAGGCATGGCTGTGACGGCTTCTAAGGGCACACAAGTTAAACGCTTGTTGATTGGCTGCTCTGCAGCCTTTCAAAAAGTGCTATTAAATGGCCAAACACCGAGCCCGAACTTTCACTGAAAAGTTCGGGTTCGGGTCCAAAAATCCTAAAGTTCGGTACAAACCCAAATTCTACAGTTCGGGTTCGCTCAACCCTACTCAGCAACAGTAAATAAAACATGGAGAAACAAACTATTGTAACTGCAGTACAACCCCCTGATGTAGGTATTCCACAAATAACAATGGATGGATACTTACCTTCATCCTCAGTTTCTGGATTAGTATATTGTGTACAGGCCCCCAGTATTACAAGTTCCCAAGAGGAAGCAGGGTCAGCTCTGTCCCCATTTTTAGCACCAGGGGGGATCCATTTGCAAGATTGAGAGAAATAGACCTACACAAGGGGAAAATGTAACAACAATCTATCATCTCTCTGCAGCCTTTCTAAAAGCGCCATTAACTCGCCGAACACCGAACCCAAACTTTTACTGAAAAGTTCGGGTTGGGGTCCGGGGTCGAAAATTCCTAAAGTTCGGTACAGTTCGCTTAACCCTATTGTAAATCTATTTTTTTGGGATGGGAGGAGTCGGCATGGAGTAGAGCATTTATAGAAGTCTCTTTCCTGTAGAGATCTGTTGTTATTTTGCCTTCATCATCCACCGGAATCTTGATGTTGAAAAAATATTCCCATATGCTCAACCCTTTAGGTCAATTTGATATTAAGGTTATTGTTGTTAAGGGTATCCACAATTTGGCAGAATCTAGCTCGTGAGCCCTGACATGTAATGAGAATGTCATCTATATAGCGTGCCCATAGCTGGATCTCGCCAATGAGTGGAACCGGTTCTGTCAAGAAGATTATTCTTTCGCACAGCCCCAGGGAAAGATTAGCGAAGGACGGCGCACAGGCAGCCCCCATTGTCGTTCCCTGGAGCTGTAGGTAAAACAACTTATAGAACAGAAAATAATTGTGGGTTAGCACAAATTCAATTAATTTTATGATGAACTCACTCATTGCTTGGTTCACTTCTGACATCATAAGGAAGAATTGTATCGCTTTGATTCCATCTTTGTGCCATATGCTTGTATAGAGAGATTCAACGTCACAGGTGTCTATAGACATTTGGCCCATATTAATACTATTTGCATGTGATTTCTATTTTATTGATACTGGTTGTTTGTTCAGTCCTCTTACTGATCCTTATAGGAGTGGCATTATTATTAGCTTTATATCCCATTTATCTAGTTCATGAACTGTGTTTACTTACCATGACCTTATGTTACGGCGCCATCTTGTGTACTCCTGGGTGAATGTCTGTAGCCACATATCTTCCCTCTTGATGACTTTATGTATTTTCAAGATTAATTAACCACCTAACAGTTTTTCCCAAGTCCAGCTTGGGCAGGGGGACAAGTAGCTAACTGTTCTGCCCGAGCTGGGCTTGGGCAGAAAGTGGAGGGGGGAGGGCTGCTTTAGATGCTGCTATCTCCCAAATTTTAGCAGCTAGAAACATGCAACTGGTTTTGTTTGAAAGCTAAAGAAAAATGACAGCTAAAGTCCAAGCAACAAAGGAGAAATCACTGTTCGAAATCGAGTCAGGAATAATCATGGTTGAAACCTGCTTTTTCTTTCACTTTCAGCTGCATTCACAGCATCCCGATTCCTGATTTCTATCAGTGACATCTTCCCTTATACTGAACATATTGCTTCCATTATGGTATTGTCTGGAGGTTTGGAATGTCAGCTTTCCAACAATACAAAGCCCATATCTCTAGCTTGTACCACACCAGAGATATGAGCAGATAAAGCAGCTCCCTGTCAGTGTGGAGAAGAATGAGGGAGCATCTGCAGAGCTGACAGGGAGCAGGAGGAGAGAAAAATACTATAAAGATATAGAAATCTGATATTATCATCAATGTACGGACCCAGATAATAAAATTATATTTTTACCACACAGTAAAAGCTGTAAAACATTCCACAAAATAATGTAAAAATTGCTGTTTTTTTTAGTGTTTCCCCTAAAAATAAAATAAGTTATTTAATACACTATATACTGCCCAAAATGGTTCCTAAACACCTACAACTAATACCGCAAAATAAATAAGAATTCAGAAGAAAAAATTAAAAAGTCATGACTGCTAGATCACAAGGGGGAAAATATAATTGGTCCTCAAGGCTAAAATTAATGATGTAACTAAGGGGTTAAAAATGCAATAGTGTCTCCTGAGTTGTGTGCCAACAAGATTTACTGAAGACACACATTAAAAGTCTACAAAAAAAAGGTGACATTTTTGGGAGGGTTTTTCCAATTTTAACATGAATGTTAGGAGGTTAATGAAGTATGTATTCATATTAATTTGAACAAGATGTGTTTTCATTTATTTTGGTGTTCTTAATATAGGCTATACACCTTCTTTGAATTTTTTCCAACAGTGGACCCGATCTATTTGTTGTTTCTGTCTAACTTTTGTACAATAATCATAAATGTGCCCTTGTGTGTTTTATAACTTGTATAAGAAATTTAGATTTTAGAAATTATACAGTATATTTGTTATAGTGAATTATATTGTATATATTAGGGATTTATTTGTTCGAATCAGAGCTTGAGAGACTGGGATGTGGGTGTATGTCCGAATTGTATGGACTTCATTCTTCTGGATCGACTTGTAGGATAACAGGCTGAGCTGGATGGACAAATGTCTTTTTTCAGCCTTATAAACTATGCTACTATGTTACCTGCAGTGGGATGTCCCCGATGCTGCGCTGTGTCCTACGGACACCGCAAAGGTGTCACCACATATTGCTGCTCTCCAGAAGTGATGGGAAATAAGTCCAGAGTCAGGGTCTGCAGTAAACTAGTGTGCTTCTTTACTGGAGGAATTCAGGTTCAAAACAATATAGGCAAGTCATAGGACTGGCTTCTCCAATCTCCTGCCTGGCAGAAGAAGGGTTTGATGCTGAGGAAATGCCTGAGCTAGATGACCCTCTCTCTTCAGAAGGCTAGTACCCTGGTCAAAGGCTAGTGAACAACGGTGTGTGGCAGAGTATCCCCGTCTCAGTGTCTTTTTTTGGTCACTCAGTAGTCTGGCAGAGTTTCTTCTTCCAAGCACTGTTCCATAACTTCAGAACACTAGGGGCTCGGACTGCCCTCCTTTATATAGCGTTTTTACCTAGACTGGATTACCACTTCCATCTGTCATAGACTTACATTAGAGCTTCAATGATAATGGCAATTACATAGCAGTTTGTCCAGACAAAAACAAGTTTCCAGACATAATGTAACTAAAACCAGACATTCAAATGGTCATTTTGTCTGGTTTCTGTGGTAAACAAGTCTGGCTTTTTCCCTCCAAAACATGCTATTCTTTAAACCCTATGGCAGCTATGGAAAATTACCAGCCTCTCATTCAAAGTCCCAAAAGTATCTCAGCATTCATTAACCATTTCCACAAAGCCTTGCAAATACAGTCCAAATGAAGAGGATATATATCACACCATACATATAAAATGCAGTTACATTGTATTAAACAATAGAAGTCAATGCAAGTTAACCCTTTCAAGTGAAATAAAGTATGTCGTTTATAACTTTGCATAGGGAAAACAGGGGCAAATGTCCAGACTTCACAGTACCCTGCTTCAGGGCACTACATACCTAGCTCCCTTGTCCTATTCTGATTCTCACAGATAAAGGTCTTGGAGTATCCAGTATCTCTTACATATGCTGATAGGGAGCAAAAAAAGGGGCACAACATCAAAACTGGCATAAAATGGTAAATAATCAGTTGTTTAATAAGATATTGTATGAGGTAGGAAGGCCAACATATACTTAGATAACAGACATGGGGCAATGACAAAGAAGGGTTATCCAGGGATAAAAGACCTATGCACTGGGCATATAGAGGGGAGCTGGAAGGAACGTGGAAGCTGGAGGGGCCAGAGGAGAGACTGGTGGAGAGCCCTAAAAAAGCCTATGTGTGGTAATTAAGGTTTAACAAGATGTCTGTACAAAATTATAGCGCCATCTTGGTTGTTAAGTAATTGTAACTATTGTTCGTTACAATTCTCTCTGTATGTAATATTTCTTTATTTCATGTTCCATATTATATCTCCATATAGTTGCCAACAATAACTGTAAAAGTCAATTCTCCACAATGTACGATACACTTTTTTTATACGCTCACTCTGTATACCATTTATTGCATCAGACGTTCGACTCAGAGCCAGTAAGAGGGTGAATTATATATATAATTTCTTACACTTGTGTGTTTCTTTTATGCAGGAGTGTGACTATTCTTTTCTTGGGACTGGAAAGTGCAGGAAAAAGTTCAATAATCAAAGTTATAAAAAAAGGTAAATGTAAGGCACATTGCCTAACTATATCATGCTGGGAAATAAAATACAGTTCACTGGCATCATCCATCAATCTAGACATTCTGGTCTGATGTAGTAAACTAATGATATTATTCAGTGAATGCAGTGACATGATCAGCAAGCTAATTTTAAATTTTAATACAATGTAATTGTCAGAGTTCAATAAATATACAGTACATCTTGTTTTTGGGTATGTGAGACTTGTACTTCTGGGTTATCCCCCAACATATACCTCCCACCATGTCTAGTGTCTATCTGCACCCGTTTTCCTCGGCTGGTATTCATTGGCATTATTAAATTTTTTCACAGTATAGGAAAGTGTTGTCTGCCATTTGCATACCTATACAGTAGCATGTGTCAAAGGCAGAAGTATATATCTTGACCCTCTGATAACTGCAGGGTCTGTGATCATTAGGTAGTGACGTAAGAATAATACAATGTTTCTTATTTGGTAAAATACATTTCAGTTTTTTTAACTACAGTAATAAACCATTTCATATTTGACTATATTCTGCAGTAACTACTGTCAACCATTATGACTCAACTTCAACCTATACTATACATAATGATATAGTAAAATATACTGAATATGGCAAAGGCTGGCATACACAGAATAGGGGGTAGCAAAATTCAATTAAAGTGCAGTAAACATGAATCCAACTAGTATATAAAACATTTTAATGGGATAAAAGTAACCAATCTGGAATATAGGTGGAAGGATTACCATACAAGCATTAACTCCCATAGAGATAACAGCATTAGCATATACAGTATGTATAACATTCGAAAACACACAATTAGAGTGGCACAAAATAAAGAAACAAGGCAGCAACGCAATAACAGAAAAACAAAAAGAAAAAGAAAAATGCATGCCTTCAAAAAGGCATAATCCAAGTCCTCACCAAACCACAGATGAACACAGATCAGGCAGCTCTCCAAAAAGAATCTAAGTTTTATTCACCCAATGTCAGAAACGTTTCAGCTGCTCAATGCAGCCATTTTCAAGCATACAAACATGGTTCATAATAAAGTATATATATCAAATACATAATATAATAGTGTGGATCCGTATAATCACTGTGTCATAATTAGTGGAAAAAAACTAAGTGCTAATAGTGCATAAATAAACATGATTGTCCAAATAACAAGAATTTAAAACAACTGATGAGGTGCTCACCATTGATGAATTTTTTCAAGGTATAAAAAAATATATGTACCGCCCCATTCCGTGTGTTAGTCCACATGATGTGAAAAAATCCATGAGTGGAATCCATAACAGTGTCCCTGTATTATCGCCCATGTCCAGAGTTTGTGCACGCCGGCGCAAATCATGCGAGACACATCACGTGGTTACTCAGCTGCGAGTGACGTCACAGCAAGCGCCCTACCTGATCTCCAGTGTCTGCATCCGCCACTCTCTGGACCACACATGCGCATCCCATATTGACATGGATGCAGCCATTTTAGCAGATGGCAAAAAAAGGGGAAAACTATTATATATTGAAAAATAAGAAATGTGAGTTGGCCCATGACGACAATATTATCATCAAGCCCACTGACAAAGGCGGTGCTATTGTCGTCATGGACCGACAGATGTATCTGCATGAGATCAACTCTCAGCTAGCTGATGTTCAAATTTATAGAAGGGTAGCCCAAGTTCATGATTGAAAAACGTTTAAAAACATTAGTTGATTACGCCTTTGCTATTGATCTTATTGACAGAGATATATGCATACATTTTTATTACCAAAACATTCAATGACCCCTGTACTATATTGTCTTCCTAAGATTCACAAGAATCTGGAGTCTCCACCGGGCCGTCCAATTGTTGCAGGGACTGATTCCATTCTGAGCCCAGCAACAATTGTATTGGACCGAATTTTGAGACAATTTGCGGTTAATGGCTAGATCATACATTAGAGACACCTCTGATCAGGGATGTCTTTATTCCTGATGCAGCTATTTTAGTTTCATTTGATGTTGTATATTTGTACACTTCAGGCAATCATGGATGTGGCATCTTAAGTGTGAAACAGGCTTTGGAGTTTTCATCTTTTTCCAATGCCTATAGAGAATTTATTGTTGATTTACTTGAGATCATTTTGACTTGCAATTATTTTTTGTTTGGCGACGACTTTTGGATCCAAATACGGAGAATCGATATGGGCTCAAATGTTGCGCCAACTTATGTTAACATTTTCATGGCCCAGATGGAGGAGACTGTCATCTATGTGTCCCACCACTTCTCTTTTATTTTGGGGTGGTGAAAATTCATAGATTTCCTCATCTGGAGTTACAGGAGTTTTCTGCATTTCTTAATCAGATCGATGATGACATAAAATTTACTATGACATGTTCTGATACATCCATCCAATTTTTGGATACTTTAGTGTATAAGGAAAATAGATTGAAAACAGATCTTTTTGGGGAGTTTACTGATAGGAACAACCTTTTACACTATCAGAGTTGTCACCCAAAATCCATCATCCAATCCCTCCTACAATGGTTAATACACTTTTGGTAGAGGGGTGGACAGATATTGTCAATAATTCGAAAGCACTGGTATATTTTGGGTTATTTTTTTCCATAACATCACAGAATTTTCACTTCCACCACTGTTTTCATAGACAATCCCGTAATATGTGATAAACTAGTAAATGCAGACATCGGCCCATTATGTAACTGCCTGTCAGTTATCATCAATAAGAAAGGCTGTTACCCTTGTTTAAGTTGTGAGAATAGTACACAGATGTTGAAGGGTGACACATTCCTCCATCCAGGTAATCAGAAAAAATATTCTATTAAACATTTCTTGACCTGCAGATCAGAGTATGTGATTTATGTTCTGGTCTGTCCTTGTAATTGAATTTATGTCGGTGAGATGACTACTGAATTGAGATTACGTTTGAACCACCATAAATCTACTATACGTTAAAAAGAAATGGACCTCCCAGTCGCTAGAAACTTTAAAGAAGCAGAACACAGGGTCAATCAGTCTTGGACCATGTCCCGCCCCCCCATTACGTCGTGGTGGTGACAGAGAATTAAGGTTAAAGAGACGTGAAGCTGAGTTAGTGGGTTGGAGGCCTTGCATCCTAGGGGTCTTAATATTGATTATTCATTGAAAACATTTTGTTAAATATCTATGGTCCCTCTCTCTTGTCATATTGATTTCAGCAGTATAGATATGTGTTTTTTAGAATTATGATTGAATTTAAATCATTCATTTATTTTTATTTCTCTAGACACAATTTTTTATCTGATTGAGGCACCTTCCCATTGATTGGATAGTGTGGACTTGCCCCCTCCAGTTGTGGAAGATCCTGATGTTTATTATCAATCTATTGTCACGGCTGAGGATGGGGAAAATCCTCAGCCGTGCGATGCCAGCTGATGTCCGGTTGCTGCTCGGCCAGGGCAACAGAATTAGGGAGCTGGCCACCTCCTATAGCGTCCCTAATCTGACCCTAACTCCTATCTACATGGGCCGACCTTAAAGGTAGGAGGACCCATGCGCCGGAAACTAGGAGCCCTGACTTACCCTCTGTCCGGTCCCTAGCTAGGAGTCAGGGTAAGACGGCCTGTTCCTACTGGACACGGAGGAACAGGGGTCTTACGGGCCGAGTAGCCAGGAAAGGGGGAACACCAACAGTCTTATGGATTTGGCAGGTGAACTAACTAGTTCCACCTACCTGCCACAGCCTTGCTGACTGGATCCCTGTGTCCACAGGGATCCAGATCCATAAGCTGCACAGAAACCAAAGAGATAAGACATCAACCATACATCAGGGAAAGGAATCTTATGACCGGAAGGGTGGCCCTTACAAGAAGGATGGAATCCACAGGAGGCTGCTTCAGCCAAGCATGACTGAAGCAACCTACTGAGCAGTGCTCCAGACACAGGCTTTATAGGGGTAAATGGCCACACCCACCGGACAGACACACCCAGTGACATCACACACACTGGGAAGAGGGTTAACCCTTCCAGCACCACAGGAAAGGAAAACACCAAACATACAGGGGAAGTGACCAAACTAAGATCACCCTGTGGCTGTTGCCACTGACAACGACATGGGTGGCAGCCGTCCCGGGAGACAGCCCGAAGGCCGAGACACTGCCACCACATGTACATAATACCAAACGTTGCCACGGGCAGCCACAGTGAAAGGACGATGTCCGTGCGCACCAAACATAAACTACAGTGCACACCAGACATACAACACAGAGTGCACACAGACATAACACAGTGCACACAACACACAGACACCTAACATAAAGATAGTTAGATGCAACCGCATGCAACTGCAGTGAGCTGCCTAGCCACGCTCCGGCTGCTGCTGACACATACACATGAGACTACCGGTTGCCCGCGGCAACCACAAGTTAGGCCACACGCCAGCGGCCCTCACCTGTGGTTTAAACCTACACGAAACCGCAGGCAACCGCATGCGGTTAGAGAGTCACGGTCATAGCCATGGCCGTGACACTCCCACCCCTCAAAGCCCCCCCACCGAAAAAAAAAAAGGAAACTGGTGAGGAACTCACACAAGGGGATGGGAGAAGGAGACGTCCACTCTCAGGAAATGGTTCTCGGGAGGTCACTGTCAGCTGCATCCTCTCCCAGCTCAACTAGCCAGTCCGACGAGGCCTGCAGCCCGCACCAGCGACACGGGGGAATGGAACCACTGAGAGTGGACGAGGGGACTCTCCACTAACGTCCCCACTCCAGTCGCTGCCAGCAGACACTCCTAACCAGCACAAAGCCGGACCACTTAGGGAGTGCTGCCAGCAAACGACCAGAGATGGGAACATGGAGAGGGACAAGGGATCACCAACACGGACACGGAAGGTACGGTGGCGGGGAATAAGCCACCATCCGTGCCGTTAACGGTGATCCCCCCGGGACGTTCTCCCTCCGGAGAACGCGCATGCAGGCCACAAGGGGATGGCACTGCATGCTGCACCCTCTTCTGAAGGTGTGCAAACCGCACACCAAAGAAAAACCACGTGCAAGAAATCAGGGGGACGCCAAACGAGGCAACGGTGAAGGGAAGGCGGGGAACGCCACTCACCGCGCCGTCAAAGGCGAAACCCCCAGAACGCTCTCCCTCCGAAGAGCGCGCATGCACCCCATCCGCAGACGGCGGTGCATGCTTTACCCTCTTTCGAGGGAAACTCCAAGTAAGGAGCCATTCCGGTCATACTGTCACGGCTGAGGATGGGGAAAATCCTCAGCCGTGCGATGCCAGCTGATATCCGGTTGCTGCTCGGCCAGGGCAACAGAATTAGGGAGCTGGTCACCTCCTATTGCGTCCCTAATCTGACCCTAACTCCTATCTACATGGGCCGACCTTAAAAGGTAGGAGGACCCATGCGCCGGAACCTAGGAGCCCCGACTTACCCTCCGTCCGGTCCCTAGCTAGGAGTCAGGGTAAGACGGCCTGTTCCTACTGGACACGGAGGAACAGGGGTCTTACGGGCCGAGTAGCCAGGAAAAGGGGGAACACCAACAGTCTTATGGATATGGCAGGGGAACTAACTAGTTCCACCTACCTGCCACAGCCTTGCTGACTGGATCCCTGTGGACACAGGGATCCAGATCCATAAGCTGCACAGAAACCAAAGAGATAAGACATCAACCATACATCAGGGAAAGGAATCTTATGACCGGAAGGGTGGCCCTTACAAGAAGGATGGAATCCACAGGAGGCTGCTTCAGCCAAGCATGACTGAAGCAACCTACTGAGCAGTGCTCCAGACACAGGCTTTATAGGGGTAAATGGCCACACCCACCGGACAAACACACCCAGTGACATCACACACACTGGGAAGAGGGTTAACCCTTCCAGCACCACAGGAAAGGAAAACACCAAACATACAGGGGAAGTGACCAAACTAAGATCACCCTGTGGCTGTTGCCGCTGACAACGACATGGGTGGCAGCCGTCCCGGGAGACAGCCCGAAGGCCGAGACACTGCCACCACATGTACATAATACCAAACGTTGCCACGGGCAGCCACAGTGAAAGGACGATGTCCGTGCGCACCAAACATAAACTACAGTGCACACCAGACATACAACACAGAGTGCACACAGACATAACACAGTGCACACAACACACAGACACCTAACATGAAGATAGTTAGATGCAACCGCATGCAACTGCAGCGAGCTGCCTAGCCACGCTCAGGCTGCTGCTGACACATACACATGAGACTACCGGTTGCCCGCGGCAACCACAAGTTAGGCCACACGCCAGCGGCCCTCACCTGTGGTTTAAACCTACACGAAACCGCAGGCAACCGCATGCGGTTAGAGAGTCACGGTCATAGCCATGGCCGTGACATCTATATTGTGGAGATTATTTTATTATATTTTATATATATTTTTGGTTATAGGTGTGTTTACTAAATATGTGGACTCCTGACTAATGACTGTGGCCGGACTTCTGCTGTGGCTCCGCGGGGTTCTTTATTACAACCATGTGGGGGTGCAGTGGCCCTTATTGACACTAGTAGGGGCACCTGCCCCTCTGAAGCATACATTTATTATCATTATCGCACCTTTGCCACCTTTTTTATACCCTGAATATTCATGAATGGTGAGCGCCTCATCAGCTGTTTTTAATTCTTATTAGGACAATCATGTTTATTTATGCACTATTAGAACTTTATGGTTTTTCCACTAATTGTGACACAGTGATTATACTGATCCACACTATTATATTATGTATTCGATTGATAATTGATTATGTAATTTTATGTATTTTATACTGATTACATTAACTAATGTTAATTGTATTTCACCTATATGTATACTTGATTATCAACCATGTGTGTATGCTTGAAAATGGCTGCATTGAGCAGAAAATATGTTGCTGACATTAGGCGAATAAAACTTTGATTCTTTTAGGAGCGCTGCCTTCTCTGTGTTCATCTGTGCATAATATATGAATACAGGCAATTGGAGACCCTGCCACCCAATGCATGTTTTGCATATAGCTTCTTCTATAGTAATATCTTAATATCTGCTAATATAACAATGCTCTTTATTACACATGGCAGTGTTTTCTTGATGCACTCCATGTGGCAGGCTCTAATAAGCTTCCTGTCCATAAAATATTGACAGGCAGACATAATGCTCCGCACCACATAAGTAATGCAGTGTAACATATGTGACCCAAGGATTATAGGTACAAGTCCCCTTGTGGGACTAAGTGGAAAACAACTAAAAAAAAAAAAGTGGCATTTATAACACTAAAAGAAAATGTGTTATGGAACAAACAGCAACAACTGGACAATAAAGTTAAAATGTCAAGTGTCATGGTGAACTCTGTAAAAATAAATAATAAAAATAATAGAATTGCTATTGTTCATCACTCCTACCAAAAAAAAGTTATCAAAGAGTCATATGTACTCCAACACAGTTCCAATGAAAGTACAGGTTGTTCCACAAAAAACAAGCTCCTGGAAAAGGTGAACACCATTGTGAAACTGGCCTAAGATTGTCCAGTGTCAGGATCAGTTAGAGTATTAAGTGAATATCTGTGTCTCTTAAGTTATCTGTTCATATTGGCTTAATTTGAAAGAAAGGGTTTCTGCAGAAACCGAGCAAGAAGGGGCAGTCATTGATTGTTTAGCAGCAATGTGACTTAAGATAATATGACAAGACTGTAAGATATTTAAGGATTCATTCTCAACCTTTTTTTAAATTCTGTTTTTCAAATGTCCATCCATCACACCATGCCTCTGTTTTTTGTATATAAATATTGCTGTTTCTTCAGACTGTGATATTAAGCCTGAGGAAGAGGCCTTAACTTTTACACTGATAGATTTAGCAGTTGCTGGGAAGGAAGCATTCCTTCCCGGCAATTGCCAGCTCGTCAGTAAGGAGACTTCTGCATTTACATGCAGCAATCTCCTCCACAGTATGGGGAGCAGTGATTGCTAATGTCCTCGCTTCTCCTCATACAGAATCATTATTTGCCGGCAGCAGAGGCTGTTTAGATGGCACGATCTTCTGCTGGCAAACACTGGTTTAGATGACTGCATGAAAAATACAATTACTAGACTAATGAGCATTTTGCTCATTCATTGGGTAATCGGCAGCACCTTTACATCGGCAGACAATCGCTAACAAGCTAATGAGTTTTCCCGTAAGCTTGCCATTGTCATCCTTTTATTTAGCCATTAAAAAGTATCAACCACTGAGGAATTACATTTTTTATCAACTATCTATAAATCTCATTAACAATACAGTGAGATGTAGTCTTGTGCCATAGCTAAAATATGACCCATCTAAACCATAAAGCAAAGCATTCATTTTGAATGTAGGAACCATTAAGAGGATGTTTTGAGACTTAAAAAATGATTGACCTTGTTACATACGTTATAATGTAGCATATATATGTTTCATTTATACTCTTATTAGGTCCTCCATCTCACATGTCTTTAGCCAGTGATCCATTCAGAACTGAGCTTCGTTTTGACCAGTTTGAGCTCACTCTTCTTGAGCTTCCCAGTGGACAAAAGATGAGGGCAAATTGGAGGCTGTACTATACTCATGCACACGCTCTTGTCTTTGTACTGGATGCTAGTGACCATGGGCGCATACAGGAGGCTGCAGGTGTCCTTTCTAGTGTCCTAAAACACTCTAGAGTGGCTGGGAAACCACTTTTAATGTGAGTACTTGTTCCATTCTTTAATCTTATTTTGTACAATAAGGTAACCAATGTTGTATTTTTTTATTTTAGGTTAAGGGAATGGAGGAACCCCAAGTTCCAAATGCTATGCCAAAAATATGGTTTTACGTGGCTCTATTCAGTCTCTTTTATGCTCCTGTGTTTGAGGGGAAACAAGATTGTTAAAAGGAAATAATTGAAAAAAATGTAAAATGTTTTTTTCTCTAAAAGTAGTAAACATGTATGTATTTCATATCCAAATGCTTGAAACATATTCAGCAATAAAGTTATTGTATCATTTAAGGTAAACAATAAGCAGCGTAAAAGAACAGCTATCACTAATAGCCTGGAGGAACAAAATGAAAAATATCTTGTGGATTTTAAAGGGAGTCTGTCACCAGCATTTCACTTTTTTAACCCTTCCCACAGCTCCCTAGCATGCTTACAGTTAATAAAAACGTTACCTCTGGCATCAATCCTGGACTTATAGAACCATCAAAAACAATCTTTATAAGATATGCAAATGAGGGCTCGCAAGTGCCCAGGGGCGGCGTTACTCTCTTAGGTGCCCTGCTTGCTCAGCCTTTGCATTGCGTCCCCCCGCCCCTTCCTTCCCTCCGCCCGCCCATCCTTTCCCTCTGACCGCCTTTCTACCAACTTGTTATTCTGCCGATATCCCGCGCCTGTGCACTTATTCCTTTGGCCGGCGCATGCGCACTGCGATGCCCATTCCCTTGTACGGCATCACAGTAACTATTGCGCATGCGCCGATGGACCGCCTCCTTTCGTGTCGTTAGCCGGCGCATGCGCAATAGTTACTGTGATGCCGTACAAGGGAATGGGCATCGCAGTGCGCATGCGCCGGCCAAAGGAATGATTGCGTAGCCGCGGGATATCGGCAGAATAACAAGTTGGTAGAAAGGCGGTCAGAGGGAAAGGATGGGCGGGCGGAGGGTAGGAAGGGGCAGGGGGACGCAATGAAAAGGCTGAGCAAGCAGGGCACCTAAGAGAGTAACGCCGCCCCTGGGCACTTGCGAGCCCTCATTTGCATATCTTATAAAGATCGTTTTTGATGGTTCTATAAGTCCAATATTGATGCCAGAGGTAACGTTTTTATTAACTGTAAGCATGCTAGGGAGCTGTGGGAAGGGTTACAAAAGTGAAATGCTGGTGACAGACACCCTTTAAAGGGTCCATTTGAAGTACAGGGTTGTTTACTGGTTCAGGGAATGTAACGTGTTGGTTGTTTGCAAAACTGCAGAACATGACTTGACCTATAGCAGTTGCCTTTCCAAAGTCCTAATAATGGCCATTAGGACTTTTGGAACCCCTCCACTATGTCTGAAGCCCCAGTTGTGTCAGTCCACCCGAGAGCGGAGGAGCCGGTGGCTTCAAACACAGTGGAGGAGAAAAAGGTAAGTATTCTCTCCTACCCACACAATGCTCACTTCCCTCTGCAGTGGCTCCACTGGCACCAATGACTGACATATAAGCCACAGCACACACATTTCTAGTGCAATGCATCATTTTGATAAAACCCACTGACTCCAATGACTGGATGTAACTGGACCATCAATAATTATTAATAAATCACAGCACAGGCACCATTAGACAGGGCTATGTCAATCAAGGGGAGGCAGGAGTGTACTGAGAACCAAGGGGCTTAACAGTAGCTGTCTGCCTAATTTGCATAAAGATAAAAGTAATAATCTCTCAGAAGCCATGCAAGTTATAAAGAAATTGTTTTAATCAACGTGATCAACCCTTCCAGGCAATATACCTATTTTGACAGAATTGATCATGCTGGCAGAGGCACATTTATTCACTGCTAAAAGGGTTAATATCTGCCATTTAGGTTTAATGTTCTCTCTATGCTCCCAAGAGCTGTATATAGGTGGTGCAACTTAGTTATTGTTCCCTACTCAGCAGAAGGAAGGCTGGACCTTCTGCCTCTGTTGGACAGCTGGTGTAGTCTGAATGTCTGAACTAAGCAGCCAGAGCATGAAAAGCCCAATGTGCCTGTGCAGTGTGAGTTCTAATGCAAAAAATTCCCAATCCCTATATGCTAAGGACAAGTGCCAGACCTCTGAGAGAAGGAAGCAAAGAGTCTATATAGTATAGACTCTTTAGGATCACAAGGGACTGTGTGTGACAGCAGATGTAATGCTTGCTTATGGCTATGGACTTTACTGCCTATGGAGAGGGTATATTGCTTTGGTGCCCACCACTCTTCTATAATGCATTGACCATCTGGACCTGGTCTTTGACTCCAACATTTGCTAGTCCTCACTCTACGTGACCTCCTGCCTTGCACCCTGCCAAACAACAGTCAAAAACACCCCAACTTCCACCAGGCAGGAACCCAAGAAAGGGAGTGCCCAACGGAAGAAAGTGTGTACCCTCCATTTACTGAATGGCCAAGGGAGAGTACTTCCACCATGAACTATGAGCACTACTAATACCATCCTAGCCACTGCCGCTCCACCGATCCTTCCCTTCTCTCTGGGTCGCTACATATGTAATTTGTGGGAAAAGAGTGAGCATATAGTTTTGTGGAAAAAGATGTGACCATGAAAATCATCTCCAGGTCATGTCCCCATCATTCAAACACACAGCACCTTTGCTAAACTCTCAACAGGACAAGTGCAGATTGCAGTGTATCTGAACAGAGGAGACTGAGTGATTTGCCTGGTCACACGACCCTCCATCAGCAAACATTTTATGGACAAGACCTCTGTGTGGACAACACAGGCTATATAAATAAGTGCCATATAGTCCTTTTACAAACACATTGATCAACAGTGACCAGAAAGTTTGAGGGGTTAGGAGTCCTGACAATATTTAGCCAAGGTATACATTGATATTCTGAACGTAAAAACAGGTCTTATTTAACAGGCTGAACTGGATGGACAAGTCTTTTTTTTTGGCCTAACAAACTCTTACTATGTTACTAAGTTATTTTTCCTTTAATAAAAATACAACATATGAAATACGCATTCTAGATGTTTCTTTTGTTTTTCAGATTGGCAAACAAACAGGACCGAGCCTCTGCACTCTTACCTAGTGAGATAATTGAGCTGCTGTCATTAGAAAAACTAGTGAATGAAAATAAGACTCTTTGCAGAATTGTAAGTTATTTTACCTTTCATTTATGGACATAATACATTAAATCATGTATTAGCAGAGTTCAATGATTACGTACTAAACAAATCAAAATTGTTATGAATTTCCCAAAACTTCTACTTCCAAACGATGCTGAAGTTTTTGCAATTCAATTTGGATAAATTGCGCCAAATGGCAACGGCTATTTTACATATCAGATTCAGTATATCGGTAAGTGAAACAGGTCAGGGAAGATGAAGATGGAGGATCATGTGACCATTTGCAGAGCTTTAGCTGGCAGGCTTGCACATGATCTATTGCATTCCGCCTCACAGCCAATCGGGGGGGTTGTTGTTGTTATTATTATTATTATTTGTCTATTAGGCTCTATGGCATCTCCAATCAGAGACACCATTCGGAGCTCCGCCACTGATGTGTGAATTAGACACTCGAGACATCCATTTTAGGGTCTTACAATGACAGTGTTAGGGATTTGGAAGATATATTCAGTTAGGTAGATTGAATTACTTGATGGAAAGGTTTTAGCACTAGGGAAAGGATAGGGCAAGTTTACTGCGTGTGTTACAGGGCTTGAGCTGTTCACACAAATACAGACTCTGTTGTACTGCCCAACCAATTTTAAAGAGGCAGTACTGTTTTTATGTACAGGAGCTATCTAGCAGCTCAATTAATATAACAAAAACAATCTACTGGCTGATGATATTTTAAGCATCATACAGTAGTTGCACTGGACACTGTACAATTGCATCTTTCTTTCACCCCAAAAAATCTACAGTCAATAAGTGTACAATCAGCATTTTCTGAGAGCTGGCCACCATACCAAACCAAATAATCGGGGGAGAAGGGTCTTAATAAGAGAGATGATCAAGAACCTAATGGTCACTCTGGCTGAGCTCCAAAAAACCTGTGTTTAGATGGGAGTAACTTTCACAAGGTCAACCATCACTGCAGCACTCCACCAATCTGCTCAGTAAAATACATATGAAAGTTTGCAAAAAGCACAAAGTCTCTAAGACTGTGAGAAAAAAGATTCTCTGGTCTGGTTTCTTGAAATTTATTTCAGGTCCGATTTGTAAAATAGTTAAAAAAATTTGAATTGTGCCCAAATTGATTCTACATGAATCAAATATGCTCCAATTGTCATGGAAATTGGTATATAACATTCTGAGGTCTGCTAGGATTTTCTTATACCTTTTCATTATCTAATTTTTAAAATTGTTTACACATTTTTGCTCCCCCCCTCCTTATAGCTTTGGGTAAATGAGTGACACTGACATATATAGCCATGGGTAAACATATGTTTGACAATGTTAAACATTCCATTACTGAGCAATTTTTTCCATTTTTGTGTTTTCATTTTCACTCCCTGATTTCCTGAGCTACAAATTGTTGTTTTTTTTGTTTTGTTTTTTTCCTCTTGCATAGCTGCACAAGGACTTGTTTTTTGCTAGATAATCAGTACTTTGTAATGGCACCATGTGATATTGCATACAATGTAGTGTGAGGCTAGAAAAAAAATCTAATGTAATTGGGTGTAATTGGGGAAAAAAAAAAAGAAATTCTGGGTTCCTTACGTGGTAAAACTGACCTGTTCCCTTCATTCTCTGGGTCTGTACGATTAAAACGAAACCCATATATTGATATAAATTATATAAATGTCTTCTCTCCTTCTGTACCAGTTTAATAGTTTCATGGGTATTGTATTTGTATTTTTTTTCTTTATGTATGTGTAACTTTCCCTTGATGTACAGTGCGATGGAATTAGTGCTTTAAAATAAATAATAATGATAATAATATAAATAATACAAAATAATTAAAAAAATATTTTATTTGCATTGCCATATTCTGACGCCCATAACTTTTTTCCTATTAAGTTTTTTTTTTACAATTATGGCTATGGAGCTGTGTCGGGGATAATTTTTTTCCGGGAATATCTGTACTTTTGATTACTATTTATTCAAAGTTTTTGTGGGAGGTAAAGCGACAAACAGCGAATTGGCCATTTTGATTTTTTTCTGTTAAGTCATTTGTAGTGATGAGTGAACCCGGACCACCACATCTGGGACCCTATCGGACATTTTGGTGTCCGGGTACCGAAGCCGAAAACTGATTTTGATGACAAAGTCAGTGTCCACGTTCATTGTTCGTAGATTAAATAAAGCTTGTTAAAAAGCTGCAGCAGCGCAGCCAATCAACAAGCTTTTAAGCTGTGGACACTTGGAAGCCATCACAGTCATTCCTAGTATTGGTTTGGCTGTGATTGGCCAGCGCACTGTGTGACTACGCATTCATAAATGCTGGATCAAATGGTGCGCTATTCTTCTCTAATTAGTGTAGGGACAGGATGCTGCTGTAGTCATTATTGATTGGAGCAATACATCTCCTTTGCACCAGAGAGACAGAAATACCATACTTAATCGTGCTGTTCAGTCTGAGGGTGACCTGTTGGCATTTCTGTTCAGTGCAATCCTGCTTCTTAGCACCAGTGGCGGGGAAATATAATAGTTAATCAACCTGTAAATTGGGTTGGTGAGACCTACCTATTTTTTGTGTTTAAAGAAACTGTAATTGGGTACAAAAGCAGAGCGGATGTCCCGCAGCCAGTACGCCCGCCTGCTACTGCCCAAAGCGTCAAGAGATATAGCACACCAAAGCCAGCACAAAGCAGTTCGCTGGCATTACAGTTCTTCAGGCAGTGTGCTGATGACAAGACATAGGTGGTTTGCACGCTGTGCAGTTGCAACGCACCACCCCCCAGGGGCCTATCGCTTCCCGGTTTTAGTTGGAATGCTGAGTGGTGCAGCCTATATGTGTCACGTTGCTCCTACCTGAATACAGTGGGACCCCCAGGCTTAGGCTCCAAAGCAAATAAAGGGGAAATGTTGAGTTAGGGGATGAAGAATAACTTGGGTAAACTTGATTCCAGACAATATTCAGGCTTTTATTACATTCAGTCTTTCTCTTGGTCCCAGCAGGCCTTGGCATGGTACTGTGTAATATATAGAAATGTCAGAGACATGACATGTAGCTCATGCCTTTCCTGACTTTAAAATTGGTGACTTGGATGTTGAATAATTAAAAAAGTCTTAAATACTGATACTACATACTAAAGAAATTTGAACCCCTTCGGTTAAAAGGGGTTAAAGTCAGGTCTTTAAAGATAGCACTCGCTCCCAAGATCAGCAGGCACAATAGCTGCCAAGTTTTTGCTGTTTCAAACAGTAGACACCCAGGGCTAATGTCTGCAATCAATGCTGATAGCAGACGTTTAACCCCTCAAATGCTGTGGTCAAATGTGAGCAGCACGTTTCTCTCATGCGGCGATTGGGGGAGCTGTTCACTGTCTGCAATAGCTTGGGTCTCTCTGAAGAAATCCATGCTATTGCAGTTGTAGTTCCTGTGGAGCCCTGCAGGAATATAGCAAATCTGCAATGAATTACAAAGTCAATTCATTGCAATGTAGGGGAGAAGCAATCTAATCATTGCTTCTTATAGTCACCTAAGGCATGAAAAAAGTTTTCAAATGTCAATTTTTTTTAAAAGAATATACAAATTCAAATCACTTCCCTTTTCCCATAATTAAAATAGAAATAAACAATAAAAAAAAAATAAACAGCATAGGCATCGCCTTGTCCCTAAATGTCTGACCTATTATAATATATTTATCCCATAAGCATAAAAAAATCTAAATGTTTGATTCGCCATATATTTTTTAGTTGCTTCAACTCCCCAAAAACAAAATAAAAACTGATCAAAAGTCGTGCAAAATTTAAAATGGCATCAATAAAAAGTACAGATCTTTCTGCAGAAAATGAGGCCTCACACAGCTCTGTAGACATAACTTTTGGTGATCAGAATATAGTGATGAAAAGAAATTTTTTTTTTTTTCCAAAGATTATTTTTTTTAAGTATTAAAGTAAAAGAAAAGCTACATAAATATGGTATCATTGTAATCGTATTGACCTGTAGAATGAAGGTAACAGGTCAGGTTTATTGCTCAGAAAGTGGCAGAATTATTTTTTGTTTTTTACATTGCACCCAGCTTTTTTCCCCTACAACATTTTATGTAATATTAAACTTGTCCTGCAAAAAAAAATAAAAAATAGCCCTTATGTGGACATAAAAATACAAAAGTTCTGGAATCGGGAAATGCAAAACAGAAAAGTCTTTGGGGCTGAAAGGTTAAGAAACTGAGATACTAAAGTGTACTTGGAAAAATATTTTTTGAAAAGTCAGGTAACGATAACTAAATGATGTAATCAATGTTTTACAATATTTTTGTCCATTTTAAATTTATGTAGGAGCCATGTTCAGCAAGCACAGACTTTCATTCCAGTCATGACTGGGCCATTATTAAAAGTCTTCGTTGGATTTTGAGATCTGTGTCTGTCAGTTATTCTACATTGAGTGCTCGTATATTGCAAGACAGTGCAGAGCAGAAAGAAAGTATTCACCACAGAACATCTATGAGGATACAAAATCACAGGTAATACAAAACAATCATTTCATAGTCCTAACCATAGGATAACAACAAAGCTGTAGAATACATGACCGAGAGAAAACTGTTTTCTTATGTTAAAGGCATTGTCCCCTATCCACAAGTGTAGTGTTGGCTAGTCCCCATACAGAATAGATCATTGCTGGGTGCTGTGAGACAGTGACAGGTCTCACGCAGGGTAGAAGCAAGGAAGGGGTGGATAATGCGGTCCACACCCCTATTCCACCACAGGTGAGAGAAGCTGGAGGTAATCAGCCTAGCACAAAGCACCTCCCAAGGTGTCAGAAAGGGGGGTGTGTGTTACCTGTGGACAGAGGCCTGGAGGCTCTGTGTGGTCCTAGCCAGGAGGGCTGAAAGACCACGATTCCCCAAGAGACACTGGACTGGAGACAGTGGGTGTACTGTGCTCTGTACAACCAGGAGGCTGTGGGACATTGGCTCAGAAAAACGCATGTGTTCACAGGGTGTGAACAGGGAGAGTCAGGGATCTGTTTGTTTAGTTAGAGCCCAGCCGGGAGAGTGTTTGTTATTTTGTATTATTGTTTATGTTTACGCGGATGTGCCGAAATAAAGCACAGTGTTTGGACCTTAAACTTGGTGTCCTGAAGATATCTGTGAGAATGCTGACCCCCCTACAATGCATATATAGCAGTGGTTCTCAACCTTTCTAAAGCCGTGACCCCTTAATACAGTTCCTCATGTTGTGGTGACCCCCAACCATTACATTGTTTTCCTTGCTACGTCATAACTAATTTTGCTACTGTTATGAATTGTAATGTGAATATCTGATATGCAGGATGTATTTTTATTGCTGCAAATTGAACATAATTAAAGCAGAGTAATTAATCACAAAGACAAAATGTTGGGTACCCCTCAAATAAATAAATCAGTGGTGCTTTAAGTCCCCCCCAAATAAATAAATAAATCAGAAGTGCTCAGGGTCCCCCAAATAAATAAATCAGCGGGGCTTCAGGTCTCCCCTAAATAAATAAATCAGTGGTGCTTCAGGTCTCCCCAAATAAATAAATCAGCGGTGCTCAGGGTACCCCCAAATAAATAAATCAGTGGTGCATCAGGTTTTCCCCAAATAAATAAATCAATGGTGCTCAGGGTCCCCCAAATAAATAAATCAGCGGTGCTTCAGGTCCCCCAAATAAATAAATCAGCGGTGCTTCAGGTCTGCTTAAAATTTAAGCAGACCTGAAGCACCGCTGATTTATTTATTTGGGGGACCCTGAGCACTTCTGATTTATTTATTTGTTATTTGGGGGGACATGAAGCACCGCTGATTTATTTATTTGGGGGACCCTGAGCACTTCTGATTTATTTATTTAAGCCTTAAATAAATAAATCAGAAGTGCTCAGGGTCCATCAAATAAATAAATCAGCGGTGCTTCATGTCCCCCCAAATAAATTAAGCCTTGCTCAGCCAAATAATTAAAATAAAATTAGCCAGGCTCAGCCAGGCTCAATTAAATCATTGGTGGCAGTGGTACTCAGCGGCGGTGTCATTAACGAAAAAACTCGGACCTCAGCAGACAGGCGGCCTGACTTACCCGTCCAGACGTCAGGCTCCTTCAAGCACAGGCAGTGATAGGACATCACTTCCTGTGCGCGAGGATAAGGGTCCGCTGCCGTTGTGCGGGCGACCCACAATAGGAAGCCTCATGCGACCCCCCGGAAAGGGCCGATCGACCCCCAAAGGGGTCGCGATCCCTAGGTTGAGAACCACTTATATATAGCTTTTACCTCCTGGCTGATCAGACGATTATGGGGAATGAATGTGCAACGGGCCCACTATCAGGGTGTCTGGGGTATTCCTTGCCCCTTTGGAGGTTTCTATGAAATATGTCCCTCTTATAGAGCAAGTAAATGTGACACCAGTTGCAGTTAAGCAAAGAGGACATGGAGTCCCCTTTGTAGATGATAGTATTGGTACCCAGGGTAGGATTGCCAGAGTGGTGTAGAGTGGCCTACAATGTCTCTGTAAATGTTGTATACACGTGTCACGGTGCGCCTACCTGGATATCCTTGGATCCCAGACGTGAAGTGGTCCAAAGCAGTGCAAAATGAGTATTTGAACTTGGATAATGAAGGAATATTTGAGTCCAGACTTGTAGTAACGTTGAACACAGCTTTACTTGGCATAAAACGGTAATCCAAACAGTTCCCAAACTTTATCATGGTCATCAGCAGGTATTGGCTTAAATGGCAGGCAAACCCTTCTCTGAAACAATCTCAGCTCTGCTAGGCTAGCTGGAGTAACTAGGAACTTCTCCTCTTATGCTGGAACTTAGGTTAGCTGTAGTCTGTCTCTTAGGCCTCCTGCACACAACAGTATTTTGCGGTCCATTTTTCACGGATCCGTTGTTCTATTTTTTGTTTCCGTTGTGTTTCCGTTCTGTTTTTCCATATGGCATATACAATATACAGTAATTACATAGAAAAAATTGGGCTGGGCATAACATTTTCAATAGATGGTTCTGCAAAAACGGAACGGATATGTAAGACATACGGATGCATTTCCGTATGTGTTCCGTTTTTTGCGGACACATTGACATGAATGGAGCCACGGAACGTGATTTGCGGGTAATAATAGGACATGTTCTATCTTTCAACGGAACGGAAAAATGGAAATACGGAAACGGAATGCATATGGAGTATATTCAGTTTTTTTTTTGCGGAACCATTGAAATGAATGGTTCCGTATACGGAACGCAAAAAATGGCCAGTAAACATAAAAAAAAAACACGGTCGTGTGCAGGAGGCCTTACTTTAATCCTAGGAACTTCTTGTCCTGGCTTTGAGTACCTCAAGCTCTAGGTTCAGCTTGGATGAAGGCAATGCAAGCCCAGGAAGAGACACGCAACCATGAAGACTTTAGAGGCAGGGCCTCTTGGCACAGCAGAGCAGGCAGAGCTCTGCTGGCTGACGCATAACCTCTCCCTGAGAAGGGTAGCCTAGACTGCACACTAACTAACTAACTAACCCCTCCCTCTCTAGAGAGGGGAATAGGATGGAAGAAGGGTTCTATTCTACCTAACATAGTTCTGCACAGATTCCCGCCACCTGCTGGTAAACCAGGCACACTACATATAAACAGTAGTTTAAAAGGAAATATGAATATACACCGCAGGAAATGACATTAAATATCATAAATGACGCAAAATGCACCAACCAAGATAGTGGAGGAACAAAGGAGGTGGTACTGCCCAATCTGGGTCATTACAAATGGTTTGTTCCCAATAATTTCCAGTAACATTGGTCCATGTAAATGGTCCATTACATTTATTATTGCTTATACTCACCTACATGTTTTGTACATTTACAATCTACTATTTTATCTTTGGTGGCAGTTGAGTAGCAGATTACTTTATGACACATTGAAATCGCATGCATAGGGCAGAGCTGTAAACAAGAGGCTGTATGGATACACATGAAGCCCCTGTAATGCCATTGGTGTGCTGTCATGTCGTGCTCCATACACTGTACTATATTACAGTATTATTCTCTCATGGAAGCATATGTTCAGAATACTGCATCATGATTATCTTTCTGGCAGATGTACAATCTTTAATAAAATATATCATCTTTAATAAAAATACATTTTCCTAGATTCTCTGATTACATTTGTACCTCAGGTACTGTATTTACTACCTTGTCTTATTTATCTCTGCCTTAACATTTTATTTTAAAGTAAGCTTGTTCAAAGTTTTCTGAAGGTATACAAGAAAAAAATATAGAAATTCACTGAATATGGCATAAGTCTGTTTATAGATTTTTTATTTGCTTTTCAGAGATCTGTTGGGATGGGACATGCCTCATGATAGTGTCACAGAGCTTGTGGAATACAAATCATTTCCAGGTGTCAAGAAAAGGCCTCTAAAACCTATTCAAAACATCTTGACACAGGTACTTCTGTATGAGAAGTGTACATATAGTATACTTACATAGCAAAATTGTATATGTTCAAAGTAAGTGGCCAATAGGACGGATTGAGGTTTGGTGAATTTAATAAACTAATAGGTGAGTCAGTACTGTACAGTGTATGTTGATAACACTGTTGATGTCCGGGCAGATTGGGATTACAAAGCAGGCCTTGCACACAAACCCCAGCAGCCCACATATGATTCCATTATAGAAGAACTCCCGGGGTCTACAGCAGGGAAGATAGTGAAGTTTCTGGTAAAGGCAGAATAATTATTATCAGCACAAGAGGCTGGAATGTTTGCATCCATGGGGAACACTTTGCTAACTGTTCAGAACATTTTGGTGAAGACAAGGCCAATCTTGGGTACTATGGGCTACTTGGATTATACACTAATATGGCCAAATTGTATGTATACAGAGTATGGGTTGCACAAATCTATCTGAGGCATGCTATTCAGATACAGAATCAAGAGGTACCCATATCAAAAATAGAAATCCAGTTATATGTTTATGTTCGGTCTTCATACATGTTCACACAGTGTGCAGTCTGACATTCAGCATAAACCATTCCTGTCTTCCAAATAAGAGGACTGTTCTTTGTAGTCTAACTTGTTTATTGGTCAACAGGTCGTTCATATGTGCTTGATTGATCTTATACGATTGATTGGATTATATAAGATTGATTGATAAAACAGGATTGTTCAGAAATACTACAAGAATGCAAATAACATGTATAAGTATTAAGCATGGATAGCATGTACTATAACATTTGCATTGACAGTGAAAGCACATGGTAAAATGGCTGCCTATACATAGGTATACATGTCTAACATCTAACAGTTATAACTCCCTGAATAACAATTACAACTGACTGAACAACTCTGCATCGCACAATATCCCTGAAACAAAGGTAGATCTCTCACCGGATATGCTTTTACAAGGATGGTGGAGTTTGAGAAGGAGACATGCATAGGACAGCTCTGAACTGTGTCCTGGAGACTTCTCTCTCCTAGAATGCTTTGCACTCCCACAATGCAGTGCTCCACCCACAATGCAGTAGTATTGTAACAGGAAAAACAAAGTGTAATACAACTTAACACCGCTAGATGTGCTATAACCACCCTAAACACTTCAAAAAATACCAAGACTGAGGCAGACGTGATCTGTAATGATTCTCTAACCCTTCTGGGCAATTTATTTAGATATGTTGCTGACTTACCTGTGACTGGAGGCCATCGGTTGTCTATCCTTCGTATCCTATACCAAGCTCGCAAGTTGATTGCATACCACTGGATTAACTCTAGAGATCCTGAGCTGATCTCTAGAGTAAATTTGCTGATGACGTTTGTGTACTCTAACAGAGGATGTGCCCAAAAAATTTAGGATATTTGGAGTGCGTGGCTGGATACACTTGGAATGGCGCCACTAATACTAACACGCGACTGATGGAGGTAAAGGGGCGCCGGTAGATAGCTGATGGCCTTCTTCTTAGTGTGTCTTCATGTAACATATTTATGTAAAATAGGTATGGTTTTAATGACTTTTTCTGATATATGTGCATTGTAAGGGGGAAAGATGCATGCATATTTTGGGGTATAGTAGGGAAGATGCCGGGATATCATCACTGATGAATATTTTGAAACACTCTTGTACTGGGGAAAGGGGGGGGGGGGGGATTCGATGTTATTGACTATGTATGCTATGTTTATATGCAAAAGTAATAAAAACTATTTGATTTAAAAAAAATGCCTACAAAATGTTTTATTCTGACATGCTAGAAAGGTACATGATGTAATCTGTAGTGAATGCAATCTTTATACCAGTGTCTGTATTTGTTATACCTCCCTTAGGCTACTTTCACACAAAAACACTTCTGTTACTGATAATACAACCATCTGCATCTGCTATGAATAGATCCGGTTGTATTATCTTTAACATAGCTAAGACGGATCTGTCATGAACTCTATTGAAAGTCAATGGAGATGGATCAGTTTTCTATTGTGTCAGAGAAAATGGATCCATCCCCATTGACTTGCATTATGGGTCATGCCAGATCCGCTTTGCTCCGTATCCCATGATGGAAAGAAAACTGCAGCATGCTGTGGTTTGCTCTCCAGTATGGGAATGCAACCGAATGGAACAGTACGCATTTTGGAGCATTCCGTTCTGTTCATTTACATTTTGTCCCCACTGGCAATGAACGGAGACAAAACAAAAGCGTTTTTCTCCGGTTTTGAGATCCTCTGCCGGAAAATGTAAACGCTAGTGTGAAAGTATCCTTATGCGTCTCACCTGTGTCATGTGACCAGCGATCAGACTCTCCAAATAACACAGCATCTTATGTGTGGACTGGAAGTCAGTTTCTCTATGTATTCATATGGGAGCCTCAAGGTCAGTCTCATAGGAATGAATAGAGAAGTAAACTGACTTCTTATCATGTGTCAGTTGGAGATCAGAGAGTTGGTCACATGACACAGCTACAATAAGGAGAGGGGATAGCTCACAGATACTGTCACTGATGAGAAGATTACATTCACTGCAGATTACATCATGCACCTTTCTAGTAGGTAAAAAAAAAAAACTTTTTTGCGGGAGTTCTACTTTAAAATAGCACACTGTGGCAAATTTAGCTTTACTTGGTCATGCCCCTATGTAAACCGTTAATATAAAAAGAAACAAAATTGTAACATAGAAATATCTAATCTTTTAGTTAGAGATCCACATCACCTTCCCAACAGCAACACTTACTATGATAAAGCTAAAAATATCTCTCCAAAAGCATCTGAAATTACCATGCAGCACAAAATATCTTCCCAACAGCACCAAATAAATAACAAAGTACAGCACAAAATATCCAAAATCATTGTCCACTAACCACCCCTCCCCCACTGGCAGCAGCATTGTCCTGTGGCCACCCATCACTGATTGGTAGCAGCATTGTACCTTGGCCACCCATCCCCTATAGGTGTGGGACTCCCACTGAAAATCTCAAACACCCCCTTTAACCTCTTACGGACACAGGGCGTACAGGTACGCCCTGATGTCCGAGTCCTTAAGGACACAGGGCATACATGTACGCCCTGTGTATTTCCGATCACTGCCGCGCGGCGGGCGGTGATCGGAACAGAGTGCCTGCTGAAATCATTCAGCAGGCACTCTGTGACAATGCCGAGTTGGGTCCTGTGACACCCCATGTATCGGCGATCGCAGCAAACTGCAGGTCAATTCAGACCTGCGGTTTGCTGCGTTTCCTGGTCATTAGGGTCTCCGGTCACCCGATAACCCGGAAGAGGATGATGATCGGTGGTGTGATAATACACCATCAATCACCATCCTTAGATCCTGAGAGGTGGCGGTGACATCACCTCTCAGGATTGCATCCTATTGGCTGGACAGGCGGGGGTTAACTTCCCCCAGCTCTGCTCTCCTCCTCCACACGGCTTCCGTGGAGCCAGGAGAGTGGAGCCCGACCACCTCTGAGCCCAGCACCCCCACATGAGCCACCATAGTGCCATCTGGCACTCAAAAGTTATCAGGGACAGGCTTAGGGAAAGGTTAGATTAGGCAGGGAGACTGAGGGATAGTTCAGGGAAATTTTTTTATTTATTTTTGTGCTTCACCCTGATCGGATGTCCGGAGTCCACAATACACTCAACTGTGTGACCCTAGACCCCCCGGGGGTTGCTGCAGCTTGCACCCCTGCCCTCCCACATACAAACACACATTTATGGGGCGCAAGCGCTTTATTATTTTTTTGTGTGCGTGCGCTGACAGTGGCCTTCACTCTTAGCGTCCGCCACTGTTAGCGCATCACCCACCCCAACGCTGATCAGCTTCGGACCGCTGATCATTGAGTTTGAATGTTTTTTAAATTTATGGGGCTTTCATTTTTTTAAAGTTTTTTTTTCTGTTAGGGTAGGGTATAAGTGAACGTGAACACCCGTTCCCCCCCCCCCACAAACGCACACTAAATAAAGTTTTGCACACACACACACTCCCCTATGGCCCGCCGGACGTTTTCGGCCAAGGAGGCATACGCCCTGCTTGTCTCTGACTCCAAGAGCCCCAGTGAGGAAGAGGATGACCCCACTTTCCTCTTGTCATCTGCGTCCTCATCTAGTGATGATGAGCCCCCAAGGCAACAGTGACCCCCATGCCAGGGACCCTGTGGCCCACACAAGTATAAGTACCCCAGAGGATTTTGAGCCCGTGATTTCTGACTTTGTTGGCCAACCAGGAATCCAGATTCCCACAGTGGGCTTCACTGAATTATTATTTTTTGTGACCACTTTGTGAATCTGATGGTGGAGCAAACAAACTTGTTCGCCCAACAGTTCATTGCTCAACACCTGGGCTCCATTTTGGCTAGGTGGACTCTGGTCAGTGCAGCCGAGATGAGGATGTTTTGGGGTCTCATGCTGCGCATGGGCCTAGTCAAAAAACCTAGTGTCAGGCAGTACTGGAGTGGGGACGTCCTCTACCAGACCCCACTCTACTGTATGGCCATGACACTTTCCTGTTTTGAGGCCATTCGGAAATGCCGGCATTATACAGATAATTCAGCATGTCCCCCCCCCCCAGGTGATTCTGCCTATGACCGCCTGTACAAAATCTGGCCGGTCATCAATCACTTTCGGGGCCAGATTTTTGGAGGCCTATGTACCTGGAAGGGAGGTCACTGTTGATGAGTCTCATTGCTTTCAAGGGAAGACTCATTTTCCACCAGTATGTTCCCTCTAAGTGGGAGAGGTATGGCGTGAAGCTGTACTTTGTGAGAGTACCTCAGGGTACCCTTACAAGTTTTGTGTGTACGATGGGTGAGATTCCCGTATTGAACCCCCAGAATGTCCCCCCACTCTGGGTGTTAGCGGGAAACTTGTGTGGGACCTTATGCAACCACTGCTAGATAAGGGTTACCACCTGTATGTGGATAACTTTTATACTAGTATCCCCTTGTTCCAGTCCCTCGTCGTCAGATCCACATCCGCTTGTGGGAGTGTGCGGGAAAAATCAACGAAGCCTACCTACCCATGCCCTTACCAGTGGAAATCTGTTGCTGGTCAGATATAAGGACAAGAGGGATGTCCTTGTACTGTCCACAATTCACGGTAACGGCATCACCCCTGATTGTATTGTGGACTACTATCGGTATATGGGAGGAGTTGATCTCTCTGATCAAGCCATATAACGCCATGCGCAAAGCCCTGGTACAAAAAAGTTGCTGTCTACTTGGTACAGGTTGCCTTGTACAACTCTTTTGTGCTGTCCCAGAGCGCTGGAAACACAGGGAAATTCCTGCAGTTCTATGAGGCAGTCCTCAAGGCCCTGATCTTTTCCGACCGGGAAAGAGCAGGCCGGAGTACTTCGGTAACTGGAGGCGCCCGGATCGTCCCTGGCCAACGCTTTCAAGGTGTGTTCCCCCATACTGGAAAGAAGGGACGGTCCCCAAAAAAGTGCAGAGTATGTCACAGGAGGGGGATACGGAAGGACACCACAACTCAGTGTGACACATGCCCCGATCATCCGGGCCTCTGCATTGACTGTTGCTTTAAGCCTCATGCACACGTCCGTGAAACACGAACAGTGTGATACTGGCCTGGATTACTTCTGAGTGCAGGAGCGCACGGCGTCATTGGTTGCTATGACAACGTGCGCTTCCTGCTGCCGCCGCAGTACAGTAATACACTGGTATAGATCATACCAGTGTATTACTGTACTGCAGTGGCAGCAGGAAGCGCACTGCGTAATAGCAACCAATGAAGCCGTGCGCTCCTGCACTCAGAAGAAATCCAGGCCGGTATCACACTGTCCGTGTTTCACGGATGTGTGCATGAGGCTTAAAGCAACAGCACTGACAGGAGGGTGTCCCTGCCCCCAGGACAGGAAACAACGTAGGAGCAACTATTCAAAAAGGCCTCCTCCCCCTTACCTCACCAGTCGTTGTTTCCTGTCCTCGGGTCGTAGGAGCGCTCCTGCAGTGCCAGGAAGATCGATTTCGTCCAGCCTGGATCTATTCCCCACATGTTGGGAGGGCTGGTGCAGGAGACGGGTTCTCCGGGGTCACGCCCGCCGCCCTTTCCCGTCTCTGGAGTAAGCCCTGCTTGCAGGCATCCCCGGGCTTCACAAGTCCCGTGCGCATATGAAAATCGCACGGTATTTCAGGTTACCAGGCGAGATTCTCCTTGGGCAAGAGAATCTCGTGAGATTTCGGGCCCGTCACTTCTGGGTTAAAGGTGAGGAGCTGAGATGCTGGCGTTTTGTGACCGCAGCCTGCCAACCAGCTCACGCTCACCTGGGGTTCAAGCATGCCGGCCTCAGGAGAAGATACCGCCAGGAAGCCTGGTGATCCTGCCTCTGCCCATAGCCCGGTAAGCCTCCTCCCCCAAGGGAGATAAAATGTATTATTTGTGCACAGATGTTTTATGAACAATCACCTTATATCGGGTACTTTTGTTCACATCTGGTGAGGTGGTGGCCCTGGTTTTATTATGGTGTCTTATGGTCTTATTACCCCTATGTCTCCCTTTTAGGGCACTGAGACCATGACTCACAAGCCAGCCAGCGCCATTTTTAAAAAGTCCTTTGCTTCAAAGAGCAAGAAAGCTTTATTTTAAAAGTGAACAGAAAAGATAGGAATCACCATCTCTCCTGGAGTCTATTAGAGAAATTATAAAGGAGGAAGTTAATTCCGCTGTTGACTTAAAAATGGCTTCTCAGTCACCACGGCCATCTACCTCACAGATATCCCACACCTCTGATGTTCCCCTTGAATTTGATGAGGGAGAATTAGTTTCTGACTCTGAATCAGCCTCTTCGGATAATGGCTCTGGCAGACCCCTATTTCTTCCAGAAGAGACTTATGGTCTATTGAAATCTATGCGTGCGACCATGCATATTGAGGATATTAAAGAGGTCCACTCCATACAGGATCACATGTTTCAGGGGCTGGGAGCAAAACGTAGAAGGGTCTTCCCGATCCATAATAATAAAGCTTTAATGTCGAGAGAATGAAAAGTCCCTGAAAAAAGAACCACGGTCCCCAACTCCTTCAAAAAGAAATATCCCTTTGAAGAATCAGAAACAAATTTATGGGACAAAACACCTAAGGTGCATGCTCCAGTTGCCCGTATTTTTAAAAAAATCTTCCCTCCCGTTTGAGGACATGGGACTTTTGAGGGATCCCATGGATAAGAAATCAGAGAGCATGTTTAAAAAAATCCTGGGAAACAAATACGACAATGTTAAGTCCTCTAACCTCCATTTGAACCTGTGGATGAAATCTCTCTAAAACTTTTAACTTACAAGACAGTATTTTTAGAGGCAATAACCACCGCCAGAAGAATTGGAGAGATACAGGCCTTCTCCTGTAAGACACCCTATTTGTCTGTACTAGACGATCGTATAATTCTAAGGCACTGTCCCTCATTTCTTCCTAAAGTGATCTCCTTCCATTGTGGCCAAGAAATCTCGCTGCCATCCTTTTGCCCACATCCTTCCTCTGAAAAAGAGAAGAAATTTCATAACCTGGATGTAAGAAGATCTGTCTTAGCCTATCTAAAAGCCACGGAGGCTTTTAGACGATCGGACCAACTTTTCCTTCAACATCAGGGGGCCAATAAAGGAAAAGCCGCCAGCAAGTCTTCCTTAGCCAGATGGATTCGGTATGTCATCTCCACTGCTTACATCTTTTACCTCCTGTAGGAATAAGAGCCCACTCCACTAGGGCAGTTTCATCCTCCTGGGCAGAATCAGCCTCGGTCTCTTTAGACCAGATTTGTAAAGCGGCCACCTGGGCAAGTCCTGTCACTTTCTACAATCACTATAAACTAGATGTCCTGGGGGCGGGGACACCCTCCTGTCAGTGCTGTTGTGGAGGTTATTGGAAAATCCAATTACCGGTAAGAGTAATTTAGACTTTTTGGTCACTTTACAAAGTCAGTAATTTACACCTTCAAAAAGTCATATGCACCCCTAAATAGTGCCAATAAAACCGTCCTCTCATCCCGCAAAAAAATTAGCTGCTACCTAAGACAATCGGCTAAAAAAAATAAAAAATAACTGACTATGGAGATACCAAAAAATGTTGGGGTTTAAAAAAAGGATATTATAGTGTAAAACCTAAATAAATTTAAAAAAGTAGACATATTAGGTATTGCCGCGTCCGTAAGAATCTGCTCTATAAAAATAACACATGACCTAACTCCTCAAGTGAACACAGTCAAAAAAATAAAATAAAAACAGTGCCAAAACTATTTTCCATTTTAATCCATTTTTTGTTAACAAAGCAAGGGTTAAGGCCCCTTGCAGACGAGCGTGTCCGGATAAGGTCCGGATACGTTGCAGGAAAATGCACGATTTTTCCGCACGAGTGCAACACATTGTATGTGTTTTGCACACGCGTGTGAAAAATCGGCATGTTTGGTATCCAAACCCGAACTTCTTTACAGAAGTTCGGTTTTGGATCGGTTCTGTGTAGATTTTCACCTTAGCATGGTTATAAGGGAAAATAATAGCATTCTTAATACAGAATGCATAGTATAATAGGGCTGGAGGGGTTAAAAAAAACTTCCACTTGCTCGCGCAGCCCGGCTTCTCTTCTGTCTTCTTCTTTGAGGAGTAGGACCTTTGATGACGTCACTGCGCGCATCACATGGTCCATCACATGATCTTTTACCATGGTGATGGATCATGTGATGAGCGTAGTGACGTCACCACAAGTCCTTTTCCTGTGCATAGCAAAGATGAAGACAGAAGAGATGCCGACTGCGCGAATAAGTGGATTAAGGTGAGTTGAATTTTTTATTTCTTTATTTTCTAACCCCTCCAGCCCTATTGTACTATGCATTCTGTATTAAGAATGCTATTATTTTCCCTTATAACCATGTTATAAGGGAAAATAATAATGATCGGGTCCCCATCCCGATCGTCTCCTAGCAACCGTGCGTGAAAATCGCACCGCATCCGCACTTGCTTGCGGATGCTTGCGATTTTCACGCAGCCCTATTCACTTCTATGGGGCTTGAGTTGCGTGAAAAAATGCACAATATAGAACATGCTACGATTTTCACGCAATGCACAAGTGATGGGTGAAAATCACCGCTCATGTGCACAGCCCCATAGAAATGAATGGGTCCGGATTCAGTGCGGGTGCAATGCGTTCACCTCACCCATTGCACCCGTGCGGAAATCTGTGAAAGGGGCCTAACAGTCTATATTTATTGCCCTGATTCTGTAGTTTACAGAAACGCCCCATATGTGGTCATAAAATGCTGTATGGCCAAACGGCAGGGCGCACAAGGAAAGGAGTGCCATATGGTTATTGGAAGGCAGATTTTGCTGGACTGGTTTTTTGACACCATGTCCCATTTGAACCCCCCCTGATGCATCCCTAGAGTATAAACTCCATAAAAGTGACCCCATCTAAGAAACTACACCCCTTAAGGTATTCAAAACTGATTTTACTAACTTTGTTAACCGTTTAGGTGTTCCATAAGAGTTATTACCAAATGGAGATGAAATTTCAGAATTTAATTTTTTTGGGCACATTTTCAATTTTTACCCATTTGTTCCAGTAAGAAAACAAGGGTTAACAGCCAAATAAAAACTCTATATTTATTGCCCTGATTCTGTAGTTTATAGAAACATGTGGTCGTAAACTACTGTATGGGCACACAGCATGGCGCAGAAGGAAAGGAACACCATGTGGTTTCTGGAAGGCACATTTTGCTGGACTGGTTTATTTAACACCATGTCCCATTTGAAGCCCCCCTGATGCACCCCTAGAGTAGAAACTCAAAAAAGTTACCCCATTTTGGAAACTACACCCCTCAAGGAATTAAAAACTGATTTTATAAACTTTGTTAACCCTTTAGGTATTCCACAAGAGCTATTGGCAAATGGAGATGACATTTCAGAATTTAATTTTTTTTGTAACTTTGCCTGGACGTCTACAGAGATGGCGGCGTGATCCCTGAGCTCCGCTGCTCCTGCTCCTAACTCAGGGCGAATTCGCTGACACCGCGCGTCACATGGGGAAAAAGTTACCCCTAAAGAAGCCCACTACTTGCCCGTCCCCCGGAGGGAAACGAACCCTGGATGCTTACCTTACCCGTGGCTCCCAGCTCCTGTCCTCTCAGATTGGCCTCCTCCAGCAGTCCTTCACAGGCGCCATTGCAGTGCCGGCAGCTCCCGCCTTCTCCATCGCGGCAGGTGAGCGCAGCGGCGTAATCGCAGGGGAATCTTCTCTTTGCCCCCTAGCCATAGACTTTGTGCCGGTTTGGCCCACCGCTACCCCTGGCCTGAGCCTGGAGTCTCCTGGCTGCTTACAGGGCTCCCAGCTTGCAGCCTCCATTATGCCGCCCAAGACAGCTTCCAAACAGGCCAAACAGCCTGCAGCTACGCCATCACGCCGCCGAGAGTGGGGAGATCACCCTGATACGGAGGTGGACGCTGCTTCAACCCATCTACACCCCCCTGAGGACGTAACTGTCTGGGACCAGCGTCCAGCCTCTGGGGATGAGAATGAAGATGACCCCCTTTGTACCTCCCAATCCACAAGATCTCTGCAGCAGACATTACGGCAGCTGTCCACAAGGGAGGATTTTAAAGTGATGGTGGCCGGGGTGCATGATGCCTTTAAGGCAGAAATTTCTTCTTTACGATTGGACTTCCAACAAGTGTCCGCCCGCAAAGATCAAATTGAAACGGCGCATGATGACACCAGACGGTATGTGTCTCAGCTACAGTCTATTATAGCCACTCAGTCTCAAGCTATTACAGAGAATACTAATCATCTGGAAGACCTGGATAACAGGGGGCGCGTAATAATATACGGGTCAGGGGTTTGCTGGAATCCGAATCTGATGAAGACCTGGACATTATATTGAACAAGCTGTTTAATTTAATTCTGGCCCCCCAAACACCGCTGGTCATTAAACTTGACCGTGCTCACAGGGCACTTCGGCCGAAAAACACTACTTCACAACCGCGAGATGTGATCTGTTGCCTGCATGACTTCCGCCTGAAAGAATCTATTATGGCCAAGGCTCGCGCCTTACGTACAATATCTTTTAAAGGCTCAAGTGCTCACCTATACCAGGACTTATCTTGGCTGACCTTACAGAAAAGGAGAAACCTTCAACCTCTTTTAGCCTGCCTGAAAGATCTTAAAATCCCGTACCGTTGGGGCTTTCCCTTTGCTTTAATTGCTACAAAGAATGGCAAGTCCTCAGTTCTGCGTACGCACGCGGACTTATCCAGTTTTTGCTCCTCTTTGGGCCTTAACACTCCAGTCCTTGATAATTGGGAGACCCCGGACCCTCCTCCAGCTCCTGCTCTATTATGGCACACAGTCCAGCGGAAAAGAAACCGACCCCCATCCCAAGCGGGAGCATCTGGATCTCCCCTTCGTGACGCGCCTCCTTGAAAGTTTTTTTTTTGAGGGATTGATCCCCTCTGAGGCCTTCAGATGACTGTTCTGAGTAGCAGCTCTTAGAGTTAGTGCAATTGTTTTTATTGCATTGTTTATTTCTCTTTCTGACCTGTTTTGTCTCAGGTGTTCCCTGAGCTATCATTCTTGCCTCGCCTGTCATGGAGTCCAGTCAGGTCCCTACCGACGGGACTCTATTTGTTGCCCTCTCTCTGTCCCTCACTCTAGATTTTGAGGCGGGACAGACGTGGGCTTTATTTTTCATTTTTGCTCACATTATATTGAGTCTTGACTGGGTGATCACACCCATTGTTCAGAATTCTATACCATGTTCTTTGTCGTATATGTTGTCCCTTGTCTCCCCTTTTCTCCTTATGTGTCTTCCCCCTAGGTCCCTAAATGATGCTACATTGAGTCGAGTTTCAATATATGGAGGAGGGAGCCCACTGAAGGACCCCTTCTCTGGTCATTGGCAAGTATTTTCATACCACGTACACTCATGATTAAGTGTATTTCTCTGAACGTTAAAGGTCTTAACTCTAACGCAAAACGGCGGTTGGCTCTTACTGAATGTAAATCTCAGAAAGCGGATGTTGTTTTCATGCAAGAAACACATTTTGAGAGAGAGGGCTCCTTTAAGTTTGCGGCCCGATCCTATCCGCGAGTGTATACAGCTAGCGCTGGCACAAAAACGGCTGGGGTTGCTATTCTTCTATCTGCTACCTTCCCTATCCAAAATGAATCCAGCCGGATTGATGACCACGGTAGATATATAATACTTCAGACCTCCCTTCACGGTACCCCACTCATTTTATGTAATGTTTATGCCCCAAACTCGAATCAGGTCCCATTCCTGAAAAAGGTTTTTCGGGAACTAGAAGAGTATCTGCCAGCAGCACTTATTGTGGGCGGAGATTTTAATGCCGCGTTTTCAGAGCACTGGGATAGACTGACCCCCCGGAAACACACCGACTAGAGCCCAACAGGAATTGTCACGCCTCTTTAGAAAGCTCATTAGACAGTATACCCTGTATGACCTGTGGAGGGTTAATAACTCTTCGGGTAGAACATATTCATTTTATTCCCACCCCCACAGGACTCATACCCGTATAGACTACTTCTTTGGGAATACGCCCGCCCTCAGGATGTTGACAGATGCTGAGTTAGGAAATATCACGTGGTCAGACCACGCGCCAATCTCTGTCACGTTTGATCCAGGGGGTACTCGACCTCGGGTATGCCACTGGTGGCTTAATGAATCTCTACTAACTAAACTACTGACTAGACAGGAATTGGGTAGTTCCTTGGAGGAATATTTTGCCTTCAATCAACCCTCAGCCCCATCTGTAGCTGTGCTGTGGGAAGCACATAAAGCCGTTTTCAGAGGCAAGTGTATTAGCGTAAGCACTAGATTGAAAAGGGACTATAAATTACGTTATAATAACACCCTTGCCCAGTTAAAACAGTTAGAAGCTCGTTTGGGGTCTCATCGTTCCTGTCACTTATTACGGCGTATAGTGCTCCTCCATGTCCGGTTACGTGAAATGGCATTCGAAAAAAACTGTAAACTCCTATTGTATTCGTGACAACGGTTTTATATGTGGGGGAATAAATCACACACTATTTTGGCCTGCCAATTGCGAGAGTCAACCGCGACTACCACCCCAATGGCCCTGAGAACGAGCAGTGGAGGCATGGTGTACGACCCCAAAATGACACTTGATCAATTTCAGAAATACTATGCTTCTTTATACTCCCTCACACCACAGACACCCTCCGACCCAGTGGACTGCCAAGCACTGTTTGACTCTTTTTGGGCTCAGGGTAATCTGCCTAAGCTGTCGCCGGAAGCAGGGTCTGCGCTTAACGCTCAGATAACGGCTGAGGAAATTCAGGGAGTGATCTCCCAGTTACCTAATGGCAAATCACCTGGGCCGGATGGGTTACCTTATTCTTACTACAAGACATTCTCATCTCTTCTCGTACCCCACTTGTGTACCCTTTTTAACTCATTCTTACAAGGTACAGCCATACCGGAAACCATGCTTCATTCCCATATTACTCTTATTCCAAAACCGGGAAGAGACCCCCTAGATTGCACTAATTACCGCCCTATTGTTCTCCTAAACTCTGATCTAAAAATATTCACCAAACTGTTGGCAGACCGGTTGGCGTATTGGCTCCTGCAATTGGTACACTCAGATTAGGTTGGCTTTGTGAGAGGCCGTCAGGGTGGAGATAACACGAGGAGGCTTATCGACCTGATAGATGTTGCCAATAGGCAACATCAGCAGGCATTACTATTGAGTCTGGACGCTGAAAAAGCGTTTGATCGCTTAAGTTGACCGTTCATGTTTTCCACCCTGCAGGCTTTCGGATTCTCTGGTCCCTTCCTCTCAGCCCTCCATTGATTATATAACCATCCTACAGCGACAATTAAACTACCATATGCTAACTCAGCCCCCTTCTCGATTAAAAATGGCACCAGACAGGGGTGTCCGCTCTCCCCTCTTTTGTTTGTGCTTTGCATTGAGCCCTTAGCTGCAGCAATTAGGTCCCACCTGGACATTCATGGAATCATGGTTAACCAAGTTGAATATAAAATATCATTATTCGCGGATGATGTTCTACTTACTTTATCTGACCTGCATATTACTTTACCTAACTTATTTGGTTTGTTAGCACTATATAGTCAGTTAACTCCACGAAAACAGAAGCCCTTCCCTTGAATTTGCCAACAGACGTTCTAACCCTGCTTCGGTCTAACTATCATTTTCGCTGGCAAGATACTGCCTTGCGCTATTTGGGAGTGAACCTGACGGCATCATATTCTTCCATATATTCCCATAATTTTCCCGCCTTATTTCAAGAACTTAAGCATCAGATGACTAGGTGGATGTCTCTTCCCACATCCATGTTTGGCCGCATAGCGGCAGTTAAAATGTCAATTTTGCTGAAATTGCTCTACTTATTTGAGACCCTCCCGGTACATGTACCAAGGACGGAGCTACGGGCATTTCAGGCCGGTATATTTAAATTCATATGCAATGGGAAGAGGCATAGGATAGCTAGTAGTACCCTTATGTCAAAGGGGGGATTGGCCGTCCCAGACGTCGCCAAATATTATTGGGCCACCCATCTTAGACGGTTACCAGCGTGGTCTAGAATCTATGCTTACTCCAGATGGATGGAAATTGAAAAATTGTGGATCGCCCCAATACATCCTAACTCATTGTTGTGGTCCCCAATTCCCCAAGTCCAACTACCAGAATTGTTAGGACCAATGCTACATACATACAAAATATGGCAGTATTGTAAACACCGTTTCTCTCTAACTTCCGAGAAGTCCTCCATGACATCCTTTCTGTTTACACCGCTCTTCAGTGCTGGGTCACAAGCTTCCTTTTTTAAACCATGGTTTTCCAGGAAAATATTTAGGTTTGCAGATCTGATTGATTACAGAACACTACAACTACTTTAATTTGACGAACTTAGGAGCTCTAGGTCGCTTCCGGAAGCTACTAGGTACCATTACCTACAAATTCAGCATTTGTTTACTACTCGCTCCTGCACCGTTCTATTTCAGTGGACGAATGGAAAACAATTTGGCAGAGAGCTGCGATGATATCAACATGTGTTACGCACAGAGAGAACACTTACAAAATAATGATGTTCTGGTACCACACTCCACGATTATTGCATAAGTTTAATCCTAATATTTTGGATCGCTGTTGGAGATGTAGCACGGAGGAAGGTTCACATATTCATATTTTCTGGGAATGCCGGATTATAATTCCTTTTTGGGCCACGGTACTAGAAGTTCTATACAGCCTGTTTGAAGTACGGTTCCCCCTAGACCCTTACACATATTTGCTGAATATCCCACATATACCTCTGAAGAAACACTTTTTGAAGTTAATGTTATATGTTTTGACTGCGGCTAGACGTTTATTGGCCAGATTTTGGAAAAGGACAGATTGCCCGTCACGGGCTGAACTCATCAATAGTATATTAGAAGTCAGACGCCTTGAACATATGTCGGCTACATTGCTTGTCTCGGTAGATAAATTTGACCGAGTTTGGAAGCAATGGGACATGGTGTTTGATGCTTCGGACTGATTGAGTCTCCGCCTTACCCCACCCATCCTAACCCTACTGTATCATGTCTTGTCACTCCCCTTTGTATGTCTGAATCTCTCTTACAGTAATTTTTGTATGACTCTCTACAGTTCACACGAAAATAGACACTGTTATTTTAGTAATCTGTAGACTCTTACTACAGTACTGTTTTTTCATGACTATTATATCCGTATTTTCTCAAATGTATTCATTGTAATGACTTATTTGCATAAAGATGTGATGTATGCTATCTTTTGCTCAATGCCCTTGGTTATATCTCTGTAACATGAATAATGTACACCAAAGAAATAGCTATTTGTATGTACATGTTTATTCTTGGAAATATCTTCAATAAAAAGACATATGATAAAAAAAAAATATATATATAATATAGAGCAACTAAAAATCATATGTACCCTAAAAAAAGTCCCCAAAAAACTGCCAAAACCTTATCCCGTAGTTTCCAAAATGGGGTCACTTTTATGAAGTTTCTACTCTAGGGGTGCATCAGGGGGGCTTCAAATGCGACATGGTGTAAATGAACCAGTCTATTAAAATGTGCCTTCCAGAAACCATATGGTGTTCCTTTCCTTCTGCGCCCTGCCGTGTGCCCGTACAGTAGTTTACGACCACATATGGGGTGTTTCTATAAACTACAGAATCGGGGCAATAAATATAGAGTTATGTTTGACTGTTAACCCTTGCTTTGTTACTGTAAAAATTGGATTAAGATGGAAAATTTTCCCAAAAATTGAAATTCTGAAATTTCATCTCGATTTGCCAATAACTCTTGTGGAACACCTAAAGAGTTAGCAAAGTTTGTAAAATCAGTTTTGAATACCTTGAGGGGTGTAGTTTCTAAAATTCGGTCACTTTTTTGGGGGGAGTTTCTACTCTAGGTCTATCAAAATCTGCCTTCTAAAAACCATATGGCGTTCCTTTCCTTCTGCGCCCTGCCATACGCCCATACAGCAGTTTTTGACCACATATGTGTTGTTTCTGTAAACCAGATTCACTGCAATAAATATCGTTTAACTTGGCTGTTAATCCTGGCTTTGTTAGCGGAAAAAAATATTATTAAAATGGAAAATCTGCCAAAAAAGTGAAATTCTGAAATTTCATCTCCATTTTCCATTAATTCTTGTGGAACACCTAAAGGGTTAGCAAAGTTTGTAAAATAAGTTTTGAATACCTTGAGGGGTGTTGTTTCCAAAATGGGGTCTTTTTTGGGTGGTTTCTATTATGTAAGCCTCACAAAGTGACTTCAGACCTGAACTGGTCCTTAAAAAGTGGGTTTTGGAAAATGTCTGAAAAATTTCAAGATTTGCTTCTAAACTTTTAAGCCTTGTAATGTCTCCCAAAATTAAAATGGCATTCCCAAAATGATCCAAACATGAAGTAGACATATGGTGAATGTAAATTATTAACAATTTTTGGAGGTATTACTATGTATTATAGAAGTAGAGAAATTGAAACTTGAAATTTGCAAATTTTTCCAAATTTTTGGTAAATTTGGTATTTTTTTATAAATAAAAATTATTATTTTTTTACTACATTTTGTCATGAAGTACAATATGTGACAAAAAAACAATCTCAGAATGGCCTGGATAAGTAAAAGCATTTTGAAGTTATTCACACATAAAGTGACACTGGTCAGATTTGCAAAAAATTTCCTGATGCTTAAGGTGAAAATTAGCCCGGTCCTTAAGGGGTCAAATACAATGTCTTGATTTTGAATTTCAATTAATATATGGTTTATCAGGAGTATTTTGATATTTTAATACTGATATAATATAGATATTATAATATGTTGACATGAGAATAATTTCCCACAATTACTTTTTTTTGCCTATTAGGGACGTATGGGCATTTATATTGCAAGCTATATTACATAGGCACCGATTCCATAGGAATTTGACTCTAATACACTTTAATATTACCATTTTGGCACTATTAAAAGACCATGTATTTTGTACTGCAAAACAGTAAAAAATATCATATAATTTCTAGTTGAGCAGGCAGGTATTGGGAGTTTCATCTTCACACCCACATAAGGCATTTTAGCATGTTTTTACCAATTACTGATTTCAGAATGCTGGACTTTATGGCAGAAAGTTGGAATTGTTGGATGTGATATTCTAGAGATATAACTGGTTGCTGTGTAGAAATGAAATGTATTAAATAGGGATATAGTGCCACCAAGTGGAAATTACTTTTTAAAAAAAATTCTTTTTTAGGACCAGATCTACTTATCCTAATTATGGCATAATCTTAGACAGGTAGTCTAGACCTGCACCAGATTTATCACAGTGGCTTAGGCTAAATGATAAATATGGTGAAGAGAGAGACACTTTTCTCTGACTTTATACCAACCATTGGTTGGCTTACTTTGAGACAGATTTTTCTGCCAGAGTTGTGGCACAATATTGGCACAAAACTGCCCTACCACTTTTCTGTGAAGCTCCACCTCCCACTAAGCCACGCTCTCTTGTCGAGCATGTTGGGGGACAAAATGTTGAAACCCTAGCTGCACCAAATTGCACCAATTTGCACCACTTTTTAGACAGATTGTTGGTGCACCCACATTAGTAAACCTGGGCCCTTTAAACTACCTTTGTAAAAGAGGCTTCTAGCAAATGGTTATCTAATTTATGCTTTGATGTTTTTCAGTGCTCTATCTGATTCTCTCTACTTGCTCTCTTGGCCTCTTCCCTAATTTTTTTCCATTTTAATAGACTGGACACAGTCTGCACAGAATGAACAAAAAAAGAAAAAGAAAGGTGAAAATTACAGAAATTGCACAATCTCAGGTTTTGAAGGTAAATCATAATATGGAAGGTGAACTAAAATCTGAAGCTAAAGCATCACCATCCAGTGGGGCTCAATTTTGCCATAGTTTGGGACACAGAGCTGTAATCATGCCAGATACACAGGATAATCGACAAGCAGCTGGTGAAGGTAAAATAATGCATATAAAAAAGATAAATGTATTTCTACAGTATTATGCAATGTTACATAAGCCACATTTAAAGCATGTTTCGGAAGTTGTAACTTTTTACACTTATAAATTCTGCAATTGGTTGAAACTGCTGATAACCCAACCCTTTTGCAGTGACCCAGTGGCCGCTGCTAATAGAGAGTTTGCCAGTTTTATACTTTTTAATGTATGGTTAGGTATAACACTCTGTTATAGTAGTGTTATGTAGCTCCCGGCTGTAGTGTTAATTTCAGATCCCTAGTAACTAGAGATGAGCAAATCGAAGCTGATAAAGTGGAATTTGTTACGAATTTCAGGAAAAATTCTATTCGTAGTAACGAATGCCATTTTTCCTAAAATGTCTGCTGCACGTGTGAGGACATGGAGAAAGGAAGTCTGGGAAGGCAGGATCACTCATACTGACATGCATGCAGCCAATCAGCAGCCAGCCAGCCCTGTGATGTCACAGCCATATAAATATGGCAGCCATCTTAGATTCTGCCATTCACCAGCATACTTAGTGCAGGGAGAGAAGTGTCTGCAGTCACTAGGGACAGTGATCGAAAAATCGTCATTGTGCTAAAAAAAAAAAAAGATTTGCAAGTGCAGGGAAAGATTATTCAAGGTGTAGGGAAAGGATAGGGAGGAATCATTCCCCTGCATTTCTGTTGAACAGGGTTTAGTCGGGGAGGTGACAGCCTGGGTAATAGGAACATTCCTATTAGACCTCGCAGCACTGACTGGGCACTGAATTGCCATTATACAGCTCTGTAATTCCAGCAAACCGTTCTTATTAGGGTGCAAGTTTGATACAGGCATTAACAGGGGTTATTAGAGGGAAATATTTCTATGTCTTATTTGCCCTTGTGCGGTGCACTTATCTGTAATAAAGGCTTTTGTGGGGTGTTTTAGCGGAAATAGAAAAATACATTTGCCTCTCAGCAGTGTAGTTATTTCTTGTAAAGCCTTTTGTGACATGTATTAGCGTAAAATGAAAAAAACATTTGCCACTCAGCAATGCAGTTATCTGTAGTAAAGGCTTTTGTGGGGTGTATTAATTTCCTTTTTATTTATTTGATCTAACAGTATGTCAGGCAGAGAAGTGCCAGGCCCTGCACAGGACAGTGTCAGAGGCCTAAATGTTTCTGGCGCATGCAGAGGTCGCAGCAGAGTAGAGGGCCGTGGAAGCAGAGGTCACTTCGAGAGACCTGATCTCCCAGTCTCAGCTAACAGTCGTGACCAGCAACCCAGCGGTTCTTGGGTGGTTGACTCGATCTATGACTTTGTTGCAAGTGACATCAGACACCCCCAGCCAAGAGTCAGTGGGTTTGTCAGACACAACCCTTAGTTGGCATGGCCCTGGAGCAGGACCTGCGCCCTCACCTGTCCTCAACCTGCCTCTGTCCTTTTCTGTTCCCAGAGCCACAGAAGTATTGTATGCTGTGGGCTCAGCTCTAACATACAGCAAAGACCAAGTACTAGAGGGCAGTCAGCAGCTTCTGCCCAGCCAAGATCTGGAGGAGATATCCGTCACTTCCTCCGCTAGGCGGGCAATAGTGATGAGGAGAGTGGTGTGGGAGCTGGTGTTGCGAGCGGTCAGGCTCTTGTCCCAGAGACTGTTGATGAAGACATCAGTGACGTTCAGACAGTACTCGATGATGATGATGATAATGTAACTGATTGCATTTGGGAACCAGGTGACGAAGGAGCTTCATAATCATCGGGAGAAGAGGGTGGCAGCTTGCCCGTGAGCCAGCAGCGGAGCCAGCAAGTCGCTAGCATGGCCAAGAGTCAGCAGGGTGGCAGCAGTGGGAGGTCGGGAGCCAAATGTGCCACGGGTAGACCACTCGCTTTGCGAGAGCCTACCTGCCCGGGAAGTAGCGGTGCAGGGGTTCAAGGAGGCAGCGGCTGTAGCATTCAGTCAGTGCGTAGTGTTGGTGGTAAAATCACCTGTGGCAGTTTTTTCTTAAGCCGCCGGAGGAGGTGAACGTGGCCATATGTAGAATCTGTGGGCAGAAGGTGAAGCGTGGCCAGGGTGCCAATGTTGGCACTATGGCCCTGCGTCAACATATGCAGCGTTGCCATACAATGGCCTGGGAAAACAATTTCTCCAATGTGGTGGTCCAGCCTGCTGCAGGGAGCTGTTTGTCATTCCCATCATCTGCTGGTCCCGATGCTCCTGCTCCTCCTCGTCACTCATTCCATCAGCAATCGTCACCAAAGCGATTGCCAAGAGACAACGGTATGCGTGCACTCATTCAATGGCGCAGAAGCTGAATGTGCTCCTGTCCAAGTTGCTGGTGCTGCAGTCCCTCTGTCACGGCCTTTTCTGTGTGCGCTGTGACACTGGTGCCATGCTTGCTGCTGCCGGTGGCAACGTGTTGCTGTTATGGCATGTGGTGTCAGTGTCTCGGCTTTGGCTGTGTGCGCCTTGACATGGTTGCCACGCATGCTGTTGCCGGGGGCAATGTTGTGACTGGAGTGTGCACTTCCCCTTTAAGTTGTAGCATTCCCCTGTCTGGTGCAGTAAGGGTTAACTACCTTGCGCTGGGTGTGGTCTCAGGTCTCTTTATATACTTTGGCTTGGAGACTGAGATCAGTTTGGTTTGTCTGCCTTGCATGGATAAGATCAGAGGGCCATCCAAGTTTGACATCGGATGACATCGCAGATGACCTTGATGACCACAAGGGTGGCCCTCACTGGACAGATGGAACACCCTGGACTGGAGCAGAGCTCCAGCACCAACCACAGCTGAAGTACAACTGACTCCAGCCAGGAAACCACAGAAGATATAAGCCAAGTGACCACACCCAGTCATGGAGTTAACCCTTACAGCACCAGACAGAGGGAGGCTACAACCTAAAGGGGAAGTGCACACACAAGCATACCAAACACGTAACCACCGGCAACAGCATGCGTGGCAACCATGTCACGGCAATCACCCAGAAGGTCGAGCTTGCTCTTACAGCAACACGTTGCCGCGGGCAACCGCAAGTGTGGCAACAGTGTCACAGCGTACACCATAGGCTGTGACACCCTCTCTTTCCAAGTGGTGGACTCTACACCTTTCAGAGAACTGATGGCTTGTGCCGAGCTGAGGTGGAGAGTCCCAAGCCATTATTTCTTTGCCAAAAAGGCAGTACCATCCCTGCACAAAAATATAGAACATAAGGTGGGCAAGTCTTTGAGTCTGTCGGTGTCTGCCAAAGTGTACGGCAGCGCCGACGTGTGGAGCTGTAACTACGGTCAGGGACAGTACATGTGCTTTATGGCCCACCGGTGAGTAGTTTTTTTCCACCCACCAATGCCTGATGCATCAGACTAGATCATCCATGGTGCCACACCAACACTTCGACATAAGAGACCGATTTCTTCTGGCTACCTGCCTCAGCTACTATTCTGATGCTGCCACCCATCTGATGACACACATCTCATGCCAAGTGCTCCTTCTTTCACCCACCATCTTCATCGGGTACTGGTATTGCCACCCACCTCCCCCCTATGTCACCGTGCCACTCTGTGGCCTCCTGATGCTTCTGCCACCTCCAGACTCTGTTATTGTGCCACTCTGTGGTCTCCTTATGCTACCGACACCTCCAGACTCTGTCATTTTGCCACTCTGTGGTCTCCTTTTGCTGCTTCCACCTCACCACTATGTCATAGGGCCACTCTGTGGACTTCTCATGCTGTTCCTGTGGCAGGCGCAGCACTATGAAGTGCCTTTTGTGCTGTGGCATTAGAAGAATTTTGATATCTCTGACTTTTTAGAATAACCAGACTATCTATTACTCTGTAATTCCTCTAGCGCCATTCTATGGAAGCATTAGGTTTAAAGAGCACACCAAATGCTTGAAATAACTTCTTTATTAAGTTAAACTTTTCTTCATATATAACACTGCCGCCCCTGCAGCAGATAGTCCACGTACAAAACTATTTGCAGATTGGTTGAGTATGATCTGGTATGGTTGTATGCAATTTGGATTGCAATATGGAATTTGAATGGTTGCAATTGTTTGTATGGTATTTGTAGTTTGCAATTGGTGGAACTGTAAATAAGCACACATACGGTATAACTGATTCAGTATACAGTTCAAATCACTATATTAACAATCAGAATATTATATAACTGTTTTAAATACCTATTTTAGCCTCTCTGCTTTCATAAAACACAGCTCCTAGTGGAGCGAATGTCTGTTCAGCTTCTCTCTCTGGTGAATAATAATTCCAGCAGCTCCTGCTAGGGGAATTTCCCACACAAGCTGTGTGTGAGGCTGGCTGTAATTTGTCAAAACTCCTGCTGTGTGTGAGGCTGGCTGTGATTGGTCTAGACTCCTGCCCAGCAACAACAGTTTAACTCTATGCTTTCTGTTTCTGCTGTGTCATTGAGCTTACCTCAAATCCATATAATGAATCTTAAAGGCATACTATCTTTTCTGTGAACACAATATATAACAGTTATACGACATCCAAACATGAAGTCACTGTAAATAACTCTGCTTTTGTCTTTTAATAGTGTTGATCACGAATATTCAAATTGCAAATTTTTATCGCAAGTATCGGCACTTCGAGAATTCGCAAATATTTAGAATATAGCGATATATATTCGTAATTTCGAATATTCGAGATATTTTTTTAATCAGTACACATGATCCCTCCCTGTTTTTAGCTTGTGGGCCAATCAGAATACTGTAATATCTTTGACTTTAGGAGTAGTGTTGATTGCGAATTTTCGTAATGAAAATTTTCCTAATGAGAATTTTTCGTAATGCGAATTTTCGTAATGCGAATCAATGAGATTGTGAAAACTCAGATCCGATGGTATATTATAACCCCCAGGCATTCCCATGGTGACGGGGACGCTTGTCGGGGAGGAGCATGCCAAAGTGAAACAACTGTACAGATTGAAAAAAAAAAAGACGAATATTCTAAAAAACTAATATATTTGTTTTTTAGAATATTCTTAATATTCTAAAACAAAAATATATAGCAATATAGCGAATATTCGGAAAAAAAAGAAGAATGTAGAACAATTTAGCTAATATAGTGCTTTGATCTTTTTTTTATGGTTGTAAATTTTTTCCAATCTGAACTTCAGATGAGAAAAAAATTACAACTATTGGACAAAGAAGATTATAGCACTATATTATCTAAATTGCTCTATATTCGTTTTTTTTCTCTCGAATATTTGCTATATTGCTATATATTCTTGTTTTTGAATATTACGAATATTCAAAAAAATTAATATATTCGTTTTCTACAATATTCGTCTTTTTTTTATCTGTTCAGTTGTTCCACTTTGGCATACTCCTCCCCGGCAAGCATCCCCGTCACCATGGGAACGCCTGAGGGTTAGAATATACCATCAGATCTGAGTTTTCATGATCTCATTGATTCTCATTCCGAAAATTTGCATTATGAAAATTCTCATTACAAAAATTTGCATTCCGAAAATTCGCAATCAACACTACTCCTAAAGAATATTCAAATTTGTGAATATTCGACGAAAAGTCTACAAAATATTCGTGAAATATCGCAAATTCAAATATGATCCCTGCCGCTCATCACTAGTCTTTAACACACAAACATAGGAACTGTATTAAAGGTTATTGGCAGGTCGAGCTGTATAAACATATAAGCTATGTTAGCAATCTAGGACAGGTCTTAGCTGGCCAGCTACACTCCCACCAAAATTACCTATAATTCTATTTTCTCAGTAGTAGGACTTAAACATGAATTTGAGGAATTTTCTATCATGTTCTCAACTTACAAGTGTCTTTTATCACTTTCAAGTAGAACAATTAACTTCTGTATAGGACTTTCCAACTTCAGTGGAGTAGTGAGACTTTTGTCAAGTTTTGAGTCTCCTATTTGTCTCTCCCAAAGACCTTGGCCTCAAACTTTCAGGTATGGGTTTATCCCATCCTAACTTCTGTCTGCAAAATTCTTGCAGTATTTATCTTGCTTTGAGGATCACTGGGGCCAAGAATCCTAATGGATCATATATAGAAGCCACTGCGAAAAGAATGGTACGTCTAGTTGCAACTTTCTCTTCAATAGATACTTCAAAGAAGAACTTGTCATTCTCTACATTCCATCCCAATCCAAGTACATTTTGAACTGGAAGATGATCATAATTGAGATCTACATTCTTCATTGTTGATGCACGTTCAGAGTCTCTGATGGATTATAGTTTATGAAGGCACAGGTTTCCTCTTGTGCATAACTCTTGGCTTTCTTTCACTAGTTCGATTGCAGATTTTGTGGACTCTAGACTTAAGAGACCATCATCTACATAGAATTTTTTCTTCTGAAAATTTGCTACTGACGAGCAATCCTTTTCATTCTGATTGTCCAGGTACTTCATACCATAATTGCCGCAAACTGGAGATGATGCTGTTTCAAACAAGTGCACTTTTATTCTGAATTCTGCCAACTCCGAATCTGTATCTCTATCCACCTACCATAGAAACCTCAGGATGCCTCTATCTTCATTCTTCACATGAAACTGGTGGAACATCTTTTCAACATCACACAAGACCGCTATGGGATATTTTCTGAATCTACATAGTACTCCAGGCAGAGTGTTTGTAAGATCTGGTCCTTTTAGTAGATGATTATTCAATGCAACACCATTGTACTTTACTGAGCAATAAAACACTACTCGAATCTTATCTGGTTTCTTTGAGTGGTAAACACCTTGATGTGGGATGTACCACACTTCTTCTTTAGGTTGGTCATTAACTTTCTCTGCATGTACTTCTTTGAATTTCAAATAATCGTTCTTGAGTTTGAGATCTCTTCCCATCCTTTTTCTTCAAACATTTCAATCTTGCTAAGGCAAGATTTCTTTTATTCGGCAGACTATGTCGTTCTCTGAAAGGTAAGGGCATTTCAAGATGACCTTGTTGATTCTGCTGAATACTTTCTTCTAGAATGTGTATGAACTTTGTCCTCTTGGGATACACTGTTTTCTTTAGAACTTATTTCTGCAAAGTCAGATTCAAGGATCTTGAATACTTTTGCTGGACCTACAGTTGGTAACTCTTGGACAGATATTCGATGACACAATCCTGTCACCTGTCTTGAGTTTGCAATCTGCTGTTTTACTCTAACAACACACCATCCTAAATCAGTTTGAAACAGCATAGGGTTCACCCTTTCCTCCTGTGATTACCTTTCGTGGTACCAAGGCTTCGGGGCAATCGTAACCTATCAACAGTCCAACACCATACTCCTTCAGCAGGGACATGAGATATGACAGATTGGTGCTCTCATTTATTGGCTCTTTCAGAGGTAGGTATGCGATCTCGATCTAGAGGTATATTGTCTTTTGTATAAGCTAGAGGTAGATCTAATGTGAAGTTTGAATGAAGTCCTCTAACTCTCAGTCCTTTGACCCTTTGACTGTTCACTAATGTGTCTCTCCCCGTCATTGTGGCGAGTTTGAGCTTCACTGGTTCTGTAGCCACTTGTCATTTCTTGCAGATTTATTGATCAATGAAGGTGATGTTACTCTGGGCATCCAGTAGCGCATAGGCGTATACCTTCTTGTTCCTCCTTTTAGGATTTGAAATGCACACTAGTACAACCATTGTTGTACCATTGCCTTTTCCTTCCCTCACTCTGCAAGAGAATACCAATACTTTGCTTCCTTCCTCAGTATATTTAGGTATTGAGGATTTATCTTTCTTTGGATGTTCTTCTTGTACTGGTGTACAATGGCATTCTTTGCAAATGCTGTATGCAGCCTTTTTCTTACACTCCTTAGTAACATGACCGAAACACAGTTGGTTCTCGAGTACAAATCTTTTCTTTCCATCTGGGGACTTCTCCTTTAATTGTTGGCACTTGTGTATGGAGTAGTTCTCTCTACTAAACATACACTTGAAGGTTGTCTGAAGATTTGTCAGTTCTGTTTCTCTACTGATCCCAGTGTTGACTTTGAACTTGCTCTCGTAGGTATCTGGACCTTTAGCTGCTGCGTAGGTTGGAAAGCTAGTTGCTCTTGCATGTCTTATCTCTCTTGCAGGCCTTTCTTCTAAGGATTTTAAGACGTAAGATGATGTTACTGGATTACATGCTATCCGTGCTTCTTTATTAATGAACTTAGAGAACTTTTTAAAACTTGGGAAGTTCTTGCCTAGATCTAACTGTTCAGTCACATAGTGATTCCATCTAGAAGCCACTTCCTCAGGTAGCTTGGCTAGCATTCTGTGGTTTTCTAGATAGTCGTTCAGTACTTCTAGACCTTGAACATGTGGGATGGCATTGCTGCATGCTTGCAGGAAGTCACCATACTCTTGGAGTCTGAAGTATTCTTTAGGACCTATTGTAGGCCAGTTATTCAATTTCTATCTAAAAGCTCTTTGTACGAAGAAAGGATGACCATATCTTGCATTTACTTTTTCCCAAGCTTGCTTGTAGGCTTCTTCGTCTATTCTATAGAAGTTACCTTCAATAACTTTCTTGGCTTGCCTACCAACATATCTTTGAAGGTAGAATAACTTGTCGACTGGACTGAAGCAATGATGCTCAATGATCATTTCAAAACTTGCCTTCCACTCTATGAAATTCAGTACGTCTCCTGAAAATACAGTAGGTTCCGGAATGGGAAGTCTAGCTAGGACTGTTTTCTGTGGTCTTGCTGGGCTACTGGTTGTAACATTCTGCTGAGCATTGCCATGGCATCTAGGAATTGAATCATCCAGTTCTATTTTCTCACTTAGTTCTGAATTACTGTAGGTGAGTCCCTTTCTTCATCTTTTTTGGTAGAGATAGAGGGTAAATTCACACACCTTTTTCCTAACACTGGACTATGTCTCTCTTTGTCTTTCTGTGAGCAGGGATGGAAGGATAATGGCTTATTTCCTCACTAAATGCTGGAGATTTCCTTCCATTCTCCTGGGCGTATGGAGGAAAATAGGAGTCTGCTTCTTCACTTAGTACAGATTTGAACCTAAGACTACTCTGATTTATATCCATTTCATGTACTCTGAGTCTGGCTTCTATGATCTTAACTTCTTTCTGCCTTTCCAGACTTTTCATCTGTTGGCGCTGTGCTTCCATTTCAGCTTCCGTTTGATGGCGCTGTGCTTCCATTTCAGCTTACATTTGACAGCGCTGTGCCACGATGGCAGCTTCCATCTCAATTTCTGCTCTCTTGACAGCAAGTTGTGCAGCTAATTCCTTTTTTTTGGCTGAAGTACTTGAGGACTTGGGAATCTCTGCGCAGACTTGTGATGCTCTGTGCAGACTTGTGATGTTCTGTGCAGACTTTTGATGCTCTGTGATGACTTGCGATACGCTGGCTTAGATACGCTGCTTGCAGGCTTTAGGCCTAGTGGCGGGAAACTATCTGGCTGCAGTATGTGGCCTTTTTGTGGATAGCGGTGCGGGCACTCTAGTTCTGGACTTTGGCCTCCCACCATGCGTCTCTTTCTCTCTCTAGGGATCGCAGGAGGGTTGGCGCTCTTTTTCAGACTTTTTTGCCATTGCTGTTCTGCCAAGAGTCGGCTGCACACGTTCTATGGCCTCTATGTTATGTGGCTCCGCTAAAGTCTCTTTTCTTGCTCACTCAGGGAACAGTTGCTACGCGGTGGTATATGCTGGCTGCTCTAATTTACTGTGGAAGTTGAGGAGCGCTATCGCTTCGCCCTCTGAGGGCAATAGTTCCACTGTGGCAGGCGCAGCACTATGAAGTGCATTTTGCACTGTGGCATTAGAAGAAGTTTGATATCTCTGACTTTTTAAGAGAAAAGGACCGTCCCTCGCTGATAGTATATAATCTTGTAGTGATTTATTGTCACATTCCAGTGACGTGCTTCGGCATACAATCTGCCTTTATCAAACTGTGAACAAGCAATGAACCAGAACCAGTTTAAATAACCCGCCACAAATCCACCATACGTAAAGGAAACCTGATGACACCGGTTCCACATCACATTTACTCACATAGACATACAATTACGCAATTACGCTTCCAGATCATTGATACTGTCTCCCAACCACGGCGTGGTGGCAATAGGCACAAACTCCTGCTCAAAAGAGAGGCTTACTGAATTCATCGTCTCCAAACACTTATATATAATTTCGTACAGCGGACGTGAAATGAATTTATGATTACACATCGACCTCTATGGATTACAATGACTTCTATTGACCACATCTTCCATTATGTTATGGACTCTTGGTGTTCAGTGACTTCCCCTTCACCACCCTCCCCTCTTGCTTTTTTCTGTTTACTCATTTTGTTGCCATGACTACATCACACAGGTCTGAGGTTTTGCAGGTTATTTAAACTGGTGCTGGTTCATTGTTCACAGTTTAATAAAGGCAGATTGTATGCCGAAACGCATCACTGGAATGTGACAATAAATCACAACAAGATTATATACTAAAAGCGAGTACCGGTCCATCTTTCCTTTTATCTACATGGGACGCCTGCACTGGAACAAGCGCACCGCCACCCTATTTCCCGCAGTGCCTATCAATATATTGTAATCTCTGACTTTTTAGTCTAACCAGAATGTCTATTACTCTGTAATTCCTCTAGCGCCGTTCTATGGAAGCAGTAGGTTTAAAGAACACACCAAATGCTTGAAATAACTTCTTTATTAATTTCAACTCTTCTTCATATATAACACTGCCGCCTCCGCAGCAGATAGTCCAGGTACAAAACACGTGTGGAAAAGATATCACAAGATGGCGGTAAGATGATGGTTTAACTGTTCAATCTTGTCATTCAACATAAAATGGTGGATATATTTTTCTCTTTAGTATCTGTACTCTCACTTTAAGTTATTTAAACACTTTATGATCTCTCTGAGAGGTATATCAGAGGTCTAACGAATAGTTCTTCTTGCTGAATTTGGTCGCAATTTGCAGTATGCAGTTAGCAGTAACTATTTGCAGATTGGTTGAGTATTATCTGGTATCGTTGTATGCAATTTGCATTGAAATATGGAATTTGAATGGTTGCAATTGTTTGTATGGTATTTGTAGTTTTTAATTGGTGGAACTGTAAGTAAACGCACATATAACTGGCTCAGTATACAGTTCAAATCACTATATTAACAATTTGGCCTCTCTACTTCCATAAAACACAGCTCCTAGTGGAGTGAATGTCTGTTCAGCGTCTCTCTCTGGTGAATTTCCCACACAAGCTGTGTGTGAGGCTGGCTGTGATTGGTCTAGACTCCTGCCCAGCAACAACAGTTTAACTCTATGCTTTCTGTTGTTTCTGCTGTGTCATTGAGCTTATCTCACATCCATATAATGAATCTTAAAGGCATACAATCTTTTTTGCTTCTGTGAACACAATATATAAGTTATATGACATCCAAACATGAAGTCACTGTAAATACCTCTGCTTTTATCTTTAATACACAAACATAGGAACTGTATTAAAGGTTATTGGCAGGTCTAGCTGTATAAACATATAAGCTATGTTAGCTATCTAGGACAGGTCTTAGCTGGCCAGCTACAGTTCCCACCCTCCCCACTTCATGACTGGATAACTATTTAGCCTTTTTGGCTTGGCTGACATCATCATTTATTTGACCCTTCTTTTGATCTGTCAGAAGGAAGGTAAAATGAGATGCACAACGGATCCTGTCTGTGTAGCAGCTGTAAGGCCTGTATGGGCCCTTCAGAATTGGCTGTTGATTTGGTAGCCAAAAGCAGGAGTGGGTACAAAAGATAGAAGACATACAACTATTCCGTTCACATGTCATCTCTGTTTTGGATCCACTCCTGTTTTTTCGGGCATTAGCAATACTGACGGATTACTGACCAAATGCTGACTGAGTGAAGACGGATGCTTCACAGACAGGATCTGTTTTTTGTGGGTTATTGTTCTTACAGATCCGAGGAAGGGCAAAATAATCAGTGATGTCGACACATACTTACTGCTGACACCCTCTCCACTCTGTCGGGGGGCTCTACTTGTATAAGCGATTAATAGAACAGGGTCTGTAGACATCTATGTGGAATAGGCTGATGAATAGGCTTCTTCTTGGCGCTAACATTGACCTGTAAGGCTGAGTTCATACGTGAGTTATTTGGTCAGTTTTGGCCCTGTGACTGCCCAAATAAGTGAAGTGTGCAATGATTCTAAGTGCAACGCCTGTCATCTGCCTGTCATATGGAATCAGTATTATTTCACTACTAAAGCAGACTCCCTATGCATGTTACTGCAAGGCACAGTGTTCTACATCACTATGAAGGCTCTCTGCAGCCAGGAAATAGACGGTTTTTAATGAAATTCACCGCAAATAAATTCTGATCGAACTGTCCTAACCTCTCGATGAGCTCATCCACCCGGGGAATGGGATACGCATCGAATTTGAAAACCTCGTTAAGTTTTCGAAAGTCGTTACAAAACCGTAACGTCCCGTCCGGCTTGGGTATTGTCACGTACCGACAGGACAGGTAGTGGATCCTCTGGACCAGAGAGGCGATGGCACGGGTTGTACTAAAGGACCAGTTCTAAGCAGTTACTGGTCTTCAACAGAGCCCGCCGCAAAGCGGGATGGATTTGCTGCGGCGGTAACTACCAGGTCGTGTCCCCTAGTAACAATTCGACCTCTCTGGCAGCTGATAAGGCGTGGTACACAGGGAGAAGGCAAGAGCGTAGTCGGACGTAGCAGAGGTCAGGGCAGGCGGCAAAGGTTCAAAGGCGAGTAGACGGTAGCAACGGGTTCGGCAACAGGCAAGGCAAACTAACACAGTAGGGAACGCTTTCTCTGAGGCACAAGGCACAAAGATCCGGCAGAAAGCTGTGGGAGGAGAAGGTATAAATGGGCAGTGCACAGGTGCAGCCTAATTAAGTCAGCACTGCCTCTCACAAACCTTAACCCTTAATAACCCCTTTGGACCAGGCACCAATCACTGGTGCACTGGCCCTTTGAATCTAAGAGTCCCGGCGCGCGCGCGACCTAGAGAGCGAGGACGCACACGCCGAGACGCTGGAGTGCTGCCTGGGGGCATACGCTGTGAGCGCTCCGAGGCCAGCAGGGGACCCGGAGCGCTCAGCGTAACAGGTATTAATACTATAGGACTGGCCCACTCATTTTTTGACTCCTCCATGACGTCTAGCTGCAACATTAGCCGTACCTCCTCCGATATGGCTTGTCGCCGAGCCTCGGGTACCCGGTATGGTTTTAATCGGACTTTTGCCTGAGGCTCAGTGACAATGTCATGCTGGATTATGGAAGTGCGTCCAGGGAGGTCTGAAAACAATCTTCCGACTAACGAACTCCCTGGCCTCCTGAATCTGTTTAGAGGAGAGGCTGTCAGCAATTTTTACTGTGGCATCCGTCTCTCTTGCATCAAACAGAGGGGACAGTACCTCTTCTCCTAGAAAACCTAGCCGCGGACTGTCTTCTGTACAGGTTTCCCTATCTTTCCACGGTTTGAGTAAATTCACATGGTAAACCTGCTCTGGCTTTCGCCGCCCTGGCTGGTGTACCTTGTAGTTTACATCTCCAATTTTCTCGAGTACCTCGTAGGGCCCCTGCCACCAAGCCAGGAACTTACTGTCCACGGTCTGCACCAGAACCAAAACCCAATCACTGGGTTAAAGATCCGGACACGAACCTGCCGATTATATACCCGATTCTGGCCTTGCTGAGCTGCCTCCATATGCTCCCTAACAAGAGGCAACACTGTCTCTATCATCTGGGAATAAATAGATGACGGGATAGATCTCTATACTGACCCCTGATATATGTATAAATATATCAGGGGTCAGTACAGAGATCTATCCCGTCATCTATTTATTCCCAGGACGGTGACTGTGACGAGGGGACATCCTATGCGTCTGGAGGAAAGAAGGTTTGTACACAAACATAGAAGAGGATTCTTTACGGTAAGAGCAGTGAGACTATGGAACTCTCTGCCTGAGGAGGTGGTGATGGTGAGTACAATAAAGGAATTCAAGAGGGGCCTGGATGTATTTCTGGAGTGTAATAATATTACAGGATATAGCTACTAGAGAGATATCGTTGATCCAGGGATTTATTCTGATTGCCTGATTGGAGTCGGGAAGGAATTTTTATTCCCCTAAAGTGAGGAAAATTGGCTTCTACCTCACAGTTTTTTTTTGCCTTCCTCTAAATCAACTTGCAGGATGACAGGCCGAACTGGATGGACAAATGTCTTTTTTCGGCCTTATGTACTATGTTACTATGTTATCCGATCATGCATCTTGGTAACGTACTCAATGACACCTTTATGTGGAGTGGGTGGTTGTTACCACGCCTCTTTGGCCACATCCAAGAGACCTCGAGGGTGTCTGCCATAGAGCAGCTCAAAGGGCAATAACCCAGTAGAGGCCTGGGGTACCTCTCGCACTGCAAGCATGAGATAGGGCAGAAGGAGGTCCCATTTCTTCCCATCTTTCGCCACCACAGTTTTTAACATATTTTTTAATGTTTGGTTAAACCTTTTTACCAGACTGTCCGTTTGCGGATCGTAAACGGACGCCCGCAGCTGTTTTATGTGCAGCCACTTACAGAGTTCCCTCATCACCTTGGACATAAAAGAGGTCCCTTGGTCGGTCAGAACCTCTTTAGGTAGTCCTACTCGGGAAAGCATCTCCATTAATTCCTTAGCTATGAGTTTGGATGAAGTATGTTGCAGTGGTACCACCTCCGAGTACCGAGTGACGTAGTCTAGAATGACTAAGATGTGTTGATTCCCTCTGGCTGGCTTCCATACTGGTCCTATGAGGTCCATAGCTATTCAGTCAAACGGTACTTTGATAATCAGGAGAGGTACTAGGGGACTACAGAAATGTGGCTGGGGGCTAGTTATTTGGCAGGTCGGGCAAGACTTACAAAACTCTTCCACTTCTTTTGAATATGCTGGGCCAGTAAAACTGCTATAGAGTACGATCCTGAGTTTTCTGCAGCCCCAGCTGACCCCCAAGAAAGTGTTGGTGGGCTAGATCTTACACAAGCTTGCAATAAGCCTTGGGGACCACCAACTGTTCAATAGGATCACCCCGTAGTTGGTTTACCCGATACAACATATCCTGATGAAAATTGGGAAAACACTGACTGTGTCGCAGGTTGTTGTGGTTCACCAGGCACAGGATAGGGTTGGGTCCCGACATTGGGTGGTACCAAAATTATCCCCGGAGACATTGAGGTCTTCCAATTCAGGACCCGGCGGCAAGTCCTCCACGTCTCCCACCATCACACTTAGCGGAGTTGTCTCCCCCTCTTCCACCAAAGTTGTGGTCACCCCTACGGCTAGTCCTTCGGTCTCAGGTTCCCATGGTTATGGTCTCCCCCCTGAGCCAGGCCACTCAGCTAGGGCTACACCTGTCTCATGGGTATCAGTCACTCTCATAACAGGCCACAGTGCCAGGAAGCCCGGGAAGTCTCTCCCTATTACGAGTTATAATGAGATCATAATGTAGATTTGTTACAGACACCAGCGCGGTGGGGTAGTCTTTTAAGTCTCCGTGGATGCACATCACCCCGACTTTCCAGCCAGTATACTCAGGGGACCGCACCAGGGTAGCCTTTACTAGGGTCACCAGACTCCTTGAGTTCAGCAGAGCCTCCGCCGGAGTGTCTCCAAATTCCACCTGGTGAACATTAGAGATGAGATTTGATCCAAATTTATTTGTGACGAAGCAACTATTTCCCAGTTGCAGTGAGCATTTACGTTGTCGTACATTACTGTGCATTGCAGAAACATGCATAGCTAGTCCACTGTGGTAGGGGAACAGTTACTGAGCGTCAGTATGACAGGCATTTGACAGGTGTCACTCTTAGAATCAGTTCACACTTCAGTTATTTGGTCAGTTTTGCCCCTGTAACTGACCAAATAACTGAAGTATGAACAGGTCAATGTTGGAGTTGGGTATAAAGGATTTAACATTGCAATTGCCCAAGATTGTACTACCTGTTCTGTTACACACTGAAAAATGTAGTGGGCCCATGACAGTGGAGATGGTGTCAGCAGTAAGTTTTTGTTGAAAAAATCCCAAAAGAAGGGATCCTGTCTTTTGAGAAACCGCCTTTTCACAGACAGCATTTGGTCAGTAATTTATCAGTATTGCTAAGGCCAATAAAAAACAGACACGTGATTGGAATATTTGTATTTCTTCTGTGTTTTCTACCCACTCCTGCTTTTGGCTTTCAAATCATGATCAAATCCTGATATAAAATAGGGATTGTTGATAGAGGTCTTACAGATGCTCCAAAGACAGGATCCATGTTTTTCATTTTTCCATCCTTCTGACATATCAGAAGAAGGGTAAAATGAATGGTGATGTCAACAGGGCCAAACAGGGACACTAGTGGTCCCGTCACAGAGTGGTAAGAGTGGCAACGGCATGACGAGTCAACATAGTGGCCCAGTCGCAGAGTGGGGAGGTTGAGGACAACAGAAGTGGCAATAACAGCAAAGGAAAGTGACAGTAGAAGTTGTCAGCAGATGCAGCAGGCGGGTGGCAGCATCAGAAGAGTGACTGAAGCAGATGGCCAGAAGAAACGGGCCTTTTTTCACAATGATTTGGCGTGGCGCCCAGAATGAGCTAGTCTCATGCATCAGGCACTGAAATGTGGAAATCCTGGCTGATCCATGCCTGATTCATCTTTATAAAGGTTAGTCTCTCCACATTTTCTGTGGAAAGGCGAGTTCTCTTGGGGTAACTATCCCCAACCCCCCCCCAACACCCCTGCACTAAACACCTGCTCTGATGTCACATTACTTTCTGGACAGAAAAGCTTGCCCAGGGCAAACTGTTGCAGCCACAAATTAAGTTTGGCTGCTCAGTAGTCCAGGGTATCTTGGATGTGGGGTTTGAGGGTGCAGTCCAAATATGCCACCACCTGCTGGTTCAGGTTCTGCTCCATGTCCTGCTGTTACTGGGTAGTGCTGGACTCCAGACTTAAGTTGCTGCTGATGGAGCTGGTACTGCTCCTGCCCCCCCCTTCCCCCCTGCAGCAGTCATGGCAGTGGAGCATGAGCTTCATGAGGATGGTCAATGGCACACATAGGCAGCGGCCAACTGACTACATAGGATGTATCAATAGTAGTTTAGCTTATCCTCCTTCTCAGCAGATTAAAAAAAGGTCCCCATTTTGGAGTGGTAGGGAGGGTCTAACATAATGGAGAGCCAGTAGCCATACCTCAGCCGAATGGTGATAATACGGCTGTCACTACATGTCAAGGACATTCCTGCCACAGGTGGGAGGAGATCGGTGAGACTCGCAACATGTGGTTTGATCTGACATGTTTTTCGTTTGCATCAAATGACATTTGTATTGTTTCTGGTGCTTGCCACGCCTTCTTTCCCCAGCTGTGGCTTTTAGGGTAATTTAACCTTCTCAATTTATAGTTGCTTCTCCCACAATTCTGTGCGGTTTATAGGTACTGTTTGGACATATTGTGGTTGGATCTCGGCTGAGTTCCTGGTGCTTCCATAGCTCCTTTTAAGTTAAGTATTTCCTTTCCCATTTGTATTACGTTTGGGTTCTGTGTGTTGCATTTTCCTATTGTTTGTATTAGGTCTGAAGGAGTCTCCTGTTCGTCCTTCTTTTTGGAAGAACAGGTAGTCTCGTCCCTGCCATTAGTACCAGGGTCCTATAGGGCTAGATAGGACTCTAGGTATTCCTGCATATGAACTCACTTACCTTTGGGGTCTGTTAATACTGGTAGTCAGTCAGGATTTTGGTTAGGGTTTTCTCTTGGAGCTGTCCATCTTCCTTCCCAAGTTCTCAGGCCTGATTCCCTGTTCTCCCTTCCCTCCTATGCTCGGTGTGGTGTTTCACTCCCACACCGAAGCGTGACACTACGCAAGCAACTCAACATGCATCTGGCCATTTGCACAAGAGACTCGGAGGGAATCCCTGCCTCTATCTCCACTGCATACTGCCACGGTGTGTTGGCGACCTCTGCCTGGCCTTCCTCATTGCCCTCTAACTCCTCCTGCTTCTCTACTGTCGCATGTGCAAATAAACCAATCATTTCTGTATACATTGCTTGTGAGTGAATGTCCTCCTTCACCAGTTCAGCCCCCATAGAGCTTAGGTGGCCGTGAGATGTAGACGCCATTTCTCCTGTCCCCTGGCCAGCCAGATTTATCAGCATCTGCTGCAGGACGTGAAGGACTGGAATGATGTCTTTCATCATGTCCCTGGCAACTAACAAATAAACTGGCCTCCTCAAATGGCCAGAGCAAACAGCAGGTGTCACGCATGAGCTGCCACTGGCAAACATCGTAGTTACACATGGGAGTGCTCCTGTCTGCATCTTTAAGAAATCGTTCACAGCCTTCCTCTGCTCATATAGTTATTCCAACATGTGAAGCGTGGAAACATTGCATATGAAGCGATGTTGGGGAACACTATTCTGCCTTTGCAGCTCAAGGAGAACATGTTTTGCAGTGTAAGAGTGGCTGAAGTGCATGCACAGTTTTCTGGCCATTTTCGAGATGTCTTGCAGTTGGTTGGAAGACTTCAGGAACCACTTTACAACAAGATTAAAGACATGCGCCATGAGGGGCGCATGAGTCAGTTCTCCTTGATGAATGTTCTTCCCATTATCGGTGACCATGGTTCCGATCTTCAGTTGGTGAGAAAATAGCCAGGATTCAATTTGCTCTTGAAGGATGCAGAGCAGTTCCTCCCTGGTGTAACTCCGTTCACTCAGGCAAACCAGGTGTAGAACAGTGTGACACTGTCATGCTCTGCATAGGTGGTATGCTGGAGAAGCACTACAGATTGTGCCTGCAGTGGAGGCTGAGGACAAGGTTGAGGATGAGGAGGCAGAGGAGTACATTGCAGGACTCAGAGCCTGAGAACGCAGAGGCGGCAGTGCTGTCACCAAGTTGCTGGTGTTGCTGGGCAAGAACCACATTTTCCCAGTGGGCCATAAAGCACATATATTGTCCTTGACTGTAGTTACAGCTCCACACGTCAGTACTGCCGTGAACTGTAGCACACACCACTTGAGGACTGGCTCACCTTCTGTTCAACATTCATGTGCAGGGCTGGTACAGCCTTTTTGGAGAAGTAATAATGGCTTGGGACTCTCCACAAGCCATCAGTTCTCTGAAAGGTGCAGAGTTAACCATATGGAAAGGAAGGGACTATAGTGCTAGCAACTTGGCCAGGAGCACATTCAGCTTCTGTGTCGTTGGATAAGTGCGCACATACTGTTGTCTTTTTGCAATCACCTTGGTGATCGATTGCTGGCGAAAAGAGTGATGAAGAGTGGTTGGAGGAGGAACATCAGGACCAGTAGATGATGGGAAGAAAACACAGCTTCATTCTGCTAAGGTGATGGAACCTTGACTGTTGGAGAATGGGTGCGGGCCACTGGGAGATGCATCGGTTGTTGCATTAGGCTGTACTACTACATAAGCACCACGGTTTTCCCAGGCCACTTTATGGTGATGCTGCATGTGTTGATGCAGGTCCGTGGTGCCATGCTTCATCTTCTGCCCACAGATTCTACACACAGGCACGCTGATGTCCTCCATCGACTTGATGAAAAATTCCTCAAAGGAGTGTATGGCATTTTCCCCAGCCCCCACTGTGTGCTGACTGCCTCTATGAACCGCTAGTCCCAGACAGGTAGGCTCGCGAGTAGCAGGCAGTCTACCCCGGGCACGTTTGACTCCAGACCTCACACAATTGCCACACTGCTGGCTCAGTCGCTGTCTCACGTGCTCTCAAGCTGCCACCCTCATACCCTGATGATGATGAGGAAGCCCCCTCTTTACCCGACTCCCATGTGGGATCGGCTACATCATAATCATCTACTTTCTGCACGTCATTGATGTCACCCTCACCAGTCTCAGGATCGCGTGCCTGACTGCTCGCAACACCTGTTCCCACGTGAATCTCGTTGCTAGTTGCCCGGCCACCGAAGGAAGCAGCAGATCTCTCCTCCAAATTTTGGCTGGGCAGTAGCTGCTGACTGTCCACAATAGGCTTGTCCTTGCTGAAAAGCGGAGTATAGCCAACAGTATACAATACTTCCCAAGCAGAAGGAACAGAAAATTAAAAGGGCAGGTTCTGGGCCAGTGGGGGCAAAGAGCTTGTTCCTGGGCTATGCCAACTAAGTGTGGTGTCACAGGAACCCACCGAATCCTGGCTGGGGGTGTCTGATGTCAGTTGAGATGATGTTGAAGACCGAGTCAACCATTCACGGGCGGCTGAGTTGCTGGTCAAAACACGACTGCTAGATGACACTGGCAGCTCTGGCCTGTCGCTGTGACTGCTGCTACCACCCCCCTTCTTCTGCTACTTCTGCCAGCTCCAGAAACGTTTTTGCCACTGTCCATTCCCTTAGAAGGCCCTGTAGTATTAGGCTGCAATTTCAACCAAATTACACAATTAACCACCTCAGCCCCCCTAGCTTAAACACCCTTAATGACCAGACCACTTTTTACAATTCTGAACTACACTACTTTCACCGTTTATTGCTCGGTCATGCAGCTTACCACCCAAATTAATTTTACCTCCTTTTCTTCTCACTAATAGAGCTTTCATTTGGTGGTATTTCATTGCTGCTGACATTTTTACTTTTTTTGTTATTAATCGAAATTTAATGAAATTTTTGCAAAAAAATTACATTTTTCACTTTCACTTTTAGTTCTATATATAAAATTTTCTCTAAATTTATTGTTCTACATGTCTTTGATTAAAAAAAGATGTTTGGGTAAAAAAAAAAAAAAGGGTTTGGGTAAAAGTTATAGCTAGGGATGATTGAACTCGAACTGTATAGTTCGGGTTCGTACCGAATTTTGGGGTGTCCGTGACACGGACCCGAACCCGGACATTTTCGTAAAAGTCCGGGTTCGGGTTCGGTGTTCGTCGCTTTCTTGGCGCTTTTTGACGCTTTCTTGGCGCTTTTTGAAAGGCTGCAAAGCAGCCAATCAACAAGCGTCATACTACTTGCCCCAAGAGGCTATCACAGCCATGCCTACTATTGGCATGGCTGTGATTGGCCAGAGCACCATGTGACCCAGCCTCTATGTAAGCTGGAGTCACATAGCGCCGCCCGTCACTCTGCTCTGATTAGCGTAGGGAGAGGTTGCGGCTGCGACAGTAGGACGAGATTAGGCAGATTAACTCCTCCAAAGGACTTGATTATTGATCGATCTGCAGCTGTGGGTCATTGAGCTGCTGATACTCAATTGCTCACTGTTTTTAGGCTGCCCAGACCGTTTGTCAGTCACTTTTTTCTGGGGTGATCGGCGGCCATTTTGTGTCTTGTGGTGCGCCAGCACAAGCTGCGACCAAGTGCATTTAACCCTCAATGGTGTGGTTGTTTTTTGGCTAAAGCCTACATCAGGGTGAAGCTGTCACACCAAGTGCATTTAACCAGCAATAGTCTGTTTATTTTTTTGGCCATATACTACATCAGGGGCAAGCTGCGCCTGTCACCAAGTGCATTTAACCCTCAATGGTGTGGTTGTTTTTTGGCTAAAGCCTACATCAGGGTAAAGCTGTCACACCAAGTACATTTAACCAGCAATAGTCTGTTTATTTTTTGGCCATATACTACATCAGGGGCAAGCTGCGCCTGTCACCAAGTGCATTTAACCCTCAATGGTGTGGTTGTTTTTTGGCTAAAGCCTACATCAGGGTGAAGCTGTCACACCAAGTGCATTTAACCAGCAATAGTCTGTTTATTTTTTGGCCATATACTACATCAGGGGCAAGCTGCGCCCGTCACCAAGTGCATTTAACCCTCAGTAGTGTGGTTGGTCAAGCTGTCACACCAAGTGCATTTAACCAGCAATAGTCTGTTCATTTTTTGGCCATATACTACATCAGGGGCAAGCTGCGCCTGTCACCAAGTGCATTTAACCCTCAGTAGTGTGGTTGGTCAAGCTGTCACACCAAGTGCATTTAACCAGCAATAGTGTGGTTATTTTTTGGCCATATCCCAGTCTAATTCTGTCAGTAAATCTATACCTGTCACCCAGCGCCTAAATACTAGGCCTCAAATTTATATCCCGCTAAATCTGTCGTTACTGGTGTACTGTTCTGGCTGGGCAAGTTATTTAGTGTCCGTCAAAGCACATTTTTTGTTCTGGGTTGAAATACAATTCCCAATTTAGCAATTTCCTAATTTAGTGGTTTCTGCTGTATCAGGCCTACTTTAAATCTATCCCTAAAAGGGTATATAATATTCAAGGTGCACATAGGGTCATTCTGAATAACTTCACACACACGCTACTGTGCATTTCCAAGTCTAATTCTGTCAGTAAACCCATACCTGTCACCCAGCGCCTAAATACTAGGCCTCAAATTTATATTCAGCTGAATTTGAATAATATACATTGGGCCAAATAATATTTTTGTTGTTGTGGTGAACGATAACAATAAGGAAAACATCTAGTAAGGGACGCGGACGTGGACATGGTCGTGGTGGTGTTAGTGGACCCTCTGGTGCTGGGAGAGGACGTGGCCATTCTGCCACATCCACACGTCCTAGTGTACCAACTACCTCAGGTCCCAGTAGCCGCCAGAATTTACAGCGATATATGGTGGGGCCCAATGCCGTTCTAAGGATGGTAAGGCCTGAGCAGGTACAGGCATTAGTCAATTGGGTGGCCGACAGTGGATCCAGCACGTTCACATTATCTCCCACCCAGTCTTCTGCAGAAAGCGCACAGATGGCGCCTGAAAACCAACCCCATCAGTCTGTCACATCACCCCCATGCATACCAGGGAAACTGTCTCAGCCTCAAGTTATGCAGCAGTCTCTTATGCTGTTTGAAGACTCCGCTGGCAGGGTTTCCCAAGGGCATCCACCTAGCCCTTCCCCAGCGGTGAAAGACATAGAATGCACTGACGCACAACCACTTATGTTTCCTGATGATGAGGACATGGGAATACCACCTCAGCATGTCTCTGATGATGACGAAACACAGGTGCCAACTGCTGCGTCTTTCTGCAGTGTGCAGACTGAACAGGAGGTCAGGGATCAAGACTGGGTGGAAGACGATGCAGGGGACGATGAGGTCCTAGACCCCACATGGAATGAAGGTCGTGCAACTGACTTTCACAGTTCGGAGGAAGAGGCAGTGGTGAGACCGAGCCAACAGCGTAGCAAAAGAGGGAGCAGTGGGCAAAAGCAGAACACCCGCCGCCAAGAGACTCCGCCTGCTACTGACCGCCGCCATCTGGGACCGAGCACCCCAAAGGCAGCTTCAAGGAGTTCCCTGGCATGGCACTTCTTCAAACAATGTGCTGACGACAAGACCCGAGTGGTTTGCACGCTGTGCCATCAGAGCCTGAAGCGAGGCATTAACGTTCTGAACCTTAGCACAACCTGCATGACCAGGCACCTGCATGCAAAGCATGAACTGCAGTGGAGTAAACACCTTAAAAACAAGGAAGTCACTCAGGCTCCCCCTGCTACCTCTTCTGCTGCTGCCGCCTCGGCCTCTTCTGCTGCTGCCGCCTCGGCCTCTTCTGCTGCTGCCGCCTCGGCCTCTTCCTCCGCCTCTGGAGGAACGTTGGCACCTGCCGCCCAGCAAACAGGGGATGTACCACCAACACCACCACCACCTCTGTCACCAAGCATCTCAACCATGTCACACGGCAGCGTTCAGCTCTCCATCTCACAAACATTTGAGAGAAAGCGTAAATTCCCACCTAGCCACCCTCGATCCCTGGCCCTGAATGCCAGCATTTCTAAACTACTGGCCTATGAAATGCTGTCATTTAGGCTGGTGGACACAGACAGCTTCAAACAGCTCATGTCGCTTGCTGTCCCACAGTATGTTGTTCCCAGCCGGCACTACTTCTCCAAGAGAGCCGTGCCTTCCCTGCACAACCAAGTATCCGATAAAATCAAGTGTGCACTGCGCAACGCCATCTGTGGCAAGGTCCACCTAACCACAAATACGTGGACCAGTAAGCACGGCCAGGGACGCTATATCTCCCTAACTGCACACTGGGTAAATGTAGTGGCAGCTGGGCCCCAGGCGGAGAGCTGTTTGGCGCACGTCCTTCCGCCTCCAAGGATCGCAGGGCAACATTCTTTGCCTCCTGTTGCCACCTCCTCCTTCTCGGCTTCCTCCTCCTCTTCTTCCACCTGCTCATCCAGTCAGCCACACACCTTCACCACCAACTTCAGCACAGCCCGGGGTAAACGTCAGCAGGCCATTCTGAAACTCATATGTTTGGGGGACAGGCCCCACACCGCACAGGAGTTGTGGCGGGGTATAGAACAACAGACCGACGAGTGGTTGCTGCCGGTGAGCCTCAAGCCCGGCCTGGTGGTGTGCGATAATGGGCGAAATCTCGTTGCAGCTCTGGGACTAGCCGGTTTGACGCACATCCCTTGCTTGGCGCATGTGCTGAATTTGGTGGTGCAGAAGTTCATTCACAACTACCCCGACATGTCAGAGCTGCTGCATAAAGTGCGGGCCGTCTGTTCGCGCTTCCGGCGTTCACATCCTGCCGCTGCTCGCCTGTCTGCGCTACAGCGTAACTTCGGCCTTCCCGCTCACCGCCTCATATGCGACGTGCCCACCAGGTGGAACTCCACCTTGCACATGCTGGACAGACTGTGCGAGCAGCAGCAGGCCATAGTGGAGTTTCAGCTGCAGCACGCACGGGTCAGTCGCACTACGGAACAGCACCACTTCACCACCAATGACTGGGCCTCCATGCGAGACCTGTGTGCCCTGTTGCGCTGTTTCGAGTACTCCACCAACATGGCCAGTGGCGATGACGCCGTTATCAGCGTTACAATACCACTTCTATGTCTCCTTGAGAAAACACTTAGGGCGATGATGAAAGAGGAGGTGGCCCAGGAGGAGGAGGAGGAGGAAGAGGGGTCATTTTTAGCACTTTCAGGCCAGTCTCTTCGAAGTGACTCAGAGGGAGGTTTTTTGCAACAGCAGAGGCCAGGTACAAATGTGGCCAGCCAGGGCCCACTACTGGAGGATGAGGAGGACGAGGATGAGGAGGAGGTGGAGGAGGATGAGGATGAAGCATGGTCACAGCGGGGTGGCACCCAACGCAGCTCGGGCCCATCACTGGTGCGTGGCTGGGGGGAAAGGCAGGACGATGACGATACGCCTCTCACAGAGGACAGCTTGTCCTTACCCCTGGGCAGCCTGGCACACATGAGCGACTACATGCTGCAGTGCCTGCGCAACGACAGCAGAGTTGCCCACATTTTAACGTGTGCGGACTACTGGGTTGCCACCCTGCTGGATCCACGGTACAAAGACAATGTGCCCACCTTACTTCCTGCACTAGAGCGTGATAGGAAGATGCGCGAGTACAAGCGCACGTTGGTAGACGCGCTACTGAGAGCATTCCCAAATGTCACAGGGGAACAAGTGGAAGCCCAAGGCCAAGGCAGAGGAGGAGCAAGAGGTGGCCAAGGCAGCTGTGTCACGGCCAGCTCCTCTGAGGGCAGGGTTTGCATGGCAGAGATGTGGAAAAGTTTTGTCAACACGCCACAGCTAACTGCACCACCACCTGATACGCAACGTGTTAGCAGGAGGCAACATTTCACTAACATGGTGGAACAGTACGTGTGCACACCCCTCCACGTACTGACTGATGGTTCGGCCCCATTCAACTTCTGGGTCTCTAAATTGTCCACGTGGCCAGAGCTAGCCTTTTATGCCTTGGAGGTGCTGGCCTGCCCGGCGGCCAGCGTTTTGTCTGAACGTGTATTCAGCACGGCAGGGGGCGTCATTACAGACAAACGCAGCCGCCTGTCTACAGCCAATGTGGACAAGCTGACGTTCATAAAAATGAACCAGGCATGGATCCCACAGGACCTGTCCATCCCTTGTGCAGAGTAGACATTAACTACCTCCCCTTAACCATATATTATTGTACTCCAGGGCACTTCCTCATTCAATCCTATTTTTATTTTCATTTTACCATTATATTGCGAGGCTACCCAAAGTTGAATGAACCTCTCCTCTGTCTGGGTGCCGGGGCCTAAATATATGCCAATGGACTGTTCCAATGTTGGGTGACGTGAAGCCTGATTCTCTGCTATGACATGCAGACTAATTCTCTGCTGACATGAAGCCAGATTCTCTGTTACGGGACCTCTCTCCTCTGCCTGGGTGCTGGGCCTAAATATCTGACAATGGACTGTTGCAGTGGTGGCTGACGTGAAGCCTGATTTTCTGCTATGACATGCAGACTGATTCTCTGCTGACATGAAGCCAGATCCTCTGTTACGGGACCTCTCTCCTCTGCCTGGGTGCTGGGCCTAAATATCTGACAATGGACTGTTGCAGTGGTGGCTGACGTGAAGCCTGATTCTCTGCTATGACATGCAGACTGATTCTTTGCTGACATGAAGCCAGAGTCTCTGTTACGGGACCTCTCTCCTCTGCCTGGGTGCTGGGCCTAAATATATGCCAATGGACTAATGCAGTGGTGGCTGACGTGAAGCCTGATTCTCTGCTATGACATGCAGACTGATTCTCTGCTGACATGAAGCCAGAGTCTCTGTTACGGGACCTCTCTCCTCTGCCTGGGTGCTGGGCCTAAATATCTGACAATGGACTGTTGCAGTGGTGGCTGACGTGAAGCCTGATTCTCTGCTATGACATGCAGACTGATTCTCTGCTGACATGAAGCCAGATTCTCTGTAACGGGACCTCTCTCCTCTGCCTGTGTGCTGGGCCTAAATATATGCCAATGGACTGTTGCAGTGGTGGCTGACGTGAAGCCTGATTCTCTGCTATGACATGCAGACTGATTCTCTGCTGACATGAAGCCAGATTCTCTGTTACGGGACCTCTCTCCTCTGCTGGGTGCTAGGCCTAAATATATGCCAATGGACTGTTGCAGTGGTGGCTGACGTGAAGCCTGATTCTCTGCTATGACATGCAGACTGATTCTCTGCTGACATGAAGCCAGAGTCTCTGTTACGGGACCTCTCTCCTCTGCCTGGGTGCTGGGCCTAAATATATGCCAATGGACTGTTGCAGTGGTGGCTGACGTGAAGCCTGATTCTCTGCTATGACATGCAGACTGATTCTCTGCTGTCATGAAGCCAGAGTCTCTGTTACGGGACCTCTCTCCTCTGCCTGGGTGCTGGGCCTAAATATCTGACAATGGACTGTTGCAGTGGTGGCTGACGTGAAGCCTGATTCTCTGCTATGACATGCAGACTGATTCTCTGCTGACATGAAGACAGATTCTCTGTTACGGGACCTCTCTCCTCTGCCTGTGTGCTGGGCCTAAATATATGCCAATGGACTGTTGCATTGGTGGCTGACGTGAAGCCTGATTCTCTGCTATGATATGAAGACTGATTCTCTGCTGACATGAAGCCAGATTGTCTGTTACGGGACCTCTCTCCTCTGCCTGGGTGCTGGGCCTAAATTTATGAAAATGGACTGTTGCATTGGTGGCTGACGTAAAGCCTGATTCTCTGCTATGATATGAAGACTGATTCTCTGCTGACATGAAGCCAGATTGTCTGTTACGGGACCTCTCTCCTCTGCCTGGGTGCTGGGCCTAAATATCTGACAATGGACTGTTGCATTGGTAGCTGACGTGAAGCCTGATTCTCTGCTATGATATGAAGACTGATTCTCTGCTGACATGAAGCCAGATTGTCTGTTACGGGACCTCTCTCCTCTGCCTGGGTGCTGGGCCTAAATTTATGAAAATGGACTGTTGCAGTGGTGGGTGACGTGAAGCCTGATTCTCTGCTATGACATGAAGACTGATTCTCTGCTGACATGAAGCCAGATTGTCTGTTACGGGACCTCTCTCCTCTGCCTGGGTGCTGGGCCTAAATTTATGAAAATGGACTGTTGCATTGGTGGCTGACGTGAAGCCTGATTCTCTGCTATGATATGAAGACTGATTCTCTGCTGACATGAAGCCAGATTGTCTGTTACGGGACCTCTCTCCTCTGCCTGGGTGCTGGGCCTAAATATCTGAAAATGTACTGTTGCATTGGTGGCTGACGTGAAGCCTGATTCTCTGCTATGACATGAAGACTGATTCTCTGCTGACATGAAGCCAGATTCTCTGTCACGGGACCTCTCTCCTCTGCCTGGGTGCCGGGGCCTAAATATCTGAGAATGGACTGTTCCAGTGGTGGGTGACGTGAAGCCAGATTCTCTGCTATGACATGAAGACTGATTCTCTGCTGACATGAAGCCAGATTGTCTGTTACGGGACCTCTCTCCTCTGCCTGTGTGCTGGGCCTAAATATATGCCAATGGACTGTTGCAGTGGTGGCTGACGTGAAGCCTCATTCTCTGCTATGACATGCAGACTAATTCTCTGCTGACATGAAGCCAGATTCTCTGTTACGGGACCTCTCTCCTCTGCCTGGGTTCCGGGGCCTAAATATCTGAGAATGGACTGTTCCAGTGGTGGGTGACGGGAAGCCAGATTCTCTGCTATGGGACCTCTCTCCAATTGATTTTGGTTAATTTTTATTTATTTAATTTTTATTTTAATTCATTTCCTTATCCACATTTGTTTGCAGGGGATTTACCTACATGTTGCTGCCTTTTGCAGCCCTCTAGCCCTTTCCTGGGCTGTTTTACAGCCTTTTTAGTGCCGAAAAGTTCGGGTCCCCATTGACTTCAATGGGGTTCGGGTTCGGGACGAAGTTCGGATCGGGTTCGGATCCCGAACCCGAACATTTTCGGGAAGTTCGGCCGAACTTCTCAAACCCGAACATCCAGGTGTCCGCTCAACTCTAGTTATAGCGTTTACAAACTATGGTACAAAAATGTGAATTTCTGCTTTTTGAAGCAGCTCTGACTTTCTGAGCACCTGTCATGTTTCCTGAGGTTCTACAATGCCCAGACAGTAGAAAAACTCCACAAATGACCCCATTTCGGAAAGTAGACACCCTAAGGTATTCGCTAATGTGAATAGTGAGTTCATAGAACTTTTTATTTTTTGTCACAAGTTAGCGGAAAATGATGATTTTTGTTTTTTCCTTACAAAGTCTCATATTCCACTAACTTGTGACAAAATAAAAACTTCCATGAACTCACTATGCCCATCACAAAATATCTTGGGGTGTCTTCTTTCCAAAATGGGGTCACTTGTGGGGTAGTTATACTGCCCTGGCTTTTTAGGGGCCCTAATGCGTGAGAAGTAGTTTGAAATCAAAATGTGTAAAAAATGCCCTGTGAAATCCTAAAGGTGCTCTTTGGAATGTGGGCCCTTTTGCCCACCTTGGCTGCAAAAAAGTGTCACACATGTGGTATCGCCGTACTCAGGAGAAGTTGGGCAATGTGTTTTGGGGTGTCATTTTACATTTACCCATGCTGGGTGAGATAAATATCTCGGTCAAATGCCAACTTTGTATAAAAAAATTGGAAAAGTTGTCTTTTGCCGAGATATTTCTCTCACCCAGCATGGGTATATGTAAAATGACACCCCAAACCACATTGCCCACCTTCTCCTGAGTACGGCGATACCACATGTGTGACACTTTTTTGCAGCCAAGGTGGGCAAAAGGGCCCACATTCCAAAGAGCACCTTTAGGATTTCACAGGGCATTTTTTACACATTTTGATTTCAAACTACTTCTCACGCATTAGGGCCCCTAAAAAGCCAGGGCAGTATAACTACCCCACAAGTAACCCCATTTTGGAAAGAAGACACCCCAAGGTATTCTGTGAGGGGCATGGCCAGTTCCTCGAATTTTTTATTTTTTGTCAAAAGTTAGTGGAATATACGACTTTGTAAGAAAAAAAAAAATATAAAATCATAATTTTCCGCTAACTTGTGACAAAAAATAAAAAATTCTAGGAACTCGCCATGCCCCTCATGGAATACCTTGGGGTGTCTTCTTTCCAAAATGGGGTCACTTGTGTTATACTGCCCTGACTTTTTAGGGGCCATAATGCGTGAGAAGTAGTTTGAGTAGATCAGGGAGTCTATATGGGGTGATCACCCCCCTGTCATTGATCACCCCCCTGTAAGGCTCCATTCAGACGTCCGTATGTGTTTTGCGGATCCGATCCATGGATGCGTGGATCCGTAAAACACATACGGACGTCTGAATGGAGCCTTACAGGGGGGTGATCAATGACAGGGGGGTGATCAGGGAGTGTATATGGTGTGATCACCCCCCTGTCATTGATCACCCCCCTGTAAGGCTCCATTCAGACGTCCATATGTGTTTTGCGGATCTGATCCATGGATGCGTGGATCCGTAAAACACATACGGACGTCTGAATAGAGCCTAACAGGGGGGTGATCAATGACAGGGGGGTGATCAGGAAATCTATATGGGGTGATCAGGGGGTTAATAAGGGGTTAATAAGTGACAGGGGTGGGTGTAGTGTAGTGTGGTGCTTGGTGCTACTTTACTGAGCTGCCTGTGTCCTCTGGTGGTTGATCCAAGCAAAAGGGACCACCAGAGGACCAGGTAGCAGGTATATTAGACGCTGTTATCAAAACAGCGTCTAAAATACCTGTTAGGGGTTAAAAAAAAATCGCATCTATAGCCTGCCAGCGAACGATCGCCGCTGGCAGGCTGTAGATCCACTCGCTTACCTTCCGATCCTGTGAACGCGCGCGCCTGTGTGCACGCGTTCACAGGAAATCTCGCGTCTCGCGAGATGACGCGTATATGCGTCACTGTGCCTGGGACAGCCGCCTCCGGACCGCGATCCTGCGTTAGGCGGTCCGGAGGCGGTTAAGGATGCATGGAATTATTTATGTAAAATAACATATAATGTGACCCCCCACCCCCCAATCTGTAGTATCAGGCCTCAATTTTACCCCAGAATCAAAGATTAAAGGATTTATTTATATATAAAAAGAATGTGAACCCCCCAGAATCAATAATATCAGGCCGCAATTTCACCCAAGATTAAAGGATGAATGGATTTATTTATGAACACCCCAAAACAGTAGTATCAGGCTGCAACTTTACCCCAATAACAGAATCAAGGATTAATGGAATTAATCATGTATAAAATAATGTGAACAACCTAAAATCAGTAGTATTAGAACACTATCTGCTGATTGGCTGGCTGCACAGCATTATGGGTGATCCCTTGTCTGCCATCTATTGACATATTTATGGGGAGTCACAACTTGCTGTGCACAGCAAGGGGGAAGTCTTGCTGTGACCACATGTCTCAGCCATCTTGAATGCTTGTACATGGTGTGGGGATGTGCTCGTGGTAGGCTACAGTAGCGGCGGCAGTATTGAGGCAATCACAGACAGTCTTTGTGATACACCGTGACTTTATTCACACCAAAGGCATAACAGGCAATGTGCAGACCACACAGGGGCGTATTCACATAGTGCATAAAACAAAAGTCCTTCCATAGAAAATAAACAGCAGGTTTGAGTCACCTTGGTTTGGACAGACCACAGCAGTTCGGCAGGCTTGTAAGCTACCTGCCTTTGTCTCCCTTTGGCCAGAGCCCCTTCGGCTCGTAGCACCACAGGTCCCAGGCTGTCCTTCAATTTGTGCTGCGCCCAGACTCTCCTTCACCAGCACTGACTCTGTCTGTGTAAATCTCCAGCACAGCAAGACACACCCCACCCCCATCATCAGCAGGCTGGGTTCTTTAAAGGCCCAGCTCCACCAAAAACCTGGGCTGGCCGTGGGGAACAGTAAGAACCGGCCCGGACACGCTGCGCCAGCAGCATTCGCCGCTGTAACCGCAATGATCCGGTTCTTACTCCACCGAGGCCAGGACCTCTGGTGGCACGTATCGTCCGTCCATTATTATTCCGGGGACTCTCCTACATATCCCCCCCCTTTGTTCACCCCTGAGGGCTTGAACATACCGTTCAAGCCTGAGGGGGTGAACACACGCACAGCAGTGTACCCGGGACAGGGCATCTGCGTTCCCCTGTAAGCGGCCGGCCCTGTGCTCAACAGTGAACTTAAAGTTCTGGAGGGACAAGAACCACCTGGTAACCCGAGCGCTCCCCTCCTTAGCCCGACTCATCCACTGGAGAGGGGAGTGGTCGGTCACCAGACGGAACCTTCTCCCCAGAAGGTAATATCTGAGAGACTCGAGTGCCCACTTGATGGCGAGGCACTCTCTCTCCACAATGCTATACCGGGTTTCTGCTGGGGTAAGCTTGCGGCTTAGAAAAACCACGGGGTGCTCTTCCCCGTTGAGCTCTTGGGAAAGCACAGCCCCTAGTCCTACTCCCGAGGCATCTGTTTGAACTACAAACTCCCGCTTGAAGTCGGGCGTCACCAGAACTGGGGACTCACATAGGGCCGACTTCAAACGGGAGAACGCCTCCTCCTCCTTCTCCCCCCAGCGAACCATCACCGACTTTCTACCCTTCAAGAGGCCGGTTAACGGGGCTGCCAAGGTGGCAAAATGGGGAATGAACCTCATGTAGTACCCAATCAGGCCCAAAAATGACCGTACTTGCTTGGACGTACGAGGCCTGGGCCAATTTCGGATTGCTTCAACTTTATTCACTTGGGGCCTAATGACTCAGCATCCAATCACATACCCCAAATAGCGAGCTTCCTCTAGTCCCACCGAGCATTTTTTTGGGTTGGCAGTTAACCCCGCCTTCCTTAGAGAATCTATCACTGCCTGAAGTTTTGACAAATGACCCTCCCAGTCTGGGCTAAACACGACTATATCATCCAGATACGCGGAGGTATACTGGTGATGGGGCTTGAGGACGACATCCATCAGATGCTGGAACGTAGCCGGAGCGCCATGCAACCCAAAAGGCAACACCCTATACTGAAAAAGCCCCTCCGGGGTGACAAAGGCCGTCTTCTCCTTTGCCGCCTCCGTCAGAGGTACCTGCCAGTAGCCCTTCGTGAGATCTAGGATCGAAAAATACCGGGCTTTTCCCAGCCGCTCTATCAACTCGTCTACCCGAGGCATGGGATAGGCGTCAAATTTTGATACCTCATTCAATTTCCTAAAATCATTACAGAACCATAATGAACCATCCGGTTTGGGAATAAGGACAATCGGGCTAGCCCACTCGCTCTTTGACTCTTCTATGACCCCTAGACGTAGCATCGATCTTACCTCCTGCGAAATGGCCTGTTGCCGAGCCTCCGGTACTCGGTATGGTCTTAGGCGGACTTTCACCCGGGGCTCGGTGACAATGTCATGCTCGATCAAGGTGGTACGTCCAGGAAGGTCAGAGAATACGTCCCTATTCCGACTAACAAATTCTTTCACCTCTTGTGCTTGTTTGGTCGACAGTCCGTCCCCTATCGTCACCCCAGCGGCGTTCTCCGGAACACCTGGTGACCCCGGGTCACTCCCTGACGTCCCGACAGAGGGCGGGCTGTCTGCAAACAAATTCTCTCTGTCTCTCCAAGGTTTTAGTAGATTCACATGATATACCTGTTCGGGCTTCCGCCTCCCTGGCTGGTATATCCTGTAATCAACTGGGCCCACCTTCTCCTTAACTTCATAGGGTCCTTGCCACCGGGCCAAGAATTTACTCTCGACCGTGGGCACGAGTACAAGAACTCGGTCCCCCGGGTGAAATGTCCTTACCCGGGCGGTTCGGTTATATACCCGACTCTGGGCCAGTTGTGCCGCTTCCATGTGCTCACGGACGATCGGCAACACGACCCCTATTCGGTCCTGCATTTTTCCTATGTGCTCTATCACACTTTTATGAGGCGTAGGCTGTTGCTCCCATGCTTCCTTAGCGATATCCAGTAGCCCACGGGGATGTCGCCCATATAACAACTCAAAGGGCGAGAACCCCGTGGACGCCTGGGGCACTTCCCGTACCGCAAACAAAACATAGGGCAACAGTAAGTCCCAATCTCTCCCGTCCTTAGCCACAACTCTTTTTAGCATGGACTTCAGGGTCTTATTAAACCGTTCTACTAACCCATCGGTTTGGGGATGGTAGACGGACGTGTGCAGGTGTTTAATATTTAATAGCTTACACAATTCCTTTGTTATTTTGGACATAAAGGGTGTCCCCTGGTCCGTCAGAATCTCATTTGGTATCCCCACCCGGGCAAACATACTCATGAGCTCTTTAGCTATTACCTTGGCCGACGTATGGCGCAATGGGACCGCCTCCGGATAGCGAGTGGCATAGTCTAACACTACCAGGATGTGTTGGTGACCTCGGGCTGACTTAATAATGGGGCCTACCAGATCCATGGCGATCCTTTCGAAGGGCACCTCTATAATGGACATAGGTACCAGTGGACTGCGATACTGAGGTTGGGGGCTAGTCAGCTGACACACTGGACAGGACTGACAGAACCTCCGGACTTCCTCATACAGACGTGGACAAAATTGTTGGTACCCTTTGGTCAATGAAAGAAAAAGTCACAATGGTCACAGAAATAACTTTAATCTGACAAAAGTAATAATAAATTAAAATTCTATAAATGTTAACCAATGAAAGTCAGACATTGTTTTTCAACCATGCTTCAACAGAATTATGTAAAAAAATAAACTCATGAAACAGGCATGGACAAAAATGATGGTACCCCTAACTTAATATTTTGTTGCGCAACCTTTTGAGGCAATCACTGCAATCAAACGCTTCCTGTAACTGTCAATGAGACATCTGCACCTCTCAGCAGGTATTTTGGCCCACTCCTCATGAGCAAACTGCTCCAGTTGTGTCCGGTTTGAAGGGTGCCTTTTCCAGACTGCATGTTTCAGCTCCTTCCAAAGATGCTCAATAGGATTGAGGTCAGGGCTCATAGAAGGCCACTTTAGAATAGTCCAATTTTTTCCTCTTAGCCATTCTTGGGTGTTTTTAGCGGTGTGTTTTGGGTCATTGTCCTGTTGCAAGACCCATGACCTGCGACTGAGACCAAGCTTTCTGACACTGGCTAGTACATTTCTCTCTAGAATTCCTTGATAGTCTTGAGATTTCATTGTACCCTGCACAGATTCAAGACACCCTGTGCCAGACGCAGCAAAGCAGCCCCAGAACATAACAGAGCCTCCTCCATGTTTCACAGTAGGGACAGTGTTCTTTTCTTGATATGCTTCATTTTTTCGTCTGTGAACATACAGCTGATGTGCCTTGGCAAAAACTTCGATTTTTGTCTCATCTGTCCACAGGACATTCTCCCAGAAGCTTTGTGGCTTGTCAACATGTAGTTTGGCATATTCCAGTCTTGCTTTTTTATGATTCGTTTTCAACAATGGTGTCCTCCTTGGTCGTCTCCCATGTAGTCCACTTTGGCTCAAACAACGACGGATGGTGCGATCTGACACTGATGTTCCTTGAGCATGAAGTTCACCTTGAATCTCTTTAGAAGTCTTTCTAGGCTCTTTTGTTACCATTCGGATTATCCGTCTCTTAGATTTGTCATCAATTTTCCTCCTGCGGCCACGTCCAGGGAGGTTGGCTACAGTCCCATGGATCTTAAACTTATGAATAATATGTGCAACTGTACTCACAGGAACATCTAGTTGCTTGGAGATGGTCTTATAGCCTTTACCTTTAACATGCTTGTCTATAATTTTCTTTCTGATCTCTTGAGACAGCTCTTTCCTTTGCTTCCTCTGGTCCATGTCGAGTGTGGTACACACCATATCACCAAACAACACAGTGATTACCTGGAGCCATATATATAGGCCCAATGGCTGATTACAAGGTTGTAGACACCTGTGATGCTAATTAGTGGACACACCTTGAATTAACATGTCCCTTTGGTCACATTATGTTCTGTGTTTTCTAGGGGTACCATCATTTTTGTCCATGCCTGTTTCATGAGTTTATTTTTTTACATAATTCTGTTGAAGCATGGTTGAAAAACAATGTCTGACTTTCATTGGTTAACATTTATAGAATTTTAATTTATTATTACTTTTGTCAGATTAAAGTTATTTCTGTGACCATTGTGACTTTTTCTTTCATTGACCAAAGGGTACCAACAATTTTGTCCACGTCTGTATATCCCAGGCCAATAGAATCGTTGAAGAATTCGCTCCAGCGTTTTCTTAACCCCCAGATGACCACCCAACACATGCGCATGCGCTAAATCCAAGACCATTCGCCGGTAAGGCTGGGGCACCACCAGTTGTTCCACCACCTCCTGCCTCACCTTATCTACCCTATATAACAGGTCCTGGTTATAGGCCAGGTGAGGAAATACGGTATCGGCGCCGGGACGCTGGGCAACACCATTAACCACCGACACACCTTCTCTAGCCCGCAATAACGTCGAATCCTGGAGCTGTGCGGTCCCGAAGGTTTCTCGGGGCACCTCCAGATCCAGGATGGACGAACTTTCTACTGTCTCACCCGCCAATACTTCTAGGGGAAACCGGTCAGGATTACACTCTACCTCCTCTACGGTGACCCCTACAGCTGGGGCCCCTGCCTCGGGGTCCTCGGGCTCGGGACCTGGACATTTTCATTCCCCATAGGTAGGCAACCCGTTCCTCCACAAAGTCCAGAACAGGGGAAAGTCCCTCCCCAATATTGCGGCATAAGGGAGCCGTCTCCCCACCCCGACGACATGTGGTACCTCCTTTCCACACACTGCCAGGGTAACCTTAGTGGTGGGATACTCCCTGCGATCCCCATGTATACAGACAATGGTAAGGGTTCGCCTTTCTGGGAGTTTTTCCGTTACCAGCGACTCATGGACCAGAGTTACCAGGCTCCCAGAGTCCAGCAGGGCCTGCACGGAGTGTCCATTAACAACGACATCACACACCGGAGGGTTGTCAGCCGCCAGCAGGGGGTCAGCTATATACACCGGTTGGGCATAAAAAGAGGACCGGCGAGCGAACCCGCAGTCCATGGGTTCGGATGCCCTAGGGCAGTTGGATGCCACATGTCCCCAGTCCTGACAATGCCAACATCTGATCCTCGCAGCCTCCCTCCTCCCCAGGGTATTCCTCCCACGGACTGGAGATCCACTCCCCTCCTTATGTGGTGGGATCCCTTTTTCAGGATCCCGGGTCGGCAACGGGGGCTGACGTGACTTCGGTAGTACCGCTGAGTCCCGCACCAAATCCTGAGTGGCCATATACCTCTCCACCAGGCTAACCAGTTGTTCCAGGTTGCCTGGATCGCCTTGTCCCACCCAGCGCTGTATGGCTCTCGGGAGGGTACGCACAAACCTGTCGACCACGACCCTTTCAACCATCTGAGAAGTGCTCAATATTTCAGGCTGAAGCCATTTTTTTACTAGGTGAAGTAAGTCATAGGCTTGTGACCGGGCGGGTCGGGACTCGGCAAACACCCACTGACACACCCTGTGCGCTCGCACATAGGTGTTTACCCCCAACCTGGCCAACACCTCAGCTTTTAGCCTCTCATAGTCCTTGGCCTCATCGCAGCTGAGGTCAAAATAGGCCTTTTGAGCGTCCCCCACCAGAAAAGGCGCCACCACCTCGGCCCACTGCTCCAACGGCAGCCTCTCTTGCTCCGCGGTTCTTTTGAATACCATCAGGAATGCCTCTATATCATCTCCCGGACCCATTTTCCTCAGGGCGGATCGGACTTTGTCCCTGGCGGTAGACACAGTCGGGGTTGTCGCAGTTGAAACTCCTTGCAGGGATGTTTGCACCGACTCTTGCATGGCTACCAGCTGCTGCATTAGGAGATTGTTTGTTTGCTGCTGTGCACACATAGCCTCCTCATGTCTTTTTTGCTGTAGCTCATTACTTTCCCTCTGAGCCTGCAATGCCTGTTGCTGCTGTACATTACTCTGAATCAGGTGCTTAATGGCCTCCTCCATCTTGTCAGGAACCATAAAACTTGCAGGCCTGATATATGACATGCAGTCCAACACAACTTTTGCCTCAGGCCTGCCTCACTGCAGGAATACCCGCATCATCCACCAATTGTGGGGATGTGCTCGTGGTAGGCTACGGTAGCGGCGGCAGTATTGAGGCAATCACAGACAGTCTTTGTGATACACTGTGACTTTATTCACACCAAAGGCATAACAGGCAATGTGCAGACCACACAGGGGCGTATTCACATAGTGCATAAAACAAAAGTCCTTCCATAGAAAATAAACAGCAGGTTTGAGTCACCTTGGTTTGGACAGACCACAGCAGTTCTGCAGGCTTGTAAGCTACCTGCCTTTGTCTCCCTTTGGCCAGAGCCCCTTCGGCTCGTAGCACCACAGGTCCCAGGCTGTCCTTCAATTTGTGCTGCGCCCAGACTCTCCTTCACCAGCACTGACTCTGTCTGTGTAAATCTCCAGCACAGCAAGACACACCCCACCCCCATCATCAGCAGGCTGGGTTCTTTAAAGGCCCAGCTCCACCAAAAACCTGGGCTGGCCGTGGGGAACAGTAAGAACCGGTCCGGACACGCTGCGCCAGCAGCATTCGCCGCTGTAACCGCAATGATCCGGTTCTTACTCCACCGAGGCCAGGACCTCTGGTGGCACGTATCGTCCGTCCATTATTATTCCGGGGACTCTCCTACAATGGTCTAGAGAATCGGCAAACAGCACAATAGGTGTTCCTGGAGCAGGGCCGATCCTAGCTCTTCTGCTGCCTGAGGCAAAAATTTTAATGGTGCCCTCCCTCCCAATAAAAAATACGTAGTATGAAAGCAATCTAGCCACCGAACTCCAAGACTGTCCTGCCAGATTTGGTACTGTACAAGTACAGATAATGTTGTTGTTATCACCTGCAGTCCTATGTAACACCACAGGTAACACAGTGATAAATCTCTGATTACAGATACTATAGTAGATGTTACCTGCAGCCCTATGTAACAGCACAGATAACACTAGTGCTGATAATGTGGTAGTGTTACCTGCAGTCCTATGTAAAACCACAGATAACACTAGTGCTGATAATGTGGTAGTGTTACCTATGTCCTTAGTGTGCCTCCCTATGCTTCTCCCATGGGACTCCATGCTGGTGGCTCTGCCTTCTCCTCCTTCGTCTTCTTGCCCCGCACAGAACATCCTGATGCAGCTGTGTCAAGACATAGGAACAATGGGCATGGTAATGTTACACACACACAAACACACATACACACACACAGGACAGGCATACATCGGGACAGACACATCTGTGCTCCCTTCACAGTGGTAATACCCTCTTTGTGCCCCCTTACAGTATTTATGCTCTCTCTCTGCCCCCTTCACAGCAGTAATGCCCATTGTGCCATCTTCACAGTAGTAATGCCCATTGTGCCACCTTCACAGTAATGCCCATTGTGCTGCCTTCACAGTAGTAATGCTCATTGTGCCCCCTTCACAGTAGTAATGCCCATTGTGCCCCTCCACAGTAGTTATGCCCATTGTGCCCCTTTCACAGTAGTAATGCCCATTTTGCCCCTCCACAGTAGTAATGCCCATTGTGCCCTCTTTATAGTAATAATGCTTATTGTGCCCCCTTCACAGTACTAATGCCCTCTGTGCCCCCTTCATTGTAGCAATGCCCTCTGTGCCTTTTTATAGTAGTAATGACCTCTGTATCCTCTTTGTAATAGTAATGCCCTCTGGTCCCCCTTTGTAGTAGTAATGGCCACTTTGTAGTAGCAATGCCCTCTGTGACCCTTTTTGATAGTAATGGCCTCTGTGCCCCTTTTACAATAGTAATGCCAAGTGGCATAGTGTGGTTTCTAGCACCCAGGGCAAGCCAAAACTTACGCCCCCCAAGCCTGTGGGCACACCTTTTTAGAAGATAATGTAGTAGATCACTTGCAGTCCTACGTAACTCCACATATAACACAGTGATAACTCAGAGTACAGATAATGTGGTAGATGGGTGTGAGGACCCAGAATTCAGAACACACACAGTGTCACCTAAAGTCTGGGGCTGGTCTATGGCAGTGTGGCCCAAATTCTCAATCTCCTCCCCCAACCCTACCATGAAACAGATATTTGGATGGACATTACATACATCGCTATTAAATAAACAGGAGAATGCAGCACCATACCTGTTACATCCAGTGACGTTTCCTAGGATGTAGACTCTTTCCTCAACGTCTTCATTCAAAGATAGGACAGTCATGATGCCGCTTCTTGTGTCTGCAGAGTTTCACAGAAAAAAAATTTGATTTGTCCCTTTACTATCATCCTCCCCCTCCTGGTGCCTAAACACGGTCATCCTGCTGCCCTCCAATACTGTGCTAGACCCATACAGATAGTCCCCCATTCCCCATATTATTCCCCCTGTATATTATAATGACCCCCTCTGTATTATTATAATGGCCCCTCTGTATTAGTATTATTAACTATTATTATTATTGTTAATAATAATATAAATGGCCCCCTCTGTATTATTATTATTATTATTATTATTAATTATTATGGCCCACTCTGTATCATTATTATTATGACCCCCCCCCCGTATCAATATTATAATTGCCCCTCTGTATTATTATTATAATGACACCTCTGTATTATTATAATCGCTCCTCTGTATTATTATTATTATTATTATATTGACCCTCTGTATTATTATAATAGCCCTTCTATTATTATTATAATGGAGCATCTGTATTCTTAGTATATATAATGTCCCCCTCTTTGTTATTAATATAATGGCCCCCTCTTTGTTATTAATATAATGGCCCCCTCTTTGTAATTAACATAATGGCCCTCTCTTTGAAATTAATATAATGGCCCCCTCATTAGTATAATCTCCTCGGTCCTCCTCTCTTTGGTCCTCCCCCACCCCCATAGTGCCCCCAGTACCTCCGCAATTAGGGTAGGGTACATACATAAAAAAAATAATAATAATAATACTTAACTCTCTCCATCACAGCTTGTGGCGTCCCGGCGCAGGCAGTCACGAATGCCTCACTGTGCCTTCCCGTGCCACTTCATTTCACGAGGCCCGAAGCAGGAGGTCACAGTGATGTAATCGTGACCTCCTGCGTCGCTGGGTTCACACCAGAGCGTTTTACAGCGCGTTCCTACGCGCTGTAAAACGCTCAACAGGCAAGAACCAATGATTCCCTATGGGCATGGTTCTCACCTGAGTGTTTTACAGCACGTACGAATGTACTGTAAAACGCCCTACGCCCCAAGAAGTACAGGAGCTTCTTTGGGGCGTAATGTCACGCATTCCCGCACATAGACTTCCGGGAATGCGCGACAATGGGCGTTTGCTTGTGAACCTCCCGCGTATGTAAACGCCCGATAAAATCGCGCATACAGAGGAAACCGACCCGCCACGCTACACCACTGGTAATGCCCTCTGTGCCCACCTTATGGTAGTAATGCCCACTGTGCCCCTTTGTAGTAATAATGCCCTCTCTTCTGTTCCCCCTTTATAGTAGCAATGTCCTCTCCTCTGTGCCCCCTTTGTAGTAGCAATGCCCTCTGTTTAAAAAAAAAAATGCAAAAAAACAACAACACACTGACTCACCTTGGTCCGTTCCTGAAGCTCACAGTCCTCTCTCCCCCTGCAGACACAGATTGCGCGCGGGCTGCAGGGTCCTCCCACACAGGCCGGCAGTGTGATCTGTGCCTGCAGGCTGAATGGTGGAGAAGGGAGAAGTCTCCATTCTGTGCGCTGCAGGCCTGAAGAAGGGGAGGAGCGCGGAGAGCTGAGAGGTCGAAAGCGAGTGAAAACTGCTGCCTGAGGCGAGATTCTCATCTTGCCTCATGGCAGAAACGCCCCCTGGAGGTGTTGAAAAGCACTGGGGGCAGAGAAAACTGATCCCTGGGCTGTGAGACAGAAGGTTTGCAAGAGGAAAGTTCTGGTGGTCAGACGCGTTGCATAGGTGGCAAGCACTATCTTGGCCTTGGCTGTCGGGCTATGGGAGTATCTGCTCAAAAGAACATCCATAGGCTTCTGGTGGCCATGCCCCTATTGCTATAATATTCATTGAACATATTCTCGACTCTGCAGTTGTAAATATACAGGACATCTCAGCTTTTTATATTTTAACACATGATAACAAATGTAACAAGGTTTCCATGAAAAAATTGATATGCAGCTAATCTGAACAGTATTTAAATAGAAAAGGAGGACGAGTCTATTGAAGAAATAAAAGTATGCTTATTTTCACAGGTCCCAAAAGAAGAAGGAAAAAGAAGAAGCCTGTTCCAAAAAAACAAATAAAATCTATGGAAGTTGGAGCCCATACTGGGGATATGGAAAACACATTTGGTGAGTTCATCTAATAAAGAATATAGGACACATATGGGAGTATTACATAATATTCAGTAAAGTTTGGGGCAAGGTGATATATGTGACCACACATACAGGTATAGGCAATGATTGTGATCTACACAACTATGAATATTTTTTGTGTTGAGCGAATCAAAGAAGACTTTAATCCAAATTTCAGGAAAAATTTGATCTGTCACAAAGCCAAATTTTCACTTTCCATGGTTACTAATCAATTTTTCATCCATTTGCATGCGGAGAGGCCATCACAACCTTGTTGATTTAAAGAAAACACGCCAAATCATGCGCACGGTTACGTATGATGTTATCACGCTGGCTGGGCGTAGTGCTGGCCAGCATGATGATGTTGTGATGCAATCGTATTTCCCCGTCATTGCATCCGCTACATACAATGGAATGCGATTTGTGACAAAGTAATTCATATTGAATAAAATTTATTTGTAAACTCCAGAAAAGCAGCCCAATAGATTTTTTTATAACTTTGCTCATCTCTATACAGTGGATATAAAAAGTCTACACACCCCTGTTAAAATGTCAGGTTTCTGCGCTGTAAAAAAATTGAGACAAAGACAAATAATTTCAGAACTTTTTCCACCCTTAATGTGACCTATAAACTGTACAACTCAATTGAAACACAAAGTGAAATCTTTTAGGTGGAGGGAAGAAAACAAAAATAATTTGGTTGCATAAGTGTGCACACTCTCTTATAACTGGGGATGTAGCTTTGTTCAGAATTAAGCAATCACATTCAAAATCATGTTAAATAGGAGTCAGCATACACCTGCCATCATTTAACTCCTTAAGGACACAGCCATATTTCACCTTAAGGACCAGGCAATTTTTTGCAAATCCGAACAGTCACTTTAAGTGGTGATAACTTTAAAACGCTTTGACTTATCCAGGGTATTCTGAGATAGTTTTTTCGTCACATATTGTACTTCACGACACTGGTAAAATGAATTTAAAAAAAATCTTTTTTATTTATGAAAAAATACCAAATTTACCCAAATTTTGTAAAAAATTTCCAAGTTTCAATTTCTCTACTTCTATAATACATAGTAATACCTCCAAAAATAGTTATTACTTTACATTCCCCATATGTCTACTTCATGTTTGGATCATTTGGGGAATGACATTTTAGTTTTTGGGACGTTACAAGTCTTAGAAGCAAACCCAATTTTTAGGGACCAGTTCAGGTCTGAAGTTATTTTGCGAGGCTTACATAATAGAAACCACCCAAAAATGACCCCATTCTAGAAACTACACCCCTCAATGTATTCAAAACTGATTTTACAAACATTGTTAACCCTTTAGGTGTTCCACAAGAGTTAAAGGCAAATGGAGATAAAATTTGAGAATTTCAATTTTGGGGCAAATTTTCCATTTGAATCCATTTTTTCCAGTAACAAAGCAAGGGTTAACAGCCAAACAAAATGCTACATTTATTGCCCCGATTCTGTAATTTGCAGAAACCCCCCATATGTGACCGTTACCAAATGGGACAAAAAGGCCATCAAAATCTGCTTTCCAGAAACCATACGGCGTTCCTTTCCTTCTGCGCCCTGCCGTTTGGTCATACAGCAGTTTATGACCACATATGGGGTGTTTCTGTAAACTGCAGAATCAGGGTAATAAATATTAGGTTTTGTTTGGCTGTTAACCTTTGCTTTGTTACTGGAAAAAAAATGTTTAAAATTGAAAATTTGTCCCAAAAATGCTCTTTTGGCACAGTTTTTATTAATATTTTTTGACCGTGTTCATCTGAGGGGTTAGGTCATAGGGTATTTTTATAGAGCAGATTCTTACGGCTGCGGCGATACCTAATTTTTTTACATTCATTTGTTTTACACTATATTATCTTTTTATATATAAAAAAAAACATTTTAGTATCTCCATAGAGTCCTTTTTTACTTTTAGCCGATTATCTTAGGTAGATTTTTCCGGGATAAAAAGACGATTTTATTGGCACTATTTTGGGGGGCATATGACTTTTTGATCGCTTGCTATTGCAATTTTTGTGATGTAAGGTGACAACAAAAAAAATACAGTTTTTATTTAATTTTTTTGACCGTGTTCATCTGAGGGGCTAGGTCATGGGGTATTTTTATAGAGCAGATTCTTATGGACGCGGAGATACCTAATATTATTTTTTTATTTTTTACACTATATTATCTTTTTATAAACAAAAAAAAAACATTTTAGTATCTCCATAGTCTAAGAGTCAGTAGTTTTTTTGGGCTAAATTGGGGAAGGGGAATATAAATTTAGTACTCTATGGAAGTGTGGTACTCCCTGAAGTAACCAATAATGCAGAGGCCCGGATGATCAGGGCACGTGTCACACTGAGTAGTGGTGTCGTTCCGTAACCCCCTCCTGTGACACACTCTGCACCTTTCTTGGGTCCATCTCTTCTTTCCAGTATGGGGGACCATACCTGGAAAGTGTTGGCCAGGGACGATCCGGGCGCCTCCAGTTCCCGAGGTACTCCAGCCTGCTCTTTCCCGGTCAGAAAAGATCAGGCCCTTGAGGACTGCCTCATAGAACTGAAGGAATGTCCCTTTGATGCAAGTGCTCTGGGACAGCACAAAAGAGTTGTACAAGGCAACCTGCACCAAGCAGACCACAACTTTTTTTTTACCATACCCGGGTTTTGCGCATGGCATTATATGGCTTGAGGACTTGATCAGAGAGATCAACTCCTCCAATATACCGATTGTAGTTGACGATACAATCGGGCTTGAGGACTGTTGCAGCGTTACCTCGCACAGGGACAGGGGTGATGCCGTTAACCGTGAATTGTGGACAGTACAAGGTCTCGGGTCTCACCCCTGGGGATAGGTACCTGGAGGGGGTGGGTAGGGAGGCTGCGTTTATTTTTCTGCACGGTCCTACAAGCGGACGTAGATCTGGCAGCAAGGCACTGGAACAAGGGGATACTAGTATAAAAGTTATCCACGTGCAGGTGGCAACCCTTATCTAGCAGTGGGTGCATAAGGTCCCACACAAGTTTTCCGCTAACACCCAGAGTGGGGGGACATTCTGGGGGGTTGAATACGGGAATCTCGCCCCTTGTACACATGAAACTTATAAGCGTACCCTGAGGTACTCTCACAAAGTTTGTACAGCTTCACGCCATACCTCGCCCGCTTTGAGGGAACATACTGGCGGAAAAGGAGTCTCCCCTTGAAAGCAATGAGAGACTCATCAACCGCAACCTCCCTTCCAGGTACATAGGCCTGCACAAATCTGGCCCCAAAGTGATCGATGGGGGGGACATGATGCATTATCTGCATAATGCAGGCATTTCTGGATGGCCTTAAACTGGGAGCGTGTCATGGCCGTACTGTAAAGTGGGGTCTGGTAGAGGACGTCCATACTCCAGTAATGCGTGACACTAGGTTTCTTGACTAGGCCCATGTGCAGCACAAGGCCCCTAAACGTCCTCATCTCGGCTGCACTGACCGTAGTCCAGCCACTTGGCCTAGCCAAAAAGGAGCCCGAGTGTTGAGCAACAAACTGTTGGGTGTACAGGTTTGTTTGCTCTACCATTAGATTTACATAGTGGTCACTGAAAAAAAGACTAAAGTAGTCGTATTCAGTGAAGCCCACTGTGGAAATCTGGATTCCTGGTTGGCCTACAAAATCAGGAATCACGGGCTCAAAACGCTCTGGGGTATACCATGCAAGTTCACCGGCAGGGGGCTCCGGCAGACTTAACTGGTGGGCCGGAAAATTAGTACGAGCCCCAGAGCTTCTCGTACTAGTGTGTTCCACAGGGTCCCTAGCATAGCGGTCCCCTTGCTCAACATGGTGGCGTCTCCGCCGCCTTGGGGCTCATCATCATCGCTAGATGATGAGGAGGACACGGATGACAAAAGGAAAGTGGGGTCATCCTCGTCCTCACTGGGGCTCTCGGTCTTGGAGGAAAGCTAGGCGTATGCCTCCTCGGCCGAGAACATCCGACGGGCCATAGGGGAGTGTGTGTGTGCGTGATAAACTTTATTGGGTGTGCGTCTGTATGGGGGCACGGGTGTTCGCGAACTTACCCTAAACCTAACAGACAAAAAAAAAAAAAGGCAAGAAATGTGAAAAATAAAAATCCAAACTTGCTGATCAACCATCCGAAGTTGATCAGCGGTGGGGTGTGTGATGCGCTAACAGTGGCTGGATGCTAAGAGTGCCGGCCACAGTCAGCGTACGCATACAAAAAATAAAAATAACTGCTTGCGCCCCAAAAAAAGTTGTGGGGGGGGCATGCTGCAGCAACCCTGGGGTGGTCTATCTCCAAGCTAGTGCTGCCTCAAAGTTTTTTTTTTTAATGCATGCAAAATGCTACTCTATTATAACACAACAAAAAACAAAACGGGAGCGAGTACGTACTCATAAATCAAGTCATATAGATTATTCATACCCCTCGGATTTCTCATGTTCAGTGTAAAAATCCAAAAGGATTCTTTATTCAGAAATTGCCTGTTTATGTCTCCTCCACGTGCAGATTTAAAAACCCTTTCTATACCCATGACACTCAGGCTTGTCAGTTCATCCTGATCAACATCTTTAAAATGCCTCGATAACAGAGACGTTCAGCACTTTGAGATTAGAGACATCCGTCAAGTGCTTTCTTATTCTCTCTTTCAGGCTGTTTGAGGTGCATCCCACGTATTGAATGCTGCAGGCTTTGCAGGTTGCCAAATAAATGACATTATTCGGGTTACAGTTGACAGAGGTATAACTACCATAGCGGCAGAACATGTGACTGCTATAGGGCCCAAGGCAACTAGGGGGCCCAGTATTAGTTGGGATCATCCCCTCTTCTACTGGAAGTGAAAACTTGGTCAGGACTCTACCCTCTAAAGGAACAACGTTTTGCAAATGCAGTAGAAAAATGTCCCAAGGGTCACTGAAAAGGGTTTAGGCAGAAACCCTTCTGTCCTGTGAGGGGGGCCTGGTTTGCTATGGGGCCCTTACTTTTCTCGGTACGCCACTGACAGTTGATATACGATCTGATTTTAAAAACCTTCTTGGTTACACTGGATTCAAATGTTTTACCCACTGTAATATATTGACAGGTTTTACAAATGCTATGGCCACATTTGTAACTGCCCACAGCATTCAATCACATGCAGGGCTGGTTCTAGGTGAAATGGGTCCCTGGGGCGAAAAATAATAAGGGGGCAATAACTTGCTGACTTTAACGTCCCTTCCCCCTTAACTACAGAAATACAGCGCCCCATACCTCTTACATCCAGTGACATCTCCTTTGATGTAGATGTTCTCTGTCCTCGTCTTCTCCTTTCAGATCTTCAGACCAGACCACCATTTTGTCGCCATTTTCTGTCTCTGTAGTTTGACAAAAATAAATTAATCTTAGTTTACTACTTTTCCATCATCCTCCCATCTTCTGGACAAATCATCCTACTACCCCCAATACAGTGCCACTGTGCTCTCCAATACTATACTGCAGAAACAGATAATTCCCCCTGATAATACTAGTACCACACAGAGCCCCCATATAAAATAACCCTTCTTTGTGGCCTCAGTAGAAGCCTTCATAGTGCCCCATAATAATGTGCCAGTATCAAGTGCCTCTCTTCCACCCCCCATGTGCTAGTAATAAGTGCCTCTCCATGCCCCCCATGTGCCAGTAACAAGTGCCAAACCCCCATGTGCCAGTAACAAGTGCCTCTCTTCCCCCCATGGGCCAGTATCAAGTGCCTCCCCCCATGTGCCAGTATTATGTGTCAAACCCCCCCATGTGCCAGGATCAAGTGCCAAACCCTCCCATGTTCCAGGATCATGTTCCAACCCCCCCATGTGCCAACCCCCATGTGCCAGTACCAAGTGCCAACCTCCAATGTGCCAGTATTAAGTGCCAAACCCCCTCCATGTGCCAGTATCAAGTGCCAAACCTCCCCCATGTGCCAGTATCAAGTACCAAACCCCCCCACCCCATGTGTCAGTATCAAATGCCTCCCGCTCCCCCCATGTGCCAGTATCAAGTGCCAAACCCCCCACCCCCATGTGCCAGTATCAAGTGCCTCCCGCTCCCCTCATGTGCCAGTATCAAGTGCCAAACCCCACCCCCACCCACATGTGCCAGTTTCAAGTGCCTCACGTTCCCCCATATGGCAGTAAAAGTCTGGTATAAAAAACACTTATATTTACCTCCATCACACAGCAATGCGATGCAGGCCTCTTCCGGCCTGTGTCCCGCGCTGTACGGCTCAGGCGGCGCAATTACGTAATTGCGCCTCCTGCAGCGGCCTCTGATAGGCTGCGGGCACAAGGCCTGCAGCCTATCAGATGAACAGGAAAGAGAGACGCCTCTCTCTCTCCTGCTCCACAGTACAGGCATCTGTATCGCTGTCCTGAGGACGGCAATACAGATGACTATGGAGAGGACCGCTTCCACAATGGAAGCGTTCATCTCCCAGTAACCGGGCCGCCCCTTTCCCGGAGCCAGAGCGAGGTCCCCATCAGCGCGAGGCCTCACAAAAAAATATAAATAAAGGCTCGGGACCGGCCGGTGTCGGATGGTGGGCTTGGGGGCCCCTAAGGACTCAGGGGCCTGGGGGCATATGCCCCCCTTGCCTATATGGAAGCGCTGGCCCTGATCACATGGGTTTGCCAGTATCTGACTTTTCTATGAACAAGCTAAGCGACAAAGTGGAATACAAAGTAGGTGCTCGTCTTCTTACCACTTGAAAGTCTGGCTCAAAAATTTGGCACAAGCTGTCATCTTGAAATAAAATGGGTAGATATTTCCGGATAATATTTTGTATCTCCTGAAACGTGACTATAGGAGGTGACAACCCTCAGTTGTTTGTTGTCCTCACCTACCCTCCTCACTGTACTGTGTGTGATCAATGACTCTATTCACATGTTTTACTTTCTCTTCCGCCTGCTTCAAAATCTGATCACTGTATTCGATCACTCTCTCAAACAGAGCCAGGCTCGGACTGGCCCACAGGGGTACAGGGGAATCCCCCGGTGGGCCCCTGAGCAAGGTGGGCCCCTAGTCTCCCACCCCCTGCACAAGTGGCACATAACACAGTACTTACTGCACTACATACATATATTCAATGTACAGCACCTCAACCAGCCTATGTTCATATAAGAAACGTGTTTGATTATTTATTATATTTGAATGTATCTGTACAGTGGGCCCCCAAAATAAATTTTACTGGTGGGCCCTAGGTACTCCAGTCCGACACTGAACAGAGCTATTAAACATTAAACATTAACTTAAACATTAAATCTTCTTAGCAGTCCGGCGGACTCTAATGGTTTCACCATAGGGATTTCCTTTTATTACATGTTTCGGATGACATTGTGATGACCTGGAACTCTACAGACCAGAGTTTTTAGCACATCGACTACTTGAATAAGAACAATATGAATCTTAGATTTACATATAATTTGTCCTCAGAGGACATTCCTTTTTTGGACATTCAGCTATCGAATAAGACGGGCAAGGTGGTTAGCAGGAATTATAGAAAAGACACAAGCGGTAACACCCAGCTTTTAGCACAAAAATAGAAGAAAAAAAAGTGGCACTCCAACTTCTCAATGTAGTTTGCATGCTGGGTGAGAAATAAACAAAGACAGTACATTGAGAAGTTGGAGTGCCACGTTTTTTTTTCTTCTAATTTTGTACTTTTGTTCTGGTTCTGATCAATGGTCAGGTACAGTCAGGTCCATAAATATTGGGACATCAACACAATTGTAAAATTTTTGGCTCTATACACCACCATAATGGATTTGAAATGAAATGAACAAGATGTCCTTTAACTGCAGACTGTCATCTTTAATTTGAGGGTATTTACATCCAAATCAGGTGAACGGTGTAGGAATTACAACAGTTTGCATATGTGCCTCCCACTTGTTAAGGGACAAAAAGTAAAAATATTTAATAAAATAACAATAATAGTTTGCACTGTTATGGGGGATCTACGGATGACACATTGTTATGAGGATATTTGGGAGATCTTTGGATGACGCACTGTTATGTGACTATAACCTCCCTCATCTTTTAGAATACACCCATATACTGCAGTACATTGGTGTATTCTTAAAGATGAGGGGGGTTATAGTCACATTTAATATTAGCACTGTCCAGAGACTATAATGTAATTGCAAAATAAAACAATTGTTGGAGGGCACTCAATTACCTGACAACATTAGACAGGGTATCAATAAACCTATTTAATACACTATATAAATCACATCAAATACCCGCTAAAAATATTCACATAAAATAATTGCATTAACAATTCACATGCAATATTCGTATGAATAATTCACATCAACGCTATACAAAATGTGTACACATATATTCGCACAGGGGTATATTCGGCAACAGGATCGAAGATGGAAAAAAAATGACGAATATTCTAAAAAAACGAATATATAGCACTATATTGAATATAGTGCAATATATTTAGTTTTTTAGAATATTCATCATTTTTTTCCATCTGAAGTTATGATTCCTCCCTGCTTAAAGGGACACTGTCAGGCCTTCTGAGCATAATTAGATCTTTATATGCCCTCCTAGGTCTTGTAATAAGTTTCCAATTCATGTAAGTATTATCCCTGTGCGCATGGTAAACAGTGAAAAATAATCTTTATAATCACCTGTCAATCAACTCTCCTTTATGCCCAAGGGGCGTTCTTTGCGCCACATTTGTGCCCAGCCGCGCCCCAACTGCCGGATCCTTAGACACACCCATCTCATTAGAATTCACTTTGCTGGGCGGTATTTTCCTGTCCCTGTCATTCGGAGATCCCGCGCATGCCCGAAACAAAGTTACGGTCATCGGCCTCAATAGGGGACGCAGAAGCCGCCCAGCGAAGTGAATATTGATGAGCTGGGCAGCGCTTCAAAACGGCAGTTGGGGAGCGGCTGGCTGGGCAGAAGTGAAGCTGAAACGCCGCCCTTTGGGCAGAAAGAAGACCGATTACATCAGGTTATAAAACATCAGTTTGCACTGTTCATAAGGTGGACAGGAGTTAGACTTACAGGTCCTTCTAAAAAAATTAGCATATTGTGATAAAGTTCATTATTTTCTGTAATGTACTGATAAACATTAGACTTTCATATATTTTAGATTCATTACACACCAACTGAAGTAGTTCAAGTCTTTTATTGTTTTAATATTGATGATTTTGGCATACAGCTCATGAAAACACAAATTTCCTATCTCAAAAGATTAGCATATTTCATCCGACCAATAAAATAAAAGTGTTTTTAATACAAAAAAAAGTCAACCTTCAAATAATTATGTTCAGTTATGCACTCAATACTTGGTCGGGAATCCTTTTGCAGAAATGACTGCTTCAATGCGGCGTGGCATGGAGGCAATCAGCCTGTGGCACTGCTGGGGGTTATGGAGGCCCAGGATGCTTCGATAGCGGCCTTAAGCTCATCCAGAGTGTTGGGTCTTGCGTCTCTCAACTTTCTCTTCCCAATATCCCACAGATTCTCTATGGGGTTCAGGTCAGGAGAGTTGGAAGGCCAATTGAGCACAGTAATACCATGGTCAGTAAACCATTTACCAGTGGTTTTGGCACTGTGAGCAGGTGCCAGGTCGTGCTGAAAAATGAAATCTTCATCTCCATAAAGCTTTTCAGCAGATGGAAGCATGAAGTGCTCCAAAATCTCCTGATAGCTAGCTGCATTGACCCTGCCCTTGATAAAACACAGTGGGCCAACACCAGCAGCTGACATGGCACCCCAGACCATCACTGACTGTGGGTACTTGACACTGGACTTCAGGCATTTTGGCATTTCCCTCTCCCCAGTCTTCCTCCAGACTCTGGCACCTTGATTTCCGAATGACATGCAACAGTCCAGTGCTGCTTCTCTGTAGCCCAGGTCAGGCGCTTCTGCTGCTGTTTCTGGTTCAAAAGTGGCTTGACCTGGGGAATGCGGCACCTGTAGCCCATTTCCTGCACACGCCTGTACACGGTGGCTCTGGATGTTTCTACTCCAGACTCAGTCCACTGCTTCCGCAGGTCCCCCAAGGTCTGGAATCGGTCCTTCTCCACAATCTTCCTGAGGGTCCACTGCCACACTTCCTGTGGTTTTCTGCCACACTTTTTCCTTCCCACAGACTTCCCACTGAGGTGCCTTGATACAGCACTCTGGGAACAGCCTATTCGTTCAGAAATTTCTTTCTGTGTCTTACCCTCTTGCTTGAGGGTGTCAATGATGGCCTTCTGGACAGCAGTCAGGTCGGCAGTAGAGTTGAGCGAACACCTGGATGTTCGGGTTCGAGAAGTTCGGCCGAACATCCCGGAAATGTTCGGGTTCGGGATCCGAACCCGATCCGAACTTCGTCCCGAACCCGAACCCCATTGAAGTCAATGGGGACCCGAACTTTTCGGCACTAAAAAGGCTGTAAAACAGCCCAGGAAAGAGCTAGAGGGCTGCAAAAGGCAGCAACATGTAGGTAAATCCCCTGCAAACAAATGTGGATAGGGAAATGAATTAAAATAAAAATTAAATAAATAAAAATTAACCAAAATCAATTGGAGAGAGGTTCCATAGCAGAGAATCTGGCTTCCCGTCACCCACCACTGGAACAGTCCATTCTCAGATATTTAGGCCCCGGCACCCAGGCAGAGGAGAGAGGTCCCGTAACAGAGAATCTGTCTTCATGTCAGCAGAGAATTAGTCTGCATGTCATAGCAGAGAATGAGGCTTCACGTCAGCCACCACTGCAACAGTCCATTGGCATATATTTAGGCCCAGCACCCAGGCAGAGGAGGGAGGTCCCGTAACAGAGAATCTGTCTTCATGTCAGCAGAGAATTAGTCTGCATGTCATAGCAGAGAATGAGGCTTCACGTCAGCCACCACTGCAACAGTCCATTGGCATATATTTAGGCCCAGCACACACACAGGCAGAGGAGAGAGGTCCCGTAACAGAGAATCTGGCTTCATGTCAGCAGAGAATCAGTCTGCATGTCATAGCAGAGAATGAGGCTTCACGTCAGCCACCACTGCAACAGTCCATTGGCATATATTTAGGCCCAGCACACACACAGGCAGAGGAGAGAGGTCCCGTAACAGAGAATCTGGCTTCATGTCAGCAGAGAATCAGTCTGCATGTCATAGCAGAGAATGAGGCTTCACGTCAGCCACCACTGCAACAGTCCATTGGCATATATTTAGGCCCAGCACCCAGGCAGAGGAGGGAGGTCCCGTAACAGAGAATCTGTCTTCATGTCAGCAGAGAATTAGTCTGCATGTCATAGCAGAGAATGAGGCTTCACGTCAGCCACCACTGCAACAGTCCATTGGCATATATTTAGGCCCAGCACACACACAGGCAGAGGAGAGAGGTCCCGTAACAGAGAATCTGGCTTCATGTCAGCAGAGAATCAGTCTGCATGTCATAGCAGAGAATGAGGCTTCACGTCAGCCACCACTGCAACAGTCCATTGGCATATATTTAGGCCCAGCACACACACAGGCAGAGGAGAGAGGTCCCGTAACAGAGAATCTGGCTTCATGTCAGCAGAGAATCAGTCTGCATGTCATAGCAGAGAATGAGGCTTCACGTCAGCCACCACTGCAACAGTCCATTGGCATATATTTAGGCCCAGCACCCAGGCAGAGGAGGGAGGTCCCGTAACAGAGAATCTGTCTTCATGTCAGCAGAGAATTAGTCTGCATGTCATAGCAGAGAATGAGGCTTCACGTCAGCCACCACTGCAACAGTCCATTGGCATATATTTAGGCCCAGCACCCAGGCAGAGGAGGGAGGTCCCGTAACAGAGAATCTGTCTTCATGTCAGCAGAGAATTAGTCTGCATGTCATAGCAGAGAATGAGGCTTCACGTCAGCCACCACTGGAACAGTCCATTCTCAGATATTTAGGCCCCGGCACCCAGGCAGAGGAGAGAGGTCCCGTAACAGAGAATCTGTCTTCATGTCAGCAGAGAATTAGTCTGCATGTCATAGCAGAGAATGAGGCTTCACGTCAGCCACCACTGCAACAGTCCATTGGCATATATTTAGGCCCAGCACCCAGGCAGAGGAGAGAGGTCCCGTAACAGACAATCTGGCTTCATGTCAGCAGAGAATCAGTCTTCATATCATAGCAGAGAATCAGGCTTCACGTCACCCACCACTGTAAGAGTCAATTTTCATAAATTTAGGCCCAGAACCCAGGCAGAGGAGAAAGGTCCCGTAACAGACAATCTGGCTTCATGTCAGCAGAGAATCAGTCTTCATATCATAGCAGAGAATCAGGCTTCACGTCACCCACCACTGTAAGAGTCAATTTTCATAAATTTAGGCCCAGAACCCAGGCAGAGGAGAAAGGTCCCGTAACAGACAATCTGGCTTCATGTCAGCAGAGAATCAGTCTTCATATCATAGCAGAGAATCAGGCTTCACGTCACCCACCACTGTAAGAGTCAATTTTCATAAATTTAGGCCCAGAACCCAGGCAGAGGAGAAAGGTCCCGTAACAGACAATCTGGCTTCATGTCAGCAGAGAATCAGTCTTCATATCATAGCAGAGAATCAGGCTTCACGTCACCCACCACTGTAAGAGTCAATTTTCATAAATTTAGGCCCAGAACCCAGGCAGAGGAGAAAGGTCCCGTAACAGACAATCTGGCTTCATGTCAGCAGAGAATCAGTCTTCATATCATAGCAGAGAATCAGGCTTCACGTCACCCACCACTGTAAGAGTCAATTTTCATAAATTTAGGCCCAGAACCCAGGCAGAGGAGAAAGGTCCCGTAACAGACAATCTGGCTTCATGTCAGCAGAGAATCAGTCTTCATATCATAGCAGAGAATCAGGCTTCACGTCACCCACCACTGTAAGAGTCAATTTTCATAAATTTAGGCCCAGAACCCAGGTAGAGGAGAAAGGTCCCGTAACAGACAATCTGGCTTCATGACAGCAGAGAATCAGTCTGCATGTCATAGCAGAGAATCAGGCTTCACGTCAGCCACCACTGCAACAGTCCATTGTCATAAATTTAGGCCCAGCACCCAGGCAGAGGAGAGAGGTCCCGTAACAGACAATCTGGCTTCATGTCAGCAGAGAATTAGTCTGCATGTCATAGCAGAGAATCAGGCTTCATGTCAGCCACCACTGCAACAGTCCATTGGCATATATTTAGGCCTAGCACACAGGCAGAGGAGAGGTTCATTCAACTTTGGGTAGCATCGCAATATAATGGTAAAATGAAAATAAAAATAGGATTGAATGAGGAAGTGCCCTGGAGTCCAATAATATATGGTTATGGGGAGGTAGTTAATGTCTAATCTGGACAAGGGACGGACAGGTCCTGTGGGATCCATGCCTGGTTCATTTTTATGAACGTCAGCTTGTCCACATTGGCTGTAGACAGGCGGCTGCGTTTGTCTGTAATGACGCCCCCTGCCGTGCTGAATACACGTTCAGACAAAACGCTGGCTGCCGGGCAGGCCAGCACCTCCAAGGCATAAAAGGCTAGCTCTGGCCACGTGGACAATTTAGAGACCCAGAAGTTGAATGGGGCCGAACCATCAGTCAGTACGTGGAGGGGTGTGCACACGTACTGTTCCACCATGTTAGTAAAATGTTGCCTCCTGCTAACACGTTGCGTATCAGGTGGTGGTGCAGTTAGCTGTGGCGTGTTGACAAAAGTTTTCCACATCTCTGCCATGCTAACCCTGCCCTCAGAGGAGCTGGCCGTGACACAGCTGCCTTGGCGACCTCTTGCTCCTCCTCTGCCTTGGCCTTGGGCTTCCACTTGTTCCCCTGTGACATTTGGGAATGCTCTCAGTAGCGCGTCTACCAACGTGCGCTTGTACTCGCGCATCTTCCTATCACGCTCCAGTGCAGGAAGTAAGGTGGGCACATTGTCTTTGTAGCGTGGATCCAGCAGGGTGGCAACCCAGTAGTCCGCACAGGTTAAAATGTGGGCAACTCTGCTGTCGTTGCGCAGGCACTGCAGCATGTAGTCGCTCATGTGTGCCAGGCTGCCCAGGGGTAAGGACAAGCTGTCCTCTGTGGGAGGCGTATCGTCATCGTCCTGCCTTTCCCCCCAGCCACGCACCAGTGATGGACCCGAGCTGCGTTGGGTGCCACCCCGCTGTGACCATGCTTCATCCTCATCCTCCTCCACCTCCTCCTCATCCTCGTCCTCCTCGTCCTCCAGTAGTGGGCCCTGGCTGGCCACATTTGTACCTGGCCTCTGCTGTTGCAAAAAACCTCCCTCTGAGTCACTTCGAAGAGACTGGCCTGAAAGTGCTAAAAATGACCCCTCTTCCTCATCCTCCTCCTCCTCCTCCTGGGCCACCTCCTGTTCCATCATCGCCCTAAGTGTTTTCTCAAGGAGACATAGAAGTGGTATTGTAACGCTGATAACGGTGTCATCGCCACTGGCCATGTTGGTGGAGTACTCGAAACAGCGCAACAGGGCACACAGGTCTCGCATGGAGGCCCAGTCATTGGTGGTGAAGTGGTGCTGTTCTGTAGTGCGACTGACCCGTGCGTGCTGCAGCTGAAACTCCACTATGGCCTGCTGCTGCTCGCACAGTCTGTCCAGCATGTGCAAGGTGGAGTTCCACCTGGTGGGCACGTCGCATATGAGGCGGTGAGCGGGAAGGCCGAAGTTACGCTGTAGCGCAGACAGGCGAGCAGCAGCAGGATGTGAACGCCGGAAGCGCGAACAGACGGCCCGCACTTTATGCAGCAGCTCTGACATGTCGGGGTAGTTGTGAATGAACTTCTGCACCACCAAATTCAGCACATGCGCCAAGCAAGGGATGTGCGTCAAATTGGCTAGTCCCAGAGCTGCAACGAGATTTCGCCCATTATCACACACCACCAGGCCGGGCTTGAGGCTCACCGGCAGCAACCACTCGTCGGTCTGTTGTTCTATACCCCGCCACAACTCCTGTGCGGTGTGGGGCCTGTCCCCCAAACATATGAGTTTCAGAATGGCCTGCTGACGTTTACCCCGGGCTGTGCTGAAGTTGGTGGTGAAGGTGTGTGGCTGACTGGATGAGCAGGTGGAAGAAGAGGAGGAGGAAGCCGAGAAGGAGGAGGTGGCAACAGGAGGCAAAGAATGTTGCCCTGCGATCCTTGGCGGCGGAAGGACGTGCGCCAAACAGCTCTCCGCCTGGGGCCCAGCTGCCACTACATTTACCCAGTGTGCAGTTAGGGAGATATAGCGTCCCTGGCCGTGCTTACTGGTCCACGTATCTGTGGTTAGGTGGACCTTGCTACAGATGGCGTTGCGCAGTGCACACTTGATTTTATCGGATACTTGGTTGTGCAGGGAAGGCACGGCTCTCTTGGAGAAGTAGTGCCGGCTGGGAACAACATACTGTGGGACAGCAAGCGACATGAGCTGTTTGAAGCTGTCTGTGTCCACCAGCCTAAATGACAGCATTTCATAGGCCAGTAGTTTAGAAATGCTGGCATTCAGGGCCAGGGATCGAGGGTGGCTAGGTGGGAATTTACGCTTTCTATCAAATGTTTGTGAGATGGAGAGCTGAACGCTGGCGTGTGACATGGTTGAGACGCTTGGTGACGGAGGTGGTGGTGGTGGTGTTGGTGGTACATCCCCTGTTTGCTGGGCGGCAGGTGCCAACGTTCCTCCAGAGGCGGAGGAAGAGGCCGAGGCGGCAGCAGCAGAATAGGCCGAGGCGGCAGCAGCAGAAGAGGTAGCAGGGGGAGCCTGAGTGACTTCCTTGGTTTTAAGGTGTTTACTCCACTGCAGTTCATGCTTTGCATGCAGGTGCCTGGTCATGCAGGTTGTGCTCAGGTTCAGAACGTTAATGCCTCGCTTCAGGCTCTGATGGCACAGCGTGCAAACCACTCGGGTCTTGTCGTCAGCACATTGTTTGAAGAAGTGCCATGCCAGGGAACTCCTTGAAGCTGCCTTTGGGGTGCTCGGTCCCAGATGGCGGCGGTCAGTAGCAGGCGGAGTCTCTTGGCGGCGGGTGTTCTGCTTTTGCCCACTGCTCCCTCTTTTGCTACGCTGTTGGCTCGGTCTCACCACTGCCTCTTCCTCCGAACTGTGAAAGTCAGTGGCACGACCTTCATTCCATGTGGGGTCTAGGACCTCATCGTCCCCTGCATCGTCTTCCACCCAGTCTTGATCCCTGACCTCCTGTTCAGTCTGCACACTGCAGAAAGACGCAGCAGTTGGCACCTGTGTTTCGTCATCATCAGAGACATGCTGAGGTGGTATTCCCATGTCCTCATCATCAGGAAACATAAGTGGTTGTGCGTCAGTGCATTCTATGTCTTTCACCGCTGGGGAAGGGCTAGGTGGATGCCCTTGGGAAACCCTGCCAGCGGAGTCTTCAAACAGCATAAGAGACTGCTGCATAACTTGAGGCTGAGACAGTTTCCCTGGTATGCATGGGGGTGATGTGACAGACTGATGGGGTTGGTTTTCAGGCGCCATCTGTGCGCTTTCTGCAGAAGACTGGGTGGGAGATAATGTGAACGTGCTGGATCCACTGTCGGCCACCCAATTGACTAATGCCTGTACCTGCTCAGGCCTTACCATCCTTAGAACGGCATTGGGCCCCACCATATATCGCTGTAAATTCTGGCGGCTACTGGGACCTGAAGTAGTTGGTACACTAGGACGTGTGGATGTGGCAGAACGGCCACGTCCTCTCCCAGCACCAGAGGGTCCACTAACACCACCACGACCATGTCCACGTCCGCGTCCCTTACTAGATGTTTTTCTCATTGTTATGGTTCACCACAACAACAAATATATTATTTGGCCCAATGTATTGTATTCAAATTCAGCGGGATATAAATTTGAGGCCTAGTATTTAGGCGCTGGGTGACCGGTATGGATTTAGTGACAGAATTAGACTTGGAAATGCACAGAAGCGTGTGTGTGTGAAGTTATTCTGAATGACCCAATGTGCACCTTGAATATTATATACCCTTTTAGGGATAGATTTCAAATAGCTCTGATATAGCAGAAACCACTAAATTATGAAATTGCTAAATTGGGAATTGTACTTCAACCCAGAACAAAAAATGTGCTTTGACGGACACTAAATATCTTGCCCAGCAACAACAGTACAACGGTGGGTAACGAGAGATTTAGAGGGAATTAAATTTGAGGCCTAGTATTTAGGCGCTGGGTCACCGGTATGGATTTAGTGACAGAATTAGACTTGGAAATACACAGTAGCGGGTGTGTGTGAAGTTATTCTGAATGACCCTATGTGCACCTTCAATATTATATACCCTTTTTGGGATAGATTTCAAATAGCTCTGATATAGCAGGAACCACTAAATTATGAAATTGCTAAATTGGGAATTGTACTTCAACCCAGAACAAAAAATGTGCTTTGACGGGCACTAAATAACTTTCCCAGCTACAACAGGACAACGGTAACGAGAGATTTAGAGGGATTTAAATTTGAGGCCTAGTATTTAGGCGCTGGGTGACAGGTATGGGTTTAGTGACAGAATTAGACTTGGAAATACACAGTAGCGGGTGTGTGTGAAGTTATTCTGAATGACCCTATGTGCACCTTCAATATTATATACCCTTTTTGGGATAGATTTCAAATAGCTCTGATATAGCAGAAACCACTAAATTATGAAATTGCTAAATTGGGAATTGTACTTCAACCCAGAACAAAAAATGTGCTTTGACGGACACTAAATATCTTGCCCAGCAACAACAGTACAGCGGTGGGTAACGAGAGATTTAGAGGGAATTAAATTTGAGGCCTAGTATTTAGGCGCTGGGTCACCGGTATGGATTTAGTGACAGAATTAGACTTGGAAATACACAGTAGCGGGTGTGTGTGAAGTTACTCTGAATGACCCTATGTGCACCTTCAATATTATATACCCTTTTTGGGATAGATTTCAAAGAGCTCTGATATAGCAGGAACCACTAAATTATGAAATTGCTAAATTGGGAATTGTATTTCAACCCAGAACAAGAAATGTGCTTGAACGGACACTAAATAACTCGCCCAGCTACAGCACTAGGGACAGATTTAGCTGGATATAAATTTGAGGCCTAGTATTTAGGCGCTGGGTGACAGGTATGGGTTTAGTGACAGAATTAGACTTGGAAATACACAGTAGCGGGTGTGTGTGAAGTTATTCTGAATGACCCTATGTGCACCTTCAATATTATATACCCTTTTAGGGATAGATTTCAAATAGCTCTGATATAGCAGAAACCACTAAATTATGAAATTGCTAAATTGGGAATTGTACTTCAACCCAGAACAAAAAATGTGCTTTGACGGACACTAAATATCTTGCCCAGCAACAACAGTACAGCGGTGGGTAACGAGAGATTTAGAGGGAATTAAATTTGAGGCCTAGTATTTAGGCGCTGGGTCACCGGTATGGATTTAGTGACAGAATTAGACTTGGAAATACACAGTAGCGGGTGTGTGTGAAGTTATTCTGAATGACCCTATGTGCACCTTCAATATTATATACCCTTTTTGGGATAGATTTCAAATAGCTCTGATATAGCAGGAACCACTAAATTATGAAATTGCTAAATTGGGAATTGTACTTCAACCCAGAACAAAAAATGTGCTTTGACGGGCACTAAATAACTTTCCCAGCTACAACAGGACAACGGTAACGAGAGATTTAGAGGGATTTAAATTTGAGGCCTAGTATTTAGGCGCTGGGTGACAGGTATGGGTTTAGTGACAGAATTAGACTTGGAAATACACAGTAGCGGGTGTGTGTGAAGTTATTCTGAATGACCCTATGTGCACCTTCAATATTATATACCCTTTTTGGGATAGATTTCAAATAGCTCTGATATAGCAGAAACCACTAAATTATGAAATTGCTAAATTGGGAATTGTACTTCAACCCAGAACAAAAAATGTGCTTTGACGGACACTAAATATCTTGCCCAGCAACAACAGTACACCGGTGGGTAACGAGAGATTTAGAGGGAATTAAATTTGAGGCCTAGTATTTAGGCGCTGGGTCACCGGTATGGATTTAGTGACAGAATTAGACTTGGAAATACACAGTAGCGGGTGTGTGTGAAGTTATTCTGAATGACCCTATGTGCACCTTCAATATTATATACCCTTTTTGGGATAGATTTCAAATAGCTCTGATATAGCAGGAACCACTAAATTATGAAATTGCTAAATTGGGAATTGTACTTCAACCCAGAACAAAAAATGTGCTTTGACGGGCACTAAATAACTTTCCCAGCTACAACAGGACAACGGTAACGAGAGATTTAGAGGGATTTAAATTTGAGGCCTAGTATTTAGGCGCTGGGTGACAGGTATGGGTTTAGTGACAGAATTAGACTTGGAAATACACAGTAGCGGGTGTGTGTGAAGTTATTCTGAATGACCCTATGTGCACCTTCAATATTATATACCCTTTTTGGGATAGATTTCAAATAGCTCTGATATAGCAGAAACCACTAAATTATGAAATTGCTAAATTGGGAATTGTACTTCAACCCAGAACAAAAAATGTGCTTTGACGGACACTAAATATCTTGCCCAGCAACAACAGTACAGCGGTGGGTAACGAGAGATTTAGAGGGAATTAAATTTGAGGCCTAGTATTTAGGCGCTGGGTCACCGGTATGGATTTAGTGACAGAATTAGACTTGGAAATACACAGTAGCGGGTGTGTGTGAAGTTACTCTGAATGACCCTATGTGCACCTTCAATATTATATACCCTTTTTGGGATAGATTTCAAAGAGCTCTGATATAGCAGGAACCACTAAATTATGAAATTGCTAAATTGGGAATTGTATTTCAACCCAGAACAAGAAATGTGCTTGAACGGACACTAAATAACTCGCCCAGCTACAGCACTAGGGACAGATTTAGCTGGATATAAATTTGAGGCCTAGTATTTAGGCGCTGGGTGACCGGTATGGATTTAGTGACAGAATTAGACTGGGATATGGCCAAAAAATGAACAGACTATTGCTGGTTAAATGCACTTGGTGTGACAGCTTCACCCTGATGTAGGCTTTAGCCAAAAAACAACCACACCATTGAGGGTTAAATGCACTTGGTGACAGGCGCAGCTTGCCCCTGATTTTGTATATGGCCAAAAAATGAACAGACTATTGCTGGTTAAATGCACTTGGTGTGACAGCTTCACCCTGATGTAGGCTTTAGCCAAAAAACAACCACACCATTGAGGGTTAAATGCACTTGGTGACAGGCGCAGCTTGCCCCTGATTTTGTATATGGCCAAAAAATGAACAGACTATTGCTGGTTAAATGCACTTGGTGTGACAGCTTCACCCTGATGTAGGCTTTAGCCAAAAAACAACCACACCATTGAGGGTTAAATGCACTTGGTGACAGGCGCAGCTTGCCCCTGATTTTGTATATGGCCAAAAAATGAACAGACTATTGCTGGTTAAATGCACTTGGTGTCACAGCTTCACCCTGATGTAGGCTTTAGCCAAAAAACAACCACACCATTGAGGGTTAAATGCACTTGGTCGCAGCTTGTGCTGGCGCACCACAAGACACAAAATGGCCGCCGATCACCCCAGAAAAATGAGACTGACAAACGGTCTGTGCAGCCTAAAAACAGTGAGCAATTGAGGATCAGCAGCTCAATGATCCACAGCTGCAGATCGATCAGTTAATCAAGTCCTTTGGAGGAGTTAATCTGCCTAATCTCGCCCTACTGTCGCAGCCGCAACCTCTCCCTACGCTAATCAGAGCAGAGTGACGGGCGGCGCTATGTGACTCCAGCTTAAATAGAGGCTGGGTCACATGGTGCTCTGGCCAATCACAGCCATGCCAATAGTAGGCATGGCTGTGATGGCCTCTTGGGGCAAGTAGTATGACGCTTGTTGATTGGCTGCTTTGCAGCCTTTCAAAAAGCGCCAAGAAAGCGTCACAAAAGCGCGAAGAAAGCGACGAACACCGAACCCGAACCCGGACTTTTACGAAAATGTCCGGGTTCGGGTCCGTGTCACGGACACCCCAAAATTCGGTACGAACCCGAACTATACAGTTCGAGTTCGCTCATCCCTAGTCGGCAGTCTTACCCATGATTGCGGTTTTGAGTAATGAACCAGGCTGGGAGTTTTTAAAAGCCTCAGGAATCTTTTGCAGGTGTTTAGAGTTAATTAGTTGATTCAGATGATTAGGTTAATAGCTCGTTTAGAGAACCTTTTCATGATATGCTAATTCTTTTAGATAGGAATTTTGGGTTTTCATGAGCTGTATGCCAAAATCATCAATATTAAAACAATAAAAGGCTTGAACTACTTCAGTTGGTGTGTAATGAATCTAAAATATATGAAAGTCTAATGTTTATCAGTACATTACAGAAAATAATGAACTTTATCACAATATGCTAATTTTTTTAGAAGGACCTGTATATGTTTTTAATACACAATAGAAGACCTGTGCATGCATATATATAGATAATTATGCTTATTGGGCCTGTCAGTGTCCCTTTAAGTTGCTGTTAATGACTCATTGGCCCACAAGAAAGAAGCAGGGAGGAATCATGTGTTCAAATGACGAATATTCTAAAAACTAATATATAGCACTATATTCTATAGTGCTATATATTAGTTTTTGACCCACGCTTGTAATGAGCGCGCAATATTCGCATATTACACGATCATTACCTTGCCGATTTTCACGCAAAAAAAAGAATGTAGAATATAACGAATATTCTCAAATATATAACGAATATTCTACAAAATATTAGCAAAATATCACGAATTCGAATATGATCCCTGCCGCTCATCACTAGTGGTCATGATTAAGACGTACAGTCGAAACGCATAGACCTTGCCTTTTTGGTCAGCCTATGGATTTTATAATGAAGAAATAAAGAAATTGTATTTTATCCTGAGCCTGCTGCTGGATTCTTTCTACAGCGCCAAAAACAACTATTTTTTTGAGAGAAAACTTTTTTTTTTTATAACCCCTGTCAAGGTGTTGGTATTTGGTCCAAAACTAGCATTGATGCTACTGGATCCCCGCCAGATCCCATTATAGTTATGTCCCAGTATGTATGTGTGTGTAAGTATATATGTATATATATATATAGAGAGAGCCAAGCTAAAAATTAACTCTGATAACACGTTATCTCATGACAAAAGCCATTGAAATCATTTTAAAAGGTCAAATAACATTTTGTTGCCATTGTTTACACGTTAGGCTATTTTCACACTAGCGACCTGGAACCCCGGCAGGCTGTTCCGTCGGGTGAACAGCCTGTCTGATCCGTCCTGCCGCTAGTGAACGTGTGACCCCGGATTGCCACTCCGTCCCTATTAACTATAATGGGGCTGGGGGCGGAGTTCCGGCAGAGGCACGGCAGCGCACGACGAGAGGCTGCTGGAATAAAACTACGACATGTTCGACGTTTATTCCGGCAGTCTCTCGCAATGCCTCCGCTGGAGCTCCGCACCGCCCCCATTATAGTCAATAGGGGCGGAGCGGCAGTCCGGGGGCACATGGTCACTAGCGGCAGGACAGATCCGACAGGCAGTTCACCCGACGGAACAGCCTGCCGGTGGTTCGTGCTGCTAGTGTGAAAGTAGCCTTAACCATCAAGTTTTATAAAGATTCATTGGCCAAATAATCCTGTTATGGCCTAGCATATAAAACTTAACTTTTTTTTGCTATTCTATTAATTTGGGGAGATGGGAGGATCACCTGGTGTTCACGGAAAGTTGTCATCCTATATCTGTCTCATATTATATTGGGGCAAGTATATTGATGACATCCTCATATTATAGGGTGGCAACAAACTTTGTCCCTGTCCTCAACGATAACAACATTGGCATGAAATAATATTTAAAAAAGCATGATAAGGAGATGGTGTTTTGGGATTTTAAAAACATCTGAGGATGGTCGACCGATGACAGAGATCTCTTGGAAACCACCATAAACAAATAGCTATCTGTATTGGACAAGCTGGCACCCAACACCTTTATACAAAGGAATACCTATAGGCCAATACTTAAGGGCACGTCGTAACTGCCCTTGTCACCCTCTAAGAAAAGCCTACAACAGAGCTAAAAAACCAAAAGGGAACAGCTGTTAAATACCATTTCAGAAAAAGAAAAGAAAACAACCTGATGTATTCAAACATACGAAGGGTACTTTGAAGAGACAGGCAGGATTTTAAAGAGACACTGGCACATCCTAAGACCAGATAGTGAGTCTTAGGAGAACATCCAAGTATTACCTATTAAAGAGTTCCAAATCTCAAGGACCAATTGGTGCATAGTTTCCTCCAGGAAAAACATTTGATGGAGACAAGACCGGGTAAATCCTTGTCTTTCTCTATACCCTGTGGAGATTGTTCTTGCTACAAATACATTCCTAGGGTTAAAAACTTTATTTATGCTACTGAACAAAAAAAGGTACAAAAATCAGACATTTGATTCCCTGTAAAACCAAAGGAGTTATTTATATTGCCTCTTGCCCTTGTCCAAAGCTGTACATTGAAAAAATTACACAAGAACTGAGATGTTGTATCTAGAAATGAGCGAATGTCTGAAAAATTTGATTCGGTCGGTTCGTAGAATTTTCCAAAAAGATTCGATTCAATCCGAATTTATTTGTGATGAATCATGTTAAAAAACAGCTATTTCCTGGCTGCTTATAGCCTGCATAGTAGTGTAGAGCACTGTGCATTGCAGAAACATGCATAGATAGCCCGCTGTGCTAGTGAAACAATACTAAGAGTCAGTATGACACGCAGATGATAGGCGTTACTGTTAGAATCACTTCACATTTCACTTATTTGGTCAGTTACGGGGCCAAAACTGACCAAATAACATTGTCATCAGCTGATTCCACATGATTTCCACAGAACCTATTCTGTTACATGCTGGAACAAGAAGTGCCACCATGACCGAGTGGTGAGGTGGCAACAGCATGTGTCGTCAGCACAGTGGCCCAGTCACAGAGTGGTGAGGTGACAGCAGCATGAGGAGTCAGCAGAGTGGTGAGGTAGCAGTAGCATGAGGAAACCACAGAGTGGTGAGGTAGCAGCAGCATGAGGAGACCACAGAGTGGCCCAGTGGCAGCAGCATTAGGAGACCACAGCGTGACCCAGTGACAAAGTGGGGAGGTGGGGGGAAATACCAGTACCAGCTGAAGATGGTGGGTGGCAGAAGGAGCACCTGGCAGCAGGTGTGTGGCATCAGGTGGATGGCATCATCAGAATAGTAGCTGACAACAAGTCTGTTTTGACAAAGTTTGGGTGTGGCACCATGGATGATCTAGTCCAGGCATGCTCAGCCTGCGGCCCTCCAGCTGTTGCAAAACTACAACTCCGAGCTTGCCTACATCTATCAGTCTATAGCACGGCATTGTGGGAGTTGTAGTTTTACAACAGCTGGAGGGCCACAGGTTGAGCATGCCTGATCTAGTCTGATGCATCAGGCACTGGTGTGTGGAAATCCTGGCTGATCTACGCCTGATTCATCTTTACAAAAGTTAGTTTCTCCTCATTTTGGGTGGACAGGCGAGTTCTCCTTGGGGTAACTATGGCCCAGCCACACTAAACACCCACTCTGATGCCACACTACTGGCCGGGCAGGAAAGCTTGTCCAGGGCAAACTCGGCCATGTCTAGCTGCTGCTGCTGGTGAGTAGTTTCTTCACTAGGCAGGTGAATAAAACTGCTCATTAGTGATGAGCTGGAGGTGCCATATTCGATTTAGACGAAATTCGCTAATATTCGCTAGAATATTAGTTTCATATTCGTCGAAATCGAATATTCGTCATTTTTCTAGTTATCGCGATTATTATGCGATTTAACCACCTCCCGACCGCCTAACGCGCAGATGCGTCCGGGAGGTGGTTGATTTGTTCCTCCTGGACGCATCGGCGCGTCATCTCGCGATACCCGAGATTTCCTGTGAACGCGCGCACGCAGGCGCGTGCGCTCACAGGAACAGTTGTAAGCGAGTGGATCTCCAGCCTGCCAGCGGCGATTGTTCGCTGGCAGGCTGGAGATCAGATTTTTTTAACCCCTAACAGGTATATTAGACGCTGTTTTGATAACAGCGTCTAATATACCTACTACCTGGTCCTCTGGTGGTCCCTTTTGTTAGGATCGACCACCAGAGGACACAGGTAGGTCAGTAAAGTCGCACCAAACACTACACTACACCCCCCCCGTCACTTATTAACCCCTTATAAACCCCTGATCACTCCATATAAACTCCCTGATCACCCCCCCCTGTCATTGATCACCCCCCTGTCATTGATTACCCCCCTGTCAGGCTCCGTTCAGACGTCCGTATGATTTTTACGGATCCACAGATACATGGATCGGATCCGCAAAACACATACGGACGTCTGAATGGAGCCTTACAGGGGGGTGATCAATGACAGGCGGGTGATCACCCATATAGATTCTCTGATCACCCCCTGTCATTGATCACCCCCCTGTCATTGATAACCCCCCTGCAAGGCTCCATTCAGACGTCCGTATGATTTTTACGGATCCATGGATACATGGATCGGATCCGCAAAACACATGCGGACGTCTGAATGGAGCCTTACAGGGGGGTAATCAATGACAGGCGGGTGATCACCCATATAGATTCACTGATCACCCCCTGTCATTGATCACCCCCCTGTCATTGATCACCCCCCTGCAAGGCTCCATTCAGACGTCCGTATGATTTTTACGGATCCATGGATACATGGATCCGATCTGCAAAACACATGCGGACGTCTGAATAGAGCCTTACAGGGGGGTGATCAATGACAGGCGGGTGATCACCCATATAGATTCCCTGATCACCCCCTGTCATTGATCAACCCCCTGTCATTGATCACCCCCCTGCAAGGCTCCATTCAGACGTCCGTATGATTTTTACGGATCCATGGATACATGGATCGGATCCGCAAAACACATGCGGACGTCTGAATGGAGCCTTACAGTGGGGTGATCATCCCATATACACTCCCTGATCACCCCCTGTCATTGATCACCCCCCTGTAAGGCTCCATTCAGACGTCCGCATGTGTTTTGCGGATCCGATCCATGTATCCATGGATCCGTAAAAATCATACGGACGTCTGAATGGAGCCTTACAGGGGGGTGATCAATGACAGGGGGGTGATCACCCATATACACTCCCTGATCACCCCCTGTCATTGATCACCCCCCTGTAAGGCTCCATTCAGACGTCCGCATGTGTTTTGCGGATCCGATCCATGTATCCATGGATCCGTAAAAATCATACGGACGTCTGAATGGAGCCTTACCAGGGGGGTGATCAATGACAGGGGGTGATCACCCATATACACTCCCTGATCACCCCCTGTAATTGATCACCCCCCTGTAAGGCTCCATTCAGACGTCCGCATGTGTTTTGCGGATCCGATCCATGGATCCGTAAAAATCATACGGACGTCTGAATGGAGCCTTACCAGGGGGGTAATCAATGACAGAAGGGGATAACCCATATACACTCCCTGATCACCCCCTGTCATTGATCACCCCCCTGTAAGGCTCCATTCAGACGTCCGCATGTGTTTTGCGGATCCGATCCATGTATTCATGGATCCGTAAAAATCATACGGACGTCTCAATGGAGCCTTACCAGGGGGGTGATCAATGACAGGGGGTGATCACCCATATACACTCCCTGATCACCCCCTGTAATTGATCACCCCCCTGTAAGGCTCCATTCAGACGTCCGCATGTGTTTTGCGGATCCGATCCATGTATCCATGGATCCGTAAAAATCATACGGACGTCTGAATGGAGCCTTACCAGGGGGGTGATCAATGACAGGGGGTGATCACCCATATACACTCCCTGATCACCCCCTGTCATTAATCACCCCCTGTAAGGCTCCATTCAGACGTCCGCATGTGTTTTGCGGATCCGATCCATGTATCCATGGATCCGTAAAAATCATACGGACGTCTGAATGGAGCCTTACCAGGGGGGTGATCAATGATGGAGGTGATCAGGGAGTCTATATGGGTGATCACCCCCCTGTCATTGATCACCCCCCTGTCATTGATCACCCCCCTGTCATTGATCACCCCCTGTCATTGATCACCCCTCCTGTAAGGCTCCATTCAGACATTTTTTTGGCTCAAGTTAGCGGAAATATATATTTTTTTTGTTTGTTTTTTCTTACAAAGTCTCATATTCCACTAACTTGTGTCAAAAAATAAAATCTCACATGAACTCACCATACCCCTCACGGAATCCAAATGCGTAAACATTTTTAGACATTTATATTCCAGACCTCTTCTCACGCTTTAGGGCCCCTAAAAAGCCAGGGCAGTATAAATACCCCACATGTGACCCCATTTCGGAAAGAAGACACCCCAAGGTATTCGCTGAGGGGCATATTGAGTCCATGAAAGATTGACATTTTTGTCCTAAGTTAGCGGAAAGTGAGACTTTGTGAGAAAAAAACAAAAAAAAATCAATTTCCGCTAACTTATGCAAAAAAATTTCAATTCTATGAACTCGCCAGGCCCCTCATTGAATACCTCGGGGTGTCTTCTTTCCAAAGTGGGATCACATGTGGGGTATTTATACTGCCCTGGCTTTTTAGGGGCCCTAAAGCGTGAGAAGAAGTCTGGGATCCAAATGTCTAAAAATGCCCTCCTAAAAGGAATTTGGGCACCTTTGCGCATCTAGGCTGCAAAAAAGTGTCACACATCTGGTATCGCCGTACTCAGGAGAAGTTGGGGAATGTGTTTTGGGGTGTCATTTTACATATACCCATGCTGGGTGAGAAAAATATCTTGGTCAAATGCCAACTTTGTATAAAAAAATGGGAAAAGTTGTCTTTTGCCAAGATATTTATCTCACCCAGCATGGGTATATGTAAAATGACACCCCAAAACACATTCCCCAACTTCTCCTGAGTACGGCGATACCAGATGTGTGACACTTTTTTGCAGCCTAGGTGGGCAAAGGGGCCCACATTTCAAAGTGCACCTTTCGGATTTCGCAGGCCATTTTTTACACATTTTGATTGCAAGATACTTCTCACACATTTGGGCCCCTAAATTGCCAGGGCAGTATAACTACGCCACAAGTGACCCCATTTTGGAAAGAAGACACCCCAAGGTATTCCGTGAGGGGCACGGCGAGTTCCTAGAATTTTTTATTTTTTGTCACAAGTTAGCGGAATATGATGATTTTTCTTTTTTTTCCTTTTTTCCTTACAAAGTCTCATATTCCACTAACTTGCGATAAAAAATAAAAATTTTTAGGAACTCGCCATGCCCCTCACGGAATACCTTGGGGTGTCTTCTTTCCAAAATGGGGTCACTTGTGGCGTAGTTATACTGCCCTGGCAATTTAGGGGCCCAAATGTGTGAGAAGAACTTTGCAATCAAAATGTGTAAAAAATGGCCTGCGAAATCCGAAAGGTGCACTTTGGAATATGTGCCCCTTTGCCCACCTTGGCTGCAAAAAGGTGTCACATATCTGGTATCGCCGTACTCAGGAGAAGTTGGGGAATGTGTTTTGGGGTGTCATTTTACATATACCCATGCTGGGTGAGAAAAATATCTTGGTCAAATGCCAACTTTGTATAAAAAAATGGGAAAAGTTGTCTTTTGCCAAGATATTTCTCTCACCCAGCATGGGTATATGTAAAATGACACCCCAAAATACATTCCCCAACTTCTCCTGAGTACTGCGATACCAGATGTGTGACACTTTTTTGATGCCAAGGTGGGCAAAGGGGCACATATTCCAAAGTGCACCTTTCGGATTTCGCAGGCCATTTTTTACACATTTTGATTGCAAAGTACTTCTCACACATTTGGGCCCCTAAATTGCCAGGGCAGTATAACTACGCCACAAGTGACCCCATTTTGGAAAGAAGACACCCCAAGGTATTCCATGAGGGGCATGGCGAGTTCCTAGAATTTTTTATTTTTTGTCGCAAGTTAGTGGAATATGAGACTTTGTAAGGAAAAAAGAGAAAAAAAAATCATCATTTTCCGCTAACTTGTGACAAAAATAAATAAATTCTAGGAACTCGCAGTGCCCCTCACGGGAATACCTTGGGGTGTCTTCTTTCCAAAATGGGGTCACTTGTGCCGTAGTTATACTGCCCTGGCAATTTAGGGGCCCAAATGTGTGAGAAGAACTTTGCAATCAAAATGTGTAAAAAATGGCCTGCGAAATCCGAAAGGTGCACTTTGGAATATGTGCCCCTTTGCCCACCTTGGCTGCAAAAAGGTGTCACATATCTGGTATCGCCGTACTCAGGAGAAGTTGGGGAATGTGTTTTGGGGTGTCATTTTACATATACCCATGCTGGGTGAGAAAAATATCTTGGTCAAATGCCAACTTTGTATAAAAAAATGGGAAAAGTTGTCTTTTGCCAAGATATTTCTCTCACCCAGCATGGGTATATGTAAAATGACACCCCAAAACACATTCCCCAACTTCTCCTGAGTACGGCGATACCAGATGTGTGACACTTTTTTGATGCCAAGGTGGGCAAAGGGGCACATATTCCAAAGTGCACCTTTCGGATTTCACCGGTCATTTTTTTCCGGTTTTTGATTGCAAAGTTCTTCTCACACATTAGGGCCCCTAAATTGCCAGGGCAGTATAACTACCCCACAAGTGACCCCATTTTGGAAAGAAGACACCCCAAGGTATTCTGTGAGGGGCATGGTGAGTTCCTAGAATTTTTTATTTTTTGTCGCAAGTTAATGGAATATGAGACTTTGTAAGAAAAAATAAAAAATCATCATCATTTTCCGCTAACTTGTGACAAAAAATAAAAAGTTCTATGAACTCACTATGCCCATCAGCGAATACCTTAGGGTGTCTACTTTCCGAAATGGGGTCATTTGTGGGGTTTTTTCTACTGTTTGGGCATTGTAGAACCTCAGGAATCATGACAGGTGCTCAGAAAGTCAGAGCTGCTTCAAAAAGCGGAAATTCACATTTTTGTACCATAGTTTGTAAACGCTATAACTTTTACCCAAACCATTTTTTTTTTTGCCCAAACATTTTTTTTTATCAAAGACATGTAGAACAATAAATTTGGTGAAAAATTTATATATGGATGTCGTTTTTTTTGCAAAATTTTACAGCTGAAAGTGAAAAATGTCATTTTTTTGCCCAAAAATCGTTACATTTTGATTAATAACAAAAAAAGTAAAAATGTCAGCAGCAATAAAATACCACCAAATGAAAGCTCTATTAGTGAGAAGAAAAGGAGGTAAAATTCATTTGGGTGGTAAGTTGCATGACCGAGCGATAAACGGTGAAAGGAGTGTAGTGCCGAAGTGTAAAAAGTGCTCTGGTCATGAAGGGGGTTTCAGCTAGCGGGGCTGAAGTGGTTAAATAATTGCGTTTTGCGATTGTAACTTAAGGCTACTTTCCTATTGGTTTGATATCTAGAATTAGCGAAGATGACGAATATGACGAATGTATTCGTCATATTCCTCAAAACGAAGATAACGAAGTATTCTCCATCTTCGTTTTAGCTACCTATTCGTCAACTTCGCTAATTCTAGCTATCAAATAGGAAAGTTGACTATAGAGACAGCTAAGTTTAATTCGCTATGCGATAATATTACTTTGCTTTTTTTTTAATAAATAGAATAATTATAATAATTATCAAGTATTATAATTATTCTATTTATAAAAAAAAAAGAAAAGTAATATTATCGCATAGCTGTCTCTATAGTAAACTTTCCTATATAATTGCTAGAATTAGCGAAGTTGACGAATAGGTAGCTAAAACGAAGATGGAGAATACTTTGTTTTCTTTGTTTTGAGGAATATGACGAATACATTTGCCATATTCGCTAATTCTACCAAGCCAACCATAGTAAACCAGGTCGAAGTTGAAATCGCAATTCGATTATTATAACTTGAATTAAATGAATTGCGATTTCAATGTAATTCTCAAATCCGACAGTACATTCTAGTATGGAGCACAGAAGTCGGCAGAAGCGGCAACGGGCACTGACTGGAGCAGCCAGGAAGCCAGGAATCCTAAGGACAGGTAAGAACTACTTTAGGGAAGTGGGAAAGAAAAAAATATAACAATAAAAAAAAAGAATATTCAAAATATCGAATTTATAGCACTATATTCGAAATATTCGCGAATTAGCGAAGTGCCGATATTCGCTAACACTACTGCTCATCAGCAACTCTAGACTTAAGTTGCTGCTGATGGAGCTGGTACTGCTCCCCCACCCCCCAGCAGCCATGGCAGTGGAGCGTGAGCACAGAGGGACCCCCCGGTCAGAACTGAGGCGATGGCGCACATCAGGTCATTTGCACAAGTGACTCGGAGGGACTCCCTGCCTCCATTTTAAATGCATAATGCCACAGTGTGTCTGGGTCATCTGCCTCGTCTTCGTCATTGCCCTGTAGCTGCTCCTGCTCCTCCTCTCCTGTAACCTGTGTAGAAAACCCACCAATTTCTCTACGCATTGCTTGTGCTCGAATGTCCTCCTCCTCTAGTTCAGCCCCCACAGGGCTTATGTGGCCGTGAGTTGTAGTCGCCACATATCCTGTCCCCTGGCCAACCAGATTTAGCAGCATCTGTTCCAGGACATGAACAGTGCAAACAGCCCGAGCAAACGGCAGGTGTCACACATGAGCTGCCACTAGCTAACATCAAAGCTACACAGGGGAGTACCTCTGTCCGCCTGTATCATTAAGAAATCGTTTATGGCCTTTCCCTGTTCATATAGTCAGTCCAAAATATGGAGAGTGGAGTTGCAACAGGTGGAAACGTTGCTTATCGGCCGATGTTGGGGAATGCTATTTTGCCTTTGCAGCTTAAGCAGGGTGTGCTTTGCAGTGAAAGAGTGGCTGAAATGCATGAAAAGTTTCCTGGCCATTTTCCGGATGACTTGCAGATGGGTGGAAGATTTCAGAAACCTCTTTACAATCAGATTAAAAACTTGTGCCATGCAGTGCGCATGTCTCAGACCTCCTTGATTCAGCACTGATACCATGTTCTTCCTGTTGTTGTTGACCATGGATTTTGAGTTGTCGAGGTGAGTTGTCCAGGATTCAATTTCTTGATTGAAGGATGCGGAGCATTTTCTCCGCTGTGTGACTCAGTTCGCCCAGGCAATCTTGGTGCAGAACAGTGTGGCACCGCCATGCCCTGCACATGTAGAGCACTGTGAATTGTCCCTGCAGTGGAGGCTGAGGACATGGAGAATGAGGAAGCAGAGACGGACATTTTTGCAGGACTTACGTCACCTGACCAAGTTACTAAAACACTCTGCAAACCAAATAAAGTACAAAAACGTATTACATCGCGAATGCTATGCTAATAAATTAGAGATGCTTGGCAAATACATTTTGTACAAAAATATATGTGAGCCTGTCTGCTGCACGTCGATCTCTATTTAGATGGGATTTTAACACTAAATTCACCTGTTGTGTGCCATGACAGTGACCATGAAATTTAGAAGGTGTAGGTTCCACATGCATGCTGGGCCCTTTTTGGCTTATATATTCCTGGCCATTTTCAGGATGTCTTGCAGATCAGTGGAAGATTTCAGAAACCTCTTTAATATCCGATAGACCTCCTTGATTCAGCGCCGATACCATGTTCTTCCCGTTGTTGTTGCCCATGCTTCCGATTTTAAGTTGTCGAGTAGAAAGCCAGGATTCAATTTCTTGATGAAGGACGCAGAGCATTTTTTCCGCTGTGTGACTCCGTTCGCCCAGGCAATCTAAGTGCAGAACAGTGTGGCACCGCCATGCCCTGCACATCTGGAGCACTGTGAATTGTCCCTGCAGTGGAGGCTGAGAACACGGTGGAGGATGAGAAGGCAGAGGCGGACATTGTTGCAGGACTAACGGCGTGAAAATGTGGAGGTGGCAGCGGGGTCATCTGACCAAGTTACTGGTGTGACTGAGCAGGAACCATTTTTACCCAGTGGGCCATAAAGGACATATATTGTCCTTGACCGGAGTTACAGATCCACACGTCGGTGCTGCTGTTCACTTTGTCGGACACTTACAGGCTCAAGGACTAGCCCACTTTCTGTTCAACATAGGTGTGCAGGGCTGGTAGTAAAGAAATTACTGCTTGGGACTCTCCACCTCGGCTCGGCACAAGCCATCAGTTCTCTGAAAAGTGCAGAGTCCACCACTTGGAAAGGGAGGGACTGCAGCACCAGCAACTTAGCCAGGAGCACGTTCAGTTTCTGCACGCGTACTGTTGTCTCTTTGCAATCGCTTTGGTGATCTATTGCTGACAAAATAACAGTTGATGAGGAGTAGGAGGACGAGAAGCAGGAGCATCAGGAACAGTAGATGATGGAAGGGACAGACAGCTCCCTTCGGCTGAGGTGGGGGAGCCTTGAATTGCAGAAAAGGGGTGCAAGCCACCAGGTGATGCAACGGTTGCTGCAGCAGGCTGGACCACTACATTAGCACCACTGTTCTCCCAGGGCACTTTATGGTGACTCTGCTTGTGTTAACGCCGCCGCCGCCGACTATGGCATTTTCCCCCCAACACTCCACGCTGACTGCCTGCTACCACTGCCTCCATGAAGCCCTGCACCGCTACTTTCTGGGAAGGTAGGCTCCTGCAAAGCAAGCAGTCTACCCCGGGCACGTTTGGCTCCTGACCTCCCACTGCTGCCACCCTGCTGACTTATGGCCACGCTACCACCTTGCTGGCTCAATCGCTGACACACGCAAGCTGACACCCTCTTTTCCTGATGATGATGATGATGAAGCCCCTTCTTCACCCAGCTCAAAAAGTGCGATCAGCTACATCATCATCATCTTCTGCTGTCTGCACGTCACTGATTTCCCCCTCAATGGTCTCAGGGCCAGGAGCCTGACCGCTCGCAACACCAGCTACCACGCAACTCTCATCATCACTACTTGCCCGCCTACCAGCAGATGTCTCCTCCAGATCCTGGCTGGGCAGTAGCTGCTGACTGTCCTCTAGTAGCTCATCCTCGCTGAAAAGTGGGGCCGAGCCTACGGAATATAATACTTCTTGCGCTGAGGGAACAGAAAATGACAGGTTGAGGACAGTTGGGGGCACAAGGCCTGCTCCTGCGCCATGCCAACTAAGTGTTGTGTCAGAGGAACCCACCCACTCTTGGCTGGAGGTGTCAGATATCACTTGCGACAAAGTCGACGACCGAGTCAACCCTTCAAGCACCATTGGGTTGCTGGTCAAGACACAACCACAAGAAGACTGTAAAATAAAAGAATTAAATTAAAAGTAAATGAATACACCCCAAAAATGTCCATTAAAAATGTATGTTTACCACTAAAATGGCTAATAACACGCCCTTTTTTTTCTTATTAATACACCACAAAAATGTCTAGAAAACAATGTACGTTCACCGCTGAAAGGCTAATTTATTCTTAATACACCACAAAAATGTCTATAAAACAATGGTTCACCATTGAATGACTAATAAGACATGCTTTTTTTTTCTTATTAATACACCAGAAAAATGTCTATTAAGAAATGCACGTTTACCGCAAAACGGCTAATAAGATGTACATATAGTTCCTATTAATACACACTGTAAATAGCTGTAGCACACAGCACTTGCACCCCAGTAACAAGCAAGGCTTGCTGGAATTACTGAGCCATTATATAGTTCAAACCTAAAAGCAGCAGTACTGGTGAAACTCGAAAAATTAGAATATCTTACAAAAGTCCATTTATTTCAGTAATGCAAATTAAAAGGAATTGCATTAATGCAGCTTAAAATTAGAATTTTGTGAAAACGTTCAATATTCTAGGCTCAAAGTGTCACACTCTAGTCGGCTAATTAATCCATACCCCCTGACCAAAGGGTACCTGAAAAATTGTGACTTTGGGGTTTCATAAGCTGTAAGCCATAATTATCCAAATTATAACAAATAAAGGCTTGAAATATCTTGCTTTGTATGTAATGAGTCTACCTCATATGTTAGTTTCACCTTTTAAGTTGCATTTCCAAAATAAATGAACTTTGCACGATATTCAAATTTTTCGAGTTTCACCTGTATAACAGCAGTTTAGATCTCCAATTAGTGCAGTAAGGTGTAATAGAATCGTTCCTATGACCCAGGCTGTACACTAGAGATGGTCTTGCGGTTCGCCCGGTGGTCGTTTCACGGCAAACTTTGCTTGTTCTCTGTTCGCCGAACAGGCGAAAATATGGCAATATTTACGCCCACCCTATTCTTTTACATTGTGAAGAACTTTGACCCATGACACATCCATCAGGTGGTACAGGACAGCCAATTGAGATGTTTCAGCACATGGACATACCCCCTACCTTATAAATAAACCTGATCTGGGCGCCATTTTACATTCAGTCTTTTGCCAGAGTAGGGAGAGGTTGCTGTGTGGAGCAGGGGCAGACTGTTAGGGACACCAAACGCTAGCTAATAGGACAAAAGTCCTTTTAAGGACTGGTATAAGTGTGCTATCGATAGGTGTGACTTACTGAGGGGTGTAATATACTTATAATATACTTTCTAACAAAAGTATATTATAGTGCAATTGTGATGTGCAGCAGTTGTATGCGGTTCTGCTGCAATACTGCAGCTACATAGAGGGACAAACGCTATTGGAACAAATCATTTCTACTGGTGTGATTTACCAGTTGATACAAAACTGTGTTCCAGAGGCTCTACCACACTTACAGGCAGGGTTGCACACTCCAGCAGACTCACCCCTTAGTCTAAACTTCGTAGTATATTGTTGTGTATTGCTGGCTGGCACTCAATATAGGGAGTTACACGGTTTTACTTTATACATCCAAAGTTTATTGATAGCTGCCTATTCCCTCATTAGAATTAGCTACAGGACATTATACAGATAAACCATATACAAAATGTACATATATATTAAAATGTAAGATAAAATAAAATAAAAATCCTTGTAATATAGGTTGCCACCTTTAGGGGTCACTATAATAACACAGGTTTACTATGTATGTTCCTTTGCTGCAAATATTCCTTGGATCCTTATACTTCGTATATGGCTTCTTGCCTCAGTCCATACTATGCATGCATGCTAGTAAAGGTTAAAACGGTTAAAAAGTTCTTACTCATTGGATTAACAAACTAATGTACTAACCCTACAACTTCATAGACCTGTTATTAACCATGAGCCGGAATGCTTAAAAATATTGGTGCAAGAGAGGTGTAATGAGTAAGAACTTTTTAACCGTTTTAACCTTTACTAGCATGCATGCATAGTATGGACTGAGGCAAGAAGTCAAACTATATTACAAGGATTTACATTTTAATATATACCAAATGTAAATTTTTTATATGCAGTGCTCCAGACTAAAAAAAATACCTAGTAGCCATTGGCTCCTGAACTGAAAAAACTTAGTCACCAAATCGAAACTGAATCAAAATTTTGGTATCGTAACCACACTACGCCAATCAGATCGGCGTAAGGTTGTTTTGATACCAAAATTTTGATTCGTTTTCATCACCATAAAAAAGTATTGCGATACTCAATACCGCGCAAAAAAAAAAAAAAAAAACACCAACAAAAAAAGCCACGTGCATTTTGCATTTTATGAAACGTTCGGCCCATAATAGAGCAGTCCTATCCTATTTTTTGCGGTGACAAGGTGACTAAAAAATGGCGAATGCTCACCGCATAGGAGATATTTTTTAATAATTTAATAGTTTGGACAGCGCTATGTAATATGTTTATTTATTTATTGTTTATATATTTTATATGTAAAATTGGGAAAGGGGGGATTTAAACTTAATATTTTAGGGTACTTTCACACTAGCGTTTTTCTTTTCCGGCATAGAGTTCCGTCCCAGGGGCTCTATACCAGAAAAGAACTGATCAGGTATATCCCCATGCATTCTGAATGGAGAGTAATCTGTTCAGGATGCATCAGGATGTCTTCAGTTCAGTCATTTTGACTGATCAGGCAAAAGATAAGCTTGCTACGGTTTTATCTCTGGCGAAGCATGCTACGGTTTTATCTCTGGCGAAAAAAATGAAGATTTGCCTGAATGCCGGATCTAGCATTTTTCCCCATAGGAATGTATTAGTGCCAGATCCGGCATTCAAAATACCGGAATGCACCCGCACTAAATCCGGACCAATTCACTTCTATGGGGCTGTGCACATGAGCGGTGATTTTCACACATCACTTATGCGTTGCGTGAAAATCACAGCATGCTCTATGTTGTGCGTTTTTCACGCAACGCAGGCCCCATAGAAGTTGATGGGGCTGCGTGAAAATCGCAAGCAAGTGCGGATGCGGTGCGATTTTCACGCATGGTTGCTAGGAGGAAAGTCTATTCACTGTATTATTTTCCGTTATAACATGGTTATAAGTGAAAATAATAGCATTCTTTAATACAGAATGCACAGTAGAAGGTCAATATAATAAACATTGGTAGCGCAGTGTGCCCCCCCAATATAATAAACATTGGTGGCGCAGTGCGCCCCCCAACACCCCAGTATAATAAACATTGGTGGCGCAGTGCGCCCCCCCAACACCCCAGTATAATAAACATTGGTGGCGCAGTGTGCCCCCCCAACACCCCAGAATAATAAACATTGGTGGTGCAGTGCGCCCCCCCAATATAATAAACATTGGTGGCGCAGTGCGCCCCCCCAATATAATAAACATTGGTGGCGCAGTGCAACCCCCCCAAATATAATAAACATTGGTGGTGCAGTGCGCCCCCAATATAATAAACATTGGTGGCGCAGTGCGCCCCCCCAATATAATAAACATATGTGGCGCAGTGCACCCCTCCCCCAATATAATTAACATTGGTGGCGCAGTGCGCCCCCCAATATAATAAACATTGGTGGCGCAGTGCGCCCCCCCAATATAATAAACATTGGTGGCACAGTGCGCCCCTCCCCCAATATAATAAACATTGGTGGTGCAGTGTGCCCCCCCCTCAATATAATAAACATTGGTGGCACAGTGGGCAGTGCCAATGAGGGTTAAAAAATAAAAAAATTCATCATCTCCTGTTCTTTCTTCAGGACCTGTCAAAGGATCTGTGGTGACATCACTGTGCTCATCACATGATACATCACATGATCCATCACCATGGTAATGAACCATGTGATGAGCTCAGTGACGTCACCACAGGTCCTGAAGAAAGAACAGGAGACCGGCAGCTACGTGATCAACTGGAGGAGGTGAGTTATTTTTTTTTAATCATTTTTTAACCCTCATTGGCACTTCCCACTGAGCAGCCAATGTTTCTTATACTGGGGTGTTGGGGGGGGGGGCGCACTGTGCCACCAATGTTTCTTATACGGGGGGGAGGAGTCTCTCCCTCCCCCCTGTGCTGCTGCCTCCGCCAATAAGAAGAGATGGGAGGAGGGGTTTTGGCCACTGCGCCACCAATGAAGATAACTGACCTGTTAATACAAATACAGGAGGCGGGTGCCGGAATCAAATTGCCGGCACCCGACCTTTGTGACAAGGAGCTGCGATCAGCGGGAGTTAACCCCTCAGGTACTGCACCTGAAGGGTTAACTCAACTGCCGCTGTTCGCAGCTCCCTGTCACAAAGGTCGGGTGCCGGCAATTTGATTCCGGCACCCGCCTCCTGTATTTGTATTAACAGGTCAGTTATCTTCATTGGTGGCGCAGTGGCCACAGCCCCTCCTCCCGTCTCTTCTTATCGGCGGAGGCAGCACAGGGGGGAGGGAGAGACTCCTCCACTGCACTGCTGAGAAGAACATCGGTGGCGGGGCAGAGAACTATCATCTCCTGTGCCCTGCCACTGTTCAACGGCAGAGCTGCGGCGGCGGGTCTAGTCGCAAATGGCGACAAAGCTAAAAAGTCTTGTCGCCATTTGTAAATTCTGAGTCGCATTGGCGACCATTTTGGTCGGCATCTGGAGCCCTGATATGGTTTATCTGTATAATGTCGTGTAGCAAATTCTAATGAGCGAATAAGCAGCTATCAATAAACTTTAGATGTATAAAGTAAAACTGTGTGACTCCCTATATTGAGTGCCAGCCAGCAATACACAACAATATACTACGTGATTTATCAGTTGCCCCCCCAAAAAACTGATTGAAGCAGTGGTGTTATATACCAATAATATACTTTCTATATAGTGCATTTAGGTAGTGCAGCATTTGTCTGTGTTTTTGCTGTGTTACCGCATCTCCACAGAGTGAAAAACACTATTTGAAGAAATAATATCTACTGGTGTGATTTACCAGTTGCCCCCCCCTAAAAACTAATTAAAGCAGGGGTGTTATATACCAATAATATACTTTCTATATAGTGCATTTAGGTAGTGCAGCATTTGTTTGCGGTTTTGCTGTGTTAGCGCATCTACACAGAGTGAAAAACTTGGTTTAGTGGCTCACTTAGCCTTCCGCTTTTGCACCCTCCTCATCCTCTCTATCTGCACCCTCTTCACTCTCTGCTGTGTGCACCCCAAAGACACCACCATATCCCCTCTGATCGAGCCAGAGGAATTATTTTCCCATCCATTACAAGACCTTACCAATGCGCAGCCATTATTGGCATCGGATCAGGAAGAGGAGGTATCAACGGTTGCCACCCAGCAGTCTGACAACAGTACCCAGATCAACCAAGGAGGGTGGTCCCTGCTGTTGCTGTCTACTCCGAGATCTCTAATGTCAGTGGTGGTGAAGGTGACGAATCCGATGATGACGTGTCGATGGACATCACGTTGGTGCCCACAAGAGAGGTAGAGGAGGGGAGTTCAAAGGTAGAGATGGAACAGCAGACAGGGAGGAGAAGGAGAAGAAGCAGGCAGAATTTACAGTGCACAGGAGGCAAAAAGCAGATTGCTAATGTATCTGGAACGAGCCATCCACCATGCATGGTCACATCTGGCGCTCCCAGGGCACCGGCACATAGCTCCGCAGTGTGGGCTTTTTTTAACGTGTCTGCTGCTGACAATAGTGTTGCCATCTGCGGCCTGTGTTGTCAACGCATAAGTCGCAGTAAGCCCAACACTCACCTAGGGACGACCGCCTTAAGAAGGCAGCTTGCCTCCCATCACCGAGCCCAGTGGGAGCAACACTGTCAGAACCCACAAAGCCACACTCCCGGCGCTCCCCGTCCTGCCTCTTCTCCTTCTCCTCTCTCCTCCCAGTTGTCCTCCACCTTCCACCGTACCCCCGTTGCGTTCATCTAGCAGAAGGCAGGCTTCCTTGCCCCAAATCTTAGAGCAAAAAAAGATGATGGCGCTGGATAACCCTCTTGCCCAATGGCTGACTGCTGGCTTGTCAGAACTGCTAGCCCGCCAACTTCTGCGATATAAACTGGTGGATTTGGAGGCCTTTAGATGTGTGGCCATTGGAACACCATAATGGAAGGTCCCCGGAAGGAAATGTTTCTCCCAGAAGGGCATCCCAGAGCTATATGGCCACGTTCAGCGGCAAGTGAATGTATCTCTGGCACACAGTGTTGGTGCCAAGATACATCTGACCAGACACGTGGCCTGTACTGGCCAACAGTTAAATTTTTATCCTGTGACCGCCTAATGTACCTCCAGCCACAGAATCCAAAGTTCTTTGCTGTCAGATGAATGCCTATTGATTAATTTTTAGGGCCTGCACTGGCCGACAGTTTCATATTTATCCTGTGAATGCCTAATGTACCTCCAGCCACAGAATCCAAAGTTCTGTGCTGTCAGGTGAATGCCTATTGCCTAATTTTTGGGGCCTGTACATTATTTATCTCTAGCCACATAATCACACCTTTGTCTCACTCCTCTGCCTCTCATTATGGTGGCGGATGAACTGCATTTACCATAAGGACCTTCTAATGTCACAGGGTCATGTGACTGTGCCTCCCACCCTGTACTGTGCCCCTCACCCCGTACCTGGCCCCCTTATACCCTGCATTGTGCCCTCTTACCACACCCTGTGCAGTGCCCCTAGTCATTCCCTTTACTGTGTCCTCTTATACTCTTTTATCTGGTCACGGTATGGCGGTGTTATCCGGTCACTGTGCAGAGGTGATATCCGGCTAATGTATGGCGGTGGTATCCAATATCTGGATGGCCATAACTGTATCCCTTTCCCTGCCCACGTCATCCTTTTTTAGACCTGGCATGAGCGGGAAAAATATGCAGATTGCGGTGCTAAGTACCTTTGCGCTACAATCTGTGTCAGAAATACGCCTAACATAGACGTATTTCTATATAATAAATGATGACCTAATTGTATTATCATTCGGGGTAGGGCTAATATCTTTATATTTTATATAGATTCTAGTGTATTATACTGTGCCCTGTATTTCCCAGTAGAAAATGATCCTTGGGAAACACAGTCTTCATCCCTGACCACCAGGACCAGTTAGCGCTCTGTCAGTACATGGTGGCTTCCCCTCTCCGCCACGCTGCTCCGATGTGTACTGGTGCTTATTCTGACACTAGGGCTGGGTTCACATCCAATTTTTGCCATCCATTTAATGCATACCAAAAAATGTATGCGTTAACAGATGCCTCAGACTGATGACACTAGGGCTGGGTTCACATCCTATTTTTGCCATTCATTTAATGCATACCAAAAATGTATGCGTTAACAGATGCCTCAGACTAATGCCGTACAGTGGCGTCTGTTCACCATACAGTTCCATGGTAGAATTTTTTTTTACATTAACGTATGCATTTTTTTAAATAGACTCTGCAGGATACAAAAACGTGGAGTGCTGCACACTTATATACATCAAACCGATAGGAAATAAACAAATTCTAGGCTCCAGCAGGGTACATTTTTGAAAGTTTCCCTTTAAGACGCATAAAAATGGCCCCTGATTAAAATACATTTTTATTTTTTTTGGTGGGAATTTTTCCCAATGACCCCCCTATGGTATATCACTGTCCATGTTGTGGGACTATTTGTGTACTTCTAGTAAGTGTTTGCTGGCTGCAAATATGAGCTGAAGGTTTTTCAGGTTCACCTGCCATTAAAGTGAATGGGGCCCGCTGCAAACTTGTGGTTCGCGAACATTCGATCGCGTTCGCGAACCGCCCCGGCCAATGTTCGTCCATCACTACTGACAGGTTGACTCAGATAAAAATGAACAAGGCCTGGATTGCCCCTGACTTCAACTCCACCAGAGGAGAGCTGAGCTGATGATGAACATAAAGACAATTTCAATCTATCATTTATAATGTACTCAATCTACTGTTGTGTTCCCTTGCACCTTTTCCACCACAAAGAAAAGAGTATATGGTTGAATCTTGTTTTCTCCTCCTCCTCTCCACTCCTCCTCCTCCACTCAAATTTTTTTAATAGGGTAAGCTCAACTGCAGGCCCTCAACTCATATTTTTTTTTTAGGGTCAGCACAGCAGCAAGCCCTTGTATACAATGTTTCAGAGCGTCAGCTCACAGCAGGCCCTTGCATATAATTTTTTAGAGCATCAGCTTACCAGCAGGCCCTCGCCCATAATGTTTTAGAGGGTCAGTTCAGCAGCAGGCCCTCACCACTAATGTTTTAGAGGGTCAGATCAGCAGCAGGCCATCGCATATAATATTTTACAGGGTCAGCTAGCCAGAAGGCCCGCACCTAAAATCTTTTACTTGGTCAGCTCACCTGCAGGCCCGCAACTCAAAAATTTTACAGGGTCAGCTCACTTGCAGGCCCAAACCTAAAATCTTTTACAGGGTCGGCTCATATGCAGGCCTGCAACTCAATGTGAATGAGGCCCTTCTTCATGTGATATACAGGTTGTATCAGAATGCCTCTTTATTGTAATTTTTGGCAGGATTTTTGGCAGGACTTTTTCTACAAGTAAATATACAGGAAAGAATTGTTTTCAATCAATTTTTTCCTATAAAATTGATTTTTTACTTCGGTTTTGTGCGTAAAACCTTAATTAGATTGCGGGCCTGGTGATCACTTTAAGACCTTTTAAGCTGCAGCAGCATTGTGATAAAAATTTGTGGCAAGTTGACATGATGTGGAGATGGTAGCATGAGGAGGCCACATAGTGGCACAATGACAGAGTCTGGATAAAAGACTGAGGCCACAGATTGTTTAGAAAGATGCAGATGGAAATCTGTGGAGCTGTATCACGGTTACCTGCAGATTAATGCAGACCATGGCCGTAGCTATAGGGGAAGCAGGGGAAGCTGCAGCTTTGGGGCCCTGACTCAGAAGGGGCCCATCCAGGAGGAGGAGGACTAAAGGATTTGGTCAGGGCTCCCTCGACAGTATTACACAATGAAATTAGATACAGTGTCAGGATAGACAGTGTATAAAACTGATGGAACAGCTGCTGGCTCTGGTCTGAGAGAGCGGTCTTTACTAGCCACAGGAATGGGGAGGCATGAAAAGAAGGGGTCGCTAAAAAATTACTGTGGTATGGAGCCCCATTAAAAAATTTGCTGTGGGGCCCAGTCAATTCTAGCTACGCCACTGATACAGCCCACAAAAGCAAGCTGGGTTTATCGATTACAAAACCTCAATTAAATTGTGGGCCTGGTGATCAGTTTAAGGCCTTTTAAAGGGCTTCTGTCACCCCACTAAACATTTTTTTAATTTTTTTTTGTGTAGTTATAATCCCGGGTGTAGATGTGACGTCATCGGTGCAGGTGCATTGAGGATGGAGCGGCCGAGTGAGCGTCTGCCTCTCAGTGCGCCTGCGCCGATTTAAGACAGGGACGACGCAGGTGCCAGATTTTGAATGCAAACAGGGCCAGCAGAGAACAATCCCGTTCCCTGGCCCTGTCAATCAACATGCGGAGGGGGCGTCATTATGATAGGAGGATGCGGCTGCTAATTTACATATTATAAAAGTACGTTTTTAGCAAAATCTACTGAACCAAAATGATTAATCACATTATGTATGGATAAATCGCAGTATAGGGATTATAACTACACAACAAAAAAAAAAAACTGTTTAGTGGGGTGACAGAAGCCCTTTAAGCAGCATTAGCAGCAGCAACATGGTGATAAAAATTAGTGGCAAGGTGACATGGTGTGGAGATGGCAGCATCAGGAGGCCACATAGTGGCACAATGACTGAGTCTGCATAAAAGACTAAGGCCACAGATTGCTTTGAAAGATGCAGATGGAAACAATCTGTGGAGCTGTATCACCATCACCTGCAGATTAATGCAGCCATCAAAATCAAGTTGGGTTTGTCGGTTCCACCTCAGCTCACCAGCAGGCCCGCACCTAAAATCTTTTAGTGGTTCAGCTCACGTGCAGGCCCATGACTTAAATATTTTACAGGGTCAGCTCACATGCAGGCCCGCAACTCATGCTGCCTTGCTTTGAAGTAGTAGCCGTAGCCATTCATCAGGCTTTCTCTCCAAAATCGAACAATAATTCCCCGTTACCGGTGGTCACCATGTTAGGCACATAAAAGAACATCGAAAGTTGATAGGGAAGATATCCTAATGTATAGTGGACGTCACGGGGACGTGTGATCAGGCAGAAGTTATCTAGAGTCAACAAAGTGGCAGAAGGGCCTCTCCTGTATAACGTCTGTGAAGATTCTCATTTATCCAGGTTATGGTATATCTGTAAAGAATAAATCAAGGCAACTAAACCTTACTGTAGATTTCTTGAAAACGTTTCACTCGTTCTTCCAATGAGCTTTCTCAATTCTGAGTGACTGTACAAGAATTCTCTGGGAATAAATATGTAACTGAATCAATATCTGGTAATTATACCCAGCATGGGGTCAGAGGTCATTATACCCAGCATGGGGTCAAAGGTGTTAGGATAATGGAATCAACACCTTTGACCCCATGCTGGGTATAATGACCTCTGACCCCATGCTAGGTATAATTACCAGATGTTGATTCAGTTACATATTTATTCCCAGAGAATTTTTGTACAGTCACTCAGAATTGAGAAAGCTCGTTGGAAGAACGAGTGAAACGTTTTCAAGAAATCTACAGTAAGGTTTAGTTGCCTTGATTTATTCTTTACAGATATCTTCTGTATAACGTTTCCTCATCTAAAATACCGCAGTGACATTCCCTGTAATTTTTTATTACTCATTCCAATAATAGGGCATCTTAAGAGTCCTGTATTGTTATTTATTGTCACTACCTCCCCGAGTCGGGAGTGGGTAATTGCCGCATGCCTGCTGCCTTCCTTCGATTCTTGAACTTTAATAACTTGACCCACCCTCTCCACCCAATCAGATTTCAGCCATTCACCTCCCTTGGATGTGGTATCCCTTTCTCAAAAAAGAAAAGAACAACGAAAGTCGATAGGGCAGACATCCAAATGGATCATCGCCGTAACAGGGACGTGCAATCGCGCAGAGGTTATCTATAGTCACCAATGCAGCAGCAGGCCCTCGCCCCTAAGGTTTTAGATGGTCAGATCAGCAGGCGCTTGCTCGAAATGTTTTTGAGGGTCACCAGCAGGCCATCAATCATAATTTTTCAAGGGTGTGTATGATGCCCTCTTTATGTGTAACAAAGCGTATTTTGGAGTGCTGGTTCCATGTAATTTTTGGCAGCCCTTTCACTTAGTGCATAGGCTTTATGAGTGTAGGAGTCCCACTACCTGAACAATTGTACCACAATGTGCGTTGGGGGGGGGGGGGGGGATGTTGTGCGTATTTTTGTCAGTCTGTAAAAGTGGCGTACAACTGGGACAACATGGTTCCCAGCAGCGACCTGGGAGTCCAAGATGCATCCAGACATTGGCCCCATGGTGTTACCGATCCATTTCGGTGGTGTTTCTGTCACTTTCTGACCTTTTCCAATGGACCAGGCACCCTTCCCTCTTCAGAGCAGGGGGTGCCTGGTTGTATACCATTGACTTCCATTATACTCGGGTGCTCGGCCGAGCACACGAATATAGCAATGTGTTCAGCCCAAATACCCGAATACTTTGGTGCTTGATTATCACTAGTAGTTACGCCCCTGGCGCCAGGTAAAAAGAACCGTTCAGAGGCCCAAGATCCTACTATAGCGTGAAAGAGTGCACTCCTTTTACAACAGGGTTTCTCAACTCTGGTCCTCGGGACCCAGCTACCGGTCAGGATTTGAGAATATTTCACAGAATAAATACCTGTGGTAAGTCCTAATGCATGGACACTAATTATATCACCTGCTCAATACTAAGGAAATCCTGAAAACATGACTGGTAGGGGGGTCCCGAGGACCAGAGTTGAGAAACCCTGTTTTCAGTCGTCAGCTGATTCCACATAGATTTCTACTGAACCTATTCTATCAAACGCTTATACAAGTAGACCCCCCCCCCCCCCCCCCCGACAGAGTGGAGAGGGTGTCAGCAGTAAGTTTGTGTTGATGTCACTGATTATTTTGCCCTTCCTCTGATCCGTCAGAAGAATAGCCCCCGAAAAACAGATCCTGTCTGTTGAGCATCTGCCTTAACTCGGTCAGCATTTTGTCAGTAATCCATCAGTTTTTCTAAAGCCAAAACAGAGATGTGTTTTGTACCCACTCCTGCTTTTGGCCACCAAATCATAAGCCAATTCTGATGCAAAATAGGGACCATGTCATACAGGCCTTACAGCTGCTACATAGACAGGATCTGTTGTGCGTCTCATTTTTTTCTTCCTTCTGACAGATCAGAAGAAGGGTCAAATAAATGATGATGTCAACCAGGCAAAAAAGGCAAAATAGTGGCCCAGTCATGGAGTGGAGAGGTTCCATGAGAAGTTCACAGAGTGGCCCAGTGACATAGTGGTGAGGTAGCAGCAGCATCAGGAGACCACAGAGTGGCCCAGTGACATAGTGGTGAGGTGGCAGCAGCATGAGGAGACCACAAAGTGGCCCAGTGACATAGTGGTGAGGTGGCAGCAGTATAAGGAGACCACAGAGTGGCCCAGTGAGAGAGTGAGGAGGTGGGGGGCAATACCAGTACCAGCTGAAGATGGTGGGTGGCAGTAGGAGCACCTGGCAGCAGGTGTGGTATCAGGCGGGTGCCAGCATCAGAATAGTAGCTGAGGCCGGTAGCCAGAAGAAACAGGTATCTTTTGTCAAAGTGTAGGTGTGGCACCATGGATGATCTAGTCTAATGCATCAGACACCGGTGTTTAAAAATCCTGGCTGATCCATGCCTGATTCATCTTTACAAAGTTTCTCCACATTTTGGACAGGCGAGTTCTCCTTGGGTTAACTATGGTGCCCGCCGCACTAAACACCTGGGAAGGAAAGCTTGTCCAGGGAAATCTTGCCCAGTTGCGGACAGAAATTGAGTTTAGCTGCCCAGTAGTCCAGTGGATCTTCGATGTGGGGTGGCAGGGTGCACTCCAAGTATGCCACAATCTGCTGGTTCAGGTTCTGCTCTATGTCTAGCTGCTGCTGCTGGTGAGTAATTTCTTCAGTAGGTGGGTGAAGAAACCCCCCCCCAGCAACCATGGCAGTGGAATGTAAGCACAGACAGTCTCCCTGGTCAGACCTGTGTGCGGATGGGCGATGGCGCACATAGGCAGTTGCCAACTGACTACATAGGATGTCTCTCTAATAGTTCAGTTTGTCCATACTCTTAGTGGGTGTATAAAAAAGGCCCACATTTTGGACTGGTAGCGAGGGTCTAACATGGTGGAGAGCCAGTAGTCATCCCTCTGCCGAATGGTGACAATTCGGCTGTCACTAAGCAAGCAACTGAGCATGCATCGGGCCATTTGCGCAAGTGACTCAGAGGGACTCCCTTCCTCCATCTCCACTGCATACTGCCACAATGTATCTGGGTCAACCTCATCTTCCTCATTGCCCTGTAGCTCCTCTTGCTGCTCCTGCTCCTCCTCTCGTCAACTGTATAGAAAAACCAGCCATTTCTTTACGCATTGCTTGTGCTCAAATGTCCTCCTCCTCCTCCTCTAGTTCAGCCCTACAGGGCTCATGTGGCCATGAGATTTAGTCGCCACGTCTCCTGTCCCCTGGCCAGCCAGATTTAGCAGCATCTGTTCCAGGACATGAATCAGTGGAATGACGTCGTTCATACCATAGTCATGGTGACTGACAAAGTGGCCTCCTCAAAGGGCCCGAGCAAACGGGAGGTGTCACGCATTAGCTGCCACTGGCTAACATAGAACTTACACAGGGAAGTCCCTCTGTCCACCTGTATCAAGAAATCATTTATGGCCTTTCTCTGTTCATATCATCGGTCCAGGGTGGAAACGTCGCATATCAGTCTATGTTGTGGTACGCCGTTCTGCCGCTAGCTCAAGGAGGGTTTGCTTTGCGGTCTACAGTACAAGTGGCTGAAGTGCATGCAAAGTTTCCTGCCCATTTTCAGAATGTCTTGCAGATGGGGAAAAGACTTCAAGAACCGCTTTAGAACCAGATTTAACACGTGCGCCCTGCAGGGTACATGGCTCAGTCCTCCTTGACACAGCGCCGACACCATGTTCTTCCTGTTGTCGGTCACAATGGTTCTGATTTTGAGTTGTCGAGGAGAAAGCCAGGATTTGATTTCTTGATGAAGGACGTGGAGCAGTTCCTCCCCTGTGTGACTCCGATCGCCCAGGCAAATGAGGTGCAGAACAGCATGATACCGCTATGCCCTGCACATGTGGTATGCTGGAGGAGCATTGTGAATTGTCCCTGCAGTGGAGGCTGAGGACTCGTAGAGGATGAGGAGGCAGAGATGGACATTTCGCAGGACCAACAGCGTGAGAACGTGGAGGAGGAAGCGTCCTCACCTGACCAAGTTGCTGGTATGGCTGGGCAGGAATCACATTTACCCAGTGGGCCATAAAGGACATATATTGTCCTTGACTGTAGTTACAGCTCCACACATCAGCGTTGCTGTGCACTTTGGCAGACACTGACAGGCTCAAGGACTGGCCCACCTTCTGTTCTACATATGTGTGCAGGGCTAGTACTGCCTTTTTGGCAAAGAAAATGACGGCTTGGGACTCTCCACCTCGGCTCAGTGCAAGCCATCAGTTTTCTGAAAGGTGCAGAGTCCACTACATGGAAAGAGAGGGACTGCAGCGCCAGCAACTTGGCCAGGAGCACATTCAGCTTTTACGTCGTTAGATGAGTGCACGCATACTGTTGTCTTTTGGCAATCGCTTCAGTGATCAATTGCTGACAGAATGACTGATGAGGAGCAGGAGCATCAGGACCAGCAGATGATGGGAATGACAGACAGGTGGCTGAGCCTTGACTGCATGAAATTGGGTGTGTGCCACTGGTTGATGCAGTGTTTGCTGCGGCAGGCTGGACCACCACATCAGATCCACGGTTCTCGCATGTGCTGACGCAGGGTCGTTGTGCCAACACTGGCCACAAATTCAGCAAATAGCCATGGTCACCTCCTTCAGCGGCCTAACAAAAAATTGCCACACCCCCCAATTATGGTATTTTCCTCACAACACTCCACGCTGACTGCCTGCTACCGCTGCCACCGTGAACCCCTGCACCACTACTTTCCAGGCAGGTAGGCTCCTGCAAAGAGGGTGGTCTACCACGGGCATGTTTGGCTCCTGAACTCCCACTGCTGCCACCCTACTGTCTCATGGCCATGCTATCACCATGCTGGCTCAGCCGCTGCCTCACACGCAAGCTGACACCCTCTTCTCCTGATGATGATGATGAAACCCCTTCTTCACCTGGCTCCCAAGTATGATCGGCTACATCATCATCATCCGCTTCTGTCTGCACGTCATTGATGACCCCCTCAACGGTCTCAGGTTCAGGAGCCTGACCACTCGCAACACCTGCTCCCACACGACTCTAATCATCACTACTTGCCCGCCTACCAGAGGAAGCGGCGGATGTCTCCTCCAGATCTTGGCTGGGCACCTTTGTGCCCTTTGAAAAAGCTATTAAGCGAAACAACCGTTGGGCCATTCCTCCAGCCAGGTTTGTTATTTGTCATTTTTTATGCTTGTCACCGCTGTTTATGTGTTTGTACCAGGATTTATAGCGGTACTTTACTTCTATGCTGGCTGTTCTCTTGACTCTATATAGGTTCTATTTTGTATATGCCTTTGGGCGCATTTATGTATTTGCAAATAAGACCCACACCCAGCACATTAATTGTTTAACCTTTTTTCATAAATTTGTTATCCCTTGGTGTATCACACATACAGCAGTGACTTTATGTAATCATCACTATTGTTACATTTACTGGTTTGGAGGCCTTTTTATCCACACTCTTCTGTATTCCCTTATTGGGTTTTATTATATTATGTATGTTAGCATATTGTCACGAGGGTGTCAAGAGCCACGTCTGACTCCGTTATACCCGGGGTCAGGAAGTCGCAGCGGGTGGCTGCGCGCTCTATGTCTAAAGATCACGTTGTTTCTTAGTGATTGTTTTCTGTGTTTGCCTTGCAATCCTTTTTGTCTCACTCAGGGATCCGTAGCTTCTCCTCCTCAGCTGTTTCTTGTCTGCCACTCCCAACCTCCTTATATTCTCCTCTCACACTTCTCTAGTTGCCAGTTATAGAGCTTCCTGCCTGGACATCTATACTGACCCACTGGAGCTGTGAATCCTGGTTGTTGTTCCAGAGTGCTTCCCTCCGGATCCCTGTTGGGCTTTTTGTTGTCTCCTGTTGTCGCCCACCTGGGATTATATGTTTAGTCTGTATTGTCTGTCCTCCCCTTGGTGTTTTCCTTTAGAGCTAGTGGTGCGGACTAGTGTTCCCACCGCCCTGTTCACTATCTAGGGCTCATCTTAGGGAAAGCCAGGGTTTTAGGCACGTGATCGGCGTACGGGTGAGGAACCCGTCTAGGGACGTCAGGGCAGCCAGGTGCCAGCCGCAAGGTGAGTGAGGGGTCACCACCTTCCCTCTCACTTGGGCAGGGCCTTCCTCTTTCCCTCCCTCTGTGTCACGTATGTGATAGTCACGCCGATCGTGATACATATTTGTTGAATAAAGATTTACATGGTAATCATCCGCGGGTTTGTTTTTGCTTTTTGTAGAAGGTTTGCAGTATCTGCTGACTGTCCTCTAGTAGCTCGTCCTCGCTGAAAAGTAGAGCTGAGGCTAAGGCATATAATACTTCTTGCGCTAAGGAAACAGAAAATGACGGAGGCAGGTTGAGGACAGTTGGGGGCACAGGGCCTGCTCCAGGGCCATGCCAACTAAGCGTTGTGTCAGAGGAACCCACTGACTCTTGGCTGGGGGTGTCTGATGTCACTTGCGATGAAGTCGAAGACCGAGTAACCTTTCAAGCACCGCTGCGATGTTGGTCAAGACACGACCGCTAGATGACACCGGGAGCTCAGGCCTCTCATGGCAACTCCTGCTGTCACCCCCACCCCCCTTCTTCTGCTGCTACTTATGCTTGCAACAGAAACATTTTGGCCACTGCTCGTTACCGTTGAAGGGCCTGTTACCTTTCTGTCTGACATACTGTATAATAAAATAAATTATTAAATTAAAATTAAAATAGTACACCCCAAAAAAGGCTGTAGTACAATGTAACTTCACCGCAGAACGGCAATTAAGATATATTCTTTTTCCTATTAATACACCCCCAAAAAAATCTAACAATCACAATTCACCGTAGAATGGCTAATAGAACATACGTATATATTTCCTATTAGGACAACCTGTAAATAACTGTAGTACAATGTAACTTCACTGCAGAACGGCAATTAAGACATATTCTTTTTACTATTAATAAACCACCCAAAAAAGTATTACAATCAAAATTCACCACAGAACAGCTAATAAGATGTATGTATCTTTCCTATTATTACACCCCATATATGGTTGTAGTACAATGTACCGTATTTTTCGCCGTATAAGACGCACCTAGGTTTTTGGGGAGGAAAATAAGAAAAAAAATATTTTCAACCAAAAGGTGTGCTGTGGGTTTGGAACTAGGTGGTCTGTGGATGGCACTATTACTGGGGATCTGTGGATGACGGACACTGTTATGGGGGGATCTGTGGATGACGGACACTGTTATGGGGGGATCTGTGGATGACGGACACTGTTATGGGGGGATCTGTGGATGACGGACACTGTTATGGGGGGATCTGTGGATGACGGACACTGTTATGGGGGGATCTGTGGATGACGGACACTGTTATGGGGGCAACTGTGGATGACGGACACTGTTATGGGGGAACTGTGGATGACAGACACTGTTATGGGGGGGATCTGTGGCTGGCACTGTTACAGGGGGGGGGATCTGTGGATGGCACTGTTACAGGGGGGGGATCTGTGGATGGCACTGTTATACATGTGTCATCCACAGACCCTCCCAGCCCATAACTGTGCCATCCACAGATCCCCCGCCGCTCCAGTATACTAATATAATATGTCTGATTTAATTAATGGTTATTAAATATGCATCTTTATTCCTAATAGTACCTTAAATCCTAAGCGCTTCAGTACAATGCCGGCAGGCCGGGCAGCCGGCGCGGCGCGTCACTCACTGACGTCACTTGCCTGCGCCGCCTGCTTCATTCATAAAGTAGGCGGCGCAGGCACGTGACATCAGGGAGTTACGCTGCCGCCCGCCCGGCCTGCATTGTACGGATGCGCTTAGGATTTAAGGTACTATTAGACATAAAGGGGCATATTTATTAACCATTAATTGAATATGACATATTTTATTAGTACACCGGAGCGGCGGGGCGGGCCTTTAGTACAGTGACTGCACCGCCCCGCCGCTATTGCCGGCCCCAGCTCCTCCTCCCAGTCCCTCCTAGAGTCCCCGCTCGCTTTACATCGCTGCCAGCGATGTAAAACTGACTGCATTCGCCGTATAAGACGCAGGGGCATTTTCCCCCCATTTTGGGGGAAGAAAAAGTGCGTCTTATACGGCGAAAAATACGGTAACTTCACCGCTGAACGGCAATTATGACATATATTTTTTCCTTTTTCTTTCCCATTATTACACCCCCCAAAAATATAAAACAATGTAAATTCACCGCAGAACGGCTACTAGGACAGAGGTATATTTTATATTAAAACGCCCTGTAAATAACTGTAGTACAATGAACTTCTAAATCGATTTTTCTGTACAATAAAGTCTTTCCTAGCACTGTCCCTAGAGCCTGCTGACGTCTCTCCCTGCACTAAATACACTGGAAAATGTCTGAATACAAGATGGCGGAGGCTATTTATAGGGCTGTGACATCTTTGCTTCATGTCCTAACACATGCAGCAGCCGTTTTAGGAAAAAATGTGATTCATTACCACAAAGCGTGAGGAAATTTGGCTTCGTTGCAAATCAAATTTTTCCTAAACTTCAGATCGAATTCCACTTTGTCAACTTTAATTCGCTCATCTCTATTAGCTAGCGCTGCTACATCTGCAACGAGCAGGACCGTGGTACGGTTACACGGACGCCAAATTATGTAGTGGGTCAGGATATGTGTATAATAGTCTATTGTTTGTTCGTGACGTCAATTGCAGCGTGCGCAGGGTACTAACACAGGGCCCTTTAAGGTGTTGTAACTCACGTACCACGTTAGGAATGCCAGAGTGGTGTAATGTCTCTGTGTGGTAATCGAATAGTGTCAACGGTGTCTCCTACCTGGGTACGGCTGGACTCCTGGATTCTGGCTCACTTGCAATAAAATGAGTGTTGTGCTAGTAGGAGTAATCGAGGAAATTGCAGCAGTAATTGAGATTCAGACCTTGGGTAAAGTTCAAACTTGTTTTTACTGAGAGTATCTTTCATCCAGACAAGATACAGCTTTGTCTTAGGTCTCAGCAGGTAGTGGCAATGGTTGGCAGGGATATATCTTCTGCTCTATCATGTATCTGGAGCTTTTGCAGGAAAAGGACGTCTGCTTGTTGCTCTGTAATATGTCAGGAATTTAGCTTCTGCACTGTCTATCTTCTGCTGACTAGCTGAGGAGGAATAATGCTTCTCCTGGGGTCTCTGGTCTCTACTCACAGTTATCTTCTCAGGGCATGGTTCTTCCTGGAACTGGAGTGATCTGCAGCTTTCTGCTAGTTTCGTCCAGCTGAGCTGCAAAGCTCAGACTGGGAATCTGATCAAATCTCAGGACTAGACTTGGTCCTTGCTGCCTTCCCCATGGAGGGAGAGCTAGAACTGGATCTAACAGTTTTTTTCCTCCCTTGCCACAGGATGTGGGAAACTCCACTTCCCTTAAGCAGGGGGAGCAGAACAGAACAGGAACGTTCCATTCTGAACGGCCATAACATTAAAACTATTCCTACCAATGATGCTGCCACCTGCTGGTAGACCTGAAACATTACAAGGAACAAATTACATTTAAAATGTTTTTATCTGCACAGTTGTGAGTGACATGAGGGAAATCCCATCAAATGACAATGTTAATGCTCTTAGCAGATTGTAGCGGGGTAAAAGCGTTTAGTAACCCAACTCTGGGGTGTTACACATCTGTTTTACATGCAGAGATTTCCTCCTCAGTATGGGGTCAAGCAATCATTAATGCCATTGCTCGTCCCCATACAGAATCACTGTTTGCCAGCAGCAGATCGTGATTACATGGTACGATCTGCCGCCGATAAACAAGGATTTTTAAACCTGCTAAAAAATTCCAATTACCCGAAGAATGAGCACTTGTTCGTTCATCGGGTAATCAGCGGTAGTATTACACTACCAGATCACTGCTAACGAGCCTTCATACAATCTTCATGATTATCTTCAGGTATAATAGGGCCTTAAGTTACTAAGGGCTCAGGATGAAATGTTGAGCTTTCTTTCATGGCCAGGCAGGTTTGCAGCTGTTGCATAAGTTTTAAACTTAATTATAATGCTCTCAATGATGTCTCATGGAATGTTAATTTTAAGGGAAATCTTTTTATACCCAAGGCCCTTTATGTGTGATAAAATAATCTTCCCTCTCGGCTTTTGTAGAAGCTCTTTTGTCTTTTCCATGATTGCAAGTGACCTTGAATACCTTCACAGGTGGGGTTTATATATGCATCACAGTTGAAGCAAATGAAGGATCATTATAGAGTTCCCAAAGGCTTCATTATGTTTGGACTCCACTTTAGGCCCTAAAAACTGCCAGACAGCTTTAAAAACAATGTTATATAGGGGTTGAATAATTGTGACATGGCTATTAGTGTTGAGCAAATCGAAGTTAACAAAGTGGAATTCTATCCAAATTTGAGGAAAAAATTTGATTTGCCACAAATCCAAATTTTCTCCTTTGTGGTAATCATCAATCATATTTTTTCTGAAATGGCTGCTGCACATGTTACAAGTGAAAGTAAGAAGCCTGGGAATGAGAGATCACCCATAATGCCGTGCAGCCAGCCAATCATCTGAAAGCCAGCCCCTGTGATGTCACAGTCCAATAAAAAGCCTCGTCCTGCTCGGTCTCCTACATTTTAATGTGAGCTGTGCATAGGAACAGATGCGACAAGTGCTAGGGAAAGTGTTTTACAAAGCTTTTAATAGTATAATCTGGGATAGGGACAGTGTAGGGAGAGTTTTCAGACACTGTAGGGAGGGCAAAGGAAGACTGCAGCGCAGTGCAAGTTCTATCAGCTGAAGATATCCTTAGGAAACAGTGCAGTTTGCATCAATCGCATGTGTAGGGTACAAAGCTGTCTTATATAACCGTGCCCAACTTATTTAATAGATAAATAATTCTATTACGCCTTTATTCTCAAACTTGGGGTAATTACCTGTGTAATATAACAGTTAGTGTGGTGTTCACCTGATTTCATAGATAAGCAATTCCATTAGGCCTCAATTCTCATATTGGGGTGAATAACCTGTGTAGTATAACCATTAGTGGGGTGTCCACATTGACATTGAATAACTTATTTTACATATAGAGTTCTTGTCACCATACAGTATGTCCAATCCAATAAAGAGATGGGCAATGGCAAAAATGTTGCTGGAGCCAGCAGAAGTAGCAGAAGAAAAAGGTGGGAGGGTAGCAGCAGTCGCATTAACAGACCAGAGCTGGCAGAGTCATCTAGCAGTCATGTTTTGACTACCAATCATGCTGTCCTGGAATGGTTGACTCTCTTTAATATCATCTCAACTGACATCAGACACCCACAGCTAGGAGTCTGTGGGTTCCTTTGACACCATACTTAGTTGGCATGGCCCAGGAACAAACTCTGTGCTCTTACGTGCCCTGAACCTGCCTCTTTCCTTTTCTGCTCCTTCTGCCAGGCAAGTGATATATGTCTCAGGCTCTGCTTTTCAGTAAGGAAGATATTGTTGAGCATAGTCAGCAGCTACTGCCCAGTGCAGATGTGGAGGAGAGGTCTGCTGCTCCATCCTGTACACATGAAAGTAGTGACTAGAGGCGCGTGGGAGCAGGTGTTGTGAGCGATCAGGGACACTGCCATGAGACTAGTGGGGGTAACATAAGTGACAAGCTGACAGTAGTGGATGATGATTTAGCCAATCGCACAAGGGAGTCGAGGGTGGCAGCTTGTCCGTGAGACAGCGCCAGGGTGGCAGAGTTCCACTGAGCTGGCAGGTTGCAAGCAGTGTGAGATCTGGAACCAAATGTGCCCGGGGTAGACTGTCTGCCACTCATGACCAGGTTATTGTCTATTCTTTCGGGATATATCTATTACCTACTGCCCCAGACCTCCCCCCCGTTCCAACTTACTGCCTTATGCATAATAAAGACACAGAGACCGATTTCGGATTTAATGGCCAAAGCAGCCGTTTATTCCCAAATATTGGATACATAACCATCAATAACACATCAATAAAATTAAATAACATTAAATACAGTATTCTCTTCTGCCCTGACGGGGAAGGTCCTCGGAGCCCCAACTCTATTAACACGCACTTGCCCAGACTGACGCCTCCGTCCTGCCTCCAGCCGTAAAACACCAGCTTGGAGACCAACTCACGGATGCCTTCTCCACGAGCCAACTACACCAACCATGGGAGTCCAGCCCCCCACCATTGAGGCCCTTCCATCCTCTATAAGCATCAGTGTCACCAACTTCGAGGACCTCCCCCCGCCCCGACTGCCGCGACATAGAACACACCACCTCTCGTCCAGCCTCCGATATGGGGCAAACACACCTGTACTGTCTCCGTTCCGACTCTCTCCCCCTTCATACCCCCTTTCCCTTTAATTTAAAAGATTTTTTAGAGTTTCATGTGCCCCCACCCCAGTATATATATTTTCTTTGCTATATATATATATATATATATATATATATATAGGGCGGGAGGGCAGGAGTTCTCTGGCAAAATTCCAGGTAACCTCACTCTGCCCCGTTCTTTTATAAAATTATCGCCCGCCTTTTTTCTGCCCCCCTCGTGCCGCACTAACTTTCAAATTTATTAACCCTAACCTTGCCATCTGCCCCTTCTGTAGCCAAAACCCCTCATGTCAGCCTCCCCTAATTGGTGGCCCAGTACGGCCTCCCTTGACCAGGTTATTGTCTATTCTTTCGGGGCATATCTAATACCTACTGCCCCGGACCTCCCCCCGTTCCAACTTACTGCCTTATGCATAATAAAGACACAGAGACCGATTTCGGATTTAATTTAATATTGGATACATAACCATCAATAACTCATCAATAAAATTAAATAACATTAAATAACATTAAATACAGTATTGTCTTCCCCCTAACTTTTATTAACACACACTTGCCCAGACTGGCGCCTCCATCCTGCCTCCAGCCGTAAAACGCCAGCTCGGAGACAACTCACGGACGCCTTCTCCACGAGCCAACTACACCAACCATGGCAATCCCATCGTCCATAAGCATCAGTGTCACCAACTTCGAGGACCTCCCCCTGCCAATGACGCGCAACCTGACCCCCACCCTCAGGCTTGCAAGTCTCTCCACAAACCTAGCGCTCGCTCAATGCCTTCCTGTAACCCCAATGACCAAAGATCATTACCAAAGGCATTGAAGTGAATGCGATCTGCTCTCCAAAAAGCCCCCACACCCAGTCCAACGCAGAATGCCGAACCGCTACGGCCCCATTCCTGGCCATAAATTTACCTATCACCCTATTGACTTTTATCCGCGCTTTATTAAGGCACTCTACCGACTGGGCGCCACGCCACACCTTCTGTGGCACAATATCAGACCACACCGTAATAGTGCCTGGAAATAATGACCATATCCGAAGCAAATCAAATTTGATGTCCCGTATTAACTCCCGGACCGGCCTACATGCAGGACCAGCACATCTGGGGGCCTAGTCAACCGGACATATCTGTGGACTTCTCTCAACACACCTTCCCACAACATGCCTCTTACCCCGATCCATCGGACTTCAGCTACGTCCCTATGAAAGCCCAGTTGCCGACCCTCAGAGTGCACATGCGCCCGAAGAGCACCCCAAAAAATGAAAGAGTGGCCAAGTAGCCACACCAAAGTTGGATTGCAACCTGAAAAACACAACAAAGAAACAACACTGCAACAGTCAATACATGCAAGGCCTAAATGAAACCCAACCGCACATAAGAACGGAAACAAACCGATTCCCATCTCCCTATTTTTTTAATAATCTCATGACTCAAGCCCGTCCTTGCTGCTTCTGTTGCCGCCCCAATGCGAAACCAGTGACCCGTAAAATCATCAGCTGCCATACCCAACTTGAGTATGCAGCGTTTAAACACTGCCACAAACTGGTACCGCGATAAATAGGATCCATCCTCATGGGTCAACAGTGGGCCAACCGCGGACATGCCTAGCACACAATACTCCCGCAAGCTTCTGACCGGGCACAGAAAACAACCTGGCACTTCAAATAACCTAACGTAACTACCTCTCCCTTCTCTGTCAGTTTTTGACCGGCGAATACGAATTACCACCCTGTCATGGGACAAGATAACATCCTCTCTCAATAATCCCCCACCTATAACTTGCACGCTATTGCAGACCAGTTCCCCCAGCCGAAACGCCCCAAAGAAGGCTAGGGAAAATGCCACACGAAATAGCTTTACTTCCCAAGGTGAATGACAAACCACCTCTAGTTGCCAGCCAATTCGCAACAGGAGCTGAAAGGAAACCGGCCTATGTCTATCAGCTGACTGCGCCCCGCGCCTCCAACCTTTTAACACCTGCCGGACTAGAAACGCCTTTGTAACATCTGGCCACTGTCATAACTTAAACCCAGACGCCACTCCCGCTATCCATTTGTTCAGGCGCGCAACCGACCAGCCTGCCTCCTTGACATGCCCCCAAAACAGTAATAGAGGGACCTCCCCCTCGTCCGCTGGGACCCCCAAGTCCGCACACCACGACTGCCACTCCTGACACGCTTTACTGTATACTACCCACGTCCCGGCGCTCATGGAATACTGCAGCAACCTATCTATGGCCCCTCCAACAGCTCCCACATGGACTCCGGACATTGCAGTCCCTCGAGCTCCGCCTCCGGCGCCAGCTGCCGAAACCGCTCCCACTGCGAACAAGAAAGGGGATCCGCAATACAGTTAGTGACCCCTGGCACATGTACCGCAACTATCCAAGCATTCAACCGTAAACAAATTAACACTAAATGCTGCAGCAAGCAAATAACAGGCGGAGAGGATGCCGTCATTCCATTGATGATCTCCACAACCCCCATATTGTCACAGTGGAAATGCAGTTTCTTATCCCTAAAGAGGTCCCCCCACAACACCACCGCAAGCACAATCGGGAATAATTCTAAGACCACCAGGTTTCTAACCCATCCTCGGTCCACCCAAGCCTCTGGCCAGCTACCCGCACACCACTGCCCATGACAATAAACCCCAAAACCGGATCCCCCAGCCGCGTCAGAAAACCAAAGACCATAACCAAAGTTATCTACCACTTCACTCAGAACTAAAGACCTACCGTTAAAATGCTGTAAAAATTCAGCCCATACTGCTAAGTCCCCTTTTATCTCCCTGCCTAGGTGAATGAAATTATGCAGGGCCGTTATACCAGCCATAGCCCCCGCCAATCGCCGACAAAATATCCTCCCCATGGGCATGATTCGACACGCGAAATTGAGTTTTCCCAGCAGCGACTGTAAATCCTTTAGTCTAATTTTGGGGGACTGCCTAGCTCTATCCACCGCCAACCTCAAATCTACCAACTTATCGTCCGGCAGACAACATTCTAGCCTCTCAGTGTTGATCACAATACCTAAAAAACAAAATTCCGTTGTCGGGCTCACTGTTTTCTCCTCTGCTAATGGTACCCCAAATGAATGAAAAACCGACCTTAACGTGTTTAATAACAACGAACACACCCTGGAGCCTGCTGGGATGAACAACCTGACACGTCCACTATCACCCATTCCAAAAAGAGCTGAAGGACTCGAAATATGCACAAGACACAGAACAACCCATTGGTAAACACCTATCCACAAAATATCCACCCCCCCCAATAACATCCCAACAAGTGCAAACTATCTGGGTTAACGGGCAATAGGCGAAACGCCGCCTCAATGTCGGTTTTTGCCAACAACGCCCCCCGCCCCAAACCGCTGAACCCAGGCCACAGCCGCGTCAAAAGAAGTGTACACCACCAAACATAAGTCCGGATCAATATCGTAATTGACCGACGCCCCTTTTGGGTAGGATAGGTGATGAATGAGTCTAAACGAGTTTGGCTCTTTTTTGGGAACTAAACCTAACGGTGATATTCACAAATTAGGAAAAGGCGGTTCCTCAAACGGGCCGGCCATACGGCCTATGGCCACCTCCCTTTCCAACTTTTGAGTTACCACTTCTGGGTGCTGTAATGCCGAACGCAAATTTTTCCGAACGAGAACAACCGGCAATGGTGCCGACGGAATATGAAAACCTTCCGTAAACCCTAACCTCAAAAACTCTGCCATGCCATGATCCGGGTATCTACTTAGAAAAGGGGCCATCTTTTCCACCTGAACTGGTTTCAGGCCCCTTTCCACTCGCTTCCCCCTTCTCTGTCTATTGGCCCTAAAGCAACAGTTGAGACCGTGGTTTCCGCCGCAGGACGAACAGTCATATTTGAAACGACATTTTGCCCCAAATTTGAAAACATAAAATTTGAAAACGTTAAAAAGGAAACATAATCCTTTTGCGGAAGCGACTGCAAATGCTGACTGCCCTGACCCTCCTGCCTCTTCCCGAAAGGGCTGGGCCGTGCGCACAGGTGCCATTACCCGCATCCACAGCCCAATGTCCTTATGGTCCCACCGGATATTACTCTGCACCGCCATCCTTTGTCTGAACTGTTCATCATAGCGCAGCCAACCCGTTCCGCCGTACACCCGAAACGCTTCCCCTATGGCGTCCATATAACAAAATAAAGCCAAACAACACTCCAGCTTCCTTTCACCTATCACACTGGCCAAGATCGCAAATGCTGGAGTCTACCTGTCCGGAAACAACCAGCGGTGCACGCTAGTTGTTTCCGGACAGGTAGACTCCAGCATTTGCGACTGCCTGTCGAAACCCCTATGAACTCGTGCACCGCTAGTTGTTTCCGGACAGGTAGACTCCAGCATTTGTGATCTTGGCCAGTGTAATAGGTGAAAGGAAGCCGGAGTAGGACGTCAGAGTAGCCATATGTTGAATCTGTTGGCAGAAGGTGAACCTACTCCTGGCCAAGTTGCTGGTACTACAGTCCCTTTCCATGTGGTTGACTCTGCCCAGAGTACTGGTGGTTGACTCTGCATCAGAGAACTGATGGCTTGTTCCGGGACTTGGAGGAGATACATACATAAATCAGAAGGTGGGCCAACCCTCGAACCTGTCGGTATCTGGTACAGTTCACTGCAGTGCCAACATTTGGAGCTGTAACTATGGTCAAGGACAATATCTGTCCTTTACGGCCCACTAGGTAAATGTGGTTCCGGCCCAGGCACAACAGCAACTTGGCCAGATGATGGCAATGCCGCCTCCGCGTTCTCATGCTGTGATTGTGGCACAAATGTCCTCCTCTGCCTCCTCCAGCTTGTCCTTAAACTCCACTGTAGGCACAGTTTGGAGTGGTCCTCCTGTATATGCAGAGCACGGTGTTATCTCGCTGTTCTGCCTGGGCGAATAGAGTCAAACCAGGGAGGAACTGCTCGGCATCATCAACCAAGAAATCAGAACCTGGCTGTCTCCTCTCCAATTTTGATGAGTGGCAGGGGTCATATTCTAATTCGCAATATTTTGCGAATATTTTGTAGAATATTCGTTATATAAAAAAAAAATTACTTGAAAGGTAAGGTAATGACCGCGTAATATGCGAATGTTACACTATCAATACAGTCGTGGGTCAAAAACGAATAAATAGCACTATAGATTATAGTACTATATATCAGTTTTTTAGAATATTCGTCATTTTTTTCCATCTGAAGTCATGATTCCCTGCTTTAAGCAGGGAGGAATCATGACTTCAGATGGAAAAAAATGACGAATATTCTAAAAAATGAATATATAGAGCATTATAGCTAATATAGTGCTATATTAGTTTTTCAGAATATTTGTAATATTCTAAAACAAGAATATATAGCAATACAGTGAATATTTGGGTAAAAAACAAATTTAAATACCAATGGTATATTCTAACCCCCAGGCAAGCGTCCCCATCACCATGGGAACGCCAGGGGGTTAGAATATTCCATCGGATCGGAGTTTTCACGATCTCACTGAGATTGTGAAAACTCAGATCCGATGGTATATTCTAACCCCCAGGCGTTCCCATGGTGACGGGGACGCTTGTCGGGGAGGAGTATGAAAAGTGGAACAACTGTACAGATTGAAAAAAAAAATACGAATATTCTAAAAAACTAATATATTCGATATAGTGCTATATATTAGTTTTTTTGAATATTCGTCATTTTTCCCATCTAAAGTCATGATTCCTCCCTGCTTAAGTTGCTTGTAGGCCAATGACTCATTAGCCCACAAGCAAGAAGCAGCAAGGAATCATGTGTTCAGATGGGAAAAAATGACGAATATTCGCTATAACGAATATATAGCACTATATTCAAAATATTTACGAATTCTCGAAGTTGCGATAGTCGAGATAAAAATTCGCTATTCGAATATTCGCGCTGAACACTACTCCCCAGGAAATGTATAAAGAAATTGATGGTTTATCTGCCCAAGCGACAGGAGAAGAATAGGAGGAGCATGAGGAGCAAGTTCTTACATGCACTATGTTCATCATGAAGTTCTTCATATTAAACAAGGCTTGGTGTCACACTCTATATTTAACCCATGTGGTTGCAGGGTGCCCAATTTGAACATCCATTCCACCTCTCGTTTATTTAACTTAGCGACAGAGTCTCCCCCTCGTATGTTTGCTTTCACCACTTCAACTCCCATAAAGAGTAACCCTCTCGTTTTTTTTTGATGAGCTTGCTTAAAGTGCAGAGACACACTACGAGTTTCTAACCCTTTCTTAATATTACGTATATGCTCCTGCACTCTTGTTTTCAACTTTTGGGTTGTTCTACCTACATACTGGAGACCACACGGGCACTCCAGATTGTAAACACCACACCAGTGTTTTCACACATGATGTTTCCTTTAATTTTACACATTAGATTTTTCTTATTAGAACAGACTGCTTTTACTCTCCTCATCCTATTCCCTTGAGTCAGGGAGGGCAAAACCCACACCATGGGAACTTATTTTCTTTTTTATGAACTGCGGTCCTAGATTCCGCACTGTGTTCCAAGACATTACGTAAACTTGAGGCTTTTTTAAAAACTATTTCTGGTCTATTCGGGATTTCACTCCCTATGACTGGATAATAATTTTTTTAAAATCCCCCAATTTTTCTTAATGGCGTTCTTTAATGCATTGTCCCTCGTAGAAAATTGCGTCAAAAACATAAATCTTAAATCCCTATCAATTTTTATTTTTTTTAACATCCCCTTCTCCTCTTCCTTTTTCTTCCATTTCATCTCTACATCTGTTTAATGCACCTTCATCATAACTCTTTAATTATCTGACTTTGATCTTTAAAATCTTTAGATTCCATGCAATTGCGGTGTATTCTTTTAAACTGTCCCTTTGGGATATTACTAAGCCAAGGTTTATAATGGCAGCTATTTATACTGATGTAAGCATTCACATCTGTTGTTTTGAAAAAAAATATCGTTTTAAAACACTCATTTTCTATAAAAATCGTCAAATCAAGAAAATACACAGAGGTAGCGCTAATAGTACTTGTGAATTTGAGATTCCAATAATTTTTGTTGAGCGCTCCAAAAAAATCTTTCAGTCCCTTTCTATCCCCTTCCCATATTACTAGGCAGTCGTCAATATAACGCCGCCATATTGCAAACTTACCATTCTCTTTTTATTCATTCACGACTGGATCGATTTTCTGTCTCTCCCACAATGACATAAAAAGATTAGCAAAACTGTGGGCGAATATCATCCCATCGCCATGCCAGAGTGCTGAAGATAATATGTATTATCAAATAAAAAATAATCCCAGAATAAATTTACTTTGGTCCTTCATCATCAGGGGATCCTTTTTCAACACCTCTTCTACCCCTCTAAGACCTAGTTGTTTCGGGATACAGGTATAAAGGGAAGTAACATCTATGGTTGCCATCCATGTATTCGGACTGCTCCTACCCAAATTTTTTATTAAGTCTATTATGCTCCCAGAGTCTTTTAAATATGAGGGAATTTCGATGACATACTTTTGCAGAAGAAAATCAATGTATTCCGATACTCTGCATGTTAGGGAATCTATACTCGAAACTATTGGTCTCCCAGGCGGATTTACTACATTTTTATGAATCTTAGGTAAGTGGTATATTCCACTGTGTGAATTTGACCCATGTCACTTTTTGGGACCTGCAGCATTTCGAGTCCAGGCAAAGTATTGGAGGTTTTATATAGTATTCTGTATAGAAAATTTTGAGAGATTAATCTTTCTAAAGATGAATCAGACATGGATCAGCCAGGATCAGCCAAACACCGGTGCCTGATGCATCAGACTAGAGTACTCTGGCAGTAATGTTCTGACTCCAGTGTGCTGACACACCAGAACATTGTGAAAAATGGCCTTTAATTTCTGGCCACGTGCTTCAGCCACTATTCTGATGATTCCTGATGCCATACAACTGCTGCCTGTGCTGCCATCTTACACTGCCACCCACCATCTTGTGTTGTTACGATCATTGCTGTTGCCCCCCACCTCCCCACTCTGAGAGACTATATTGACTCCTCATGCTGTTGCCACTTCCCCACTATGTGATTGGGCCACTGTGTTGACTCCTCATGCTTTTTCCACGCTCACCATTCTGTGACTAGGCCACTATTTTGACTCCTCATGCTGTTGCCACCCTCCCCACTCTGTGACTGGGCCACTATGTTGACTCCCGATGCTTCTGCCACCCTCAACATCCTTCTTCTGATCTGTCAGAAGAACCGAAAAGTTTAAAGTAGAATGGATCCTGTCTTTGGAGCATCCATACAGCCTCTATCACACAGTCAGTATTTTGCATTAGGATTTGATCATGATTTGGACGCTATAAGCAGGAGTGGGTCCAAAACACAGAAGGCATGTGTTTTTGCCTTACCAAAACTGATCAAATACTGATGCAAAAAACTGACCAAATACTGTATGTGAATATACTGTAATACTGTAATGTGAATATACTGTACCAAATACTGTATGTGAATATACTGTAATACTATAATGTGATAGAGGCCACTAAAGTCCTGCATGCAGGACTTCTTTTTCATCTGAATAAAAATGAATTCAAAGTCAAATGGCCAAAACTCATACAAATTGAGCATGAGGCCTCTATTATACGGTCAGTATTTAGCATCAGGATTTGATCATGATTTGGAAGCCAAAAGCAGGACTGTGTTGAAAACACAGAAGACATGCATATATTCCCATCACGTGTCATCTCTGTTTTGGACTCACTCCAGTTTTTTGGCCTTACTGATACTGATCAATTACTGACCAAATACTGACCATGAGAAGGCGGGTGCTCAAAAGACAGGATCCATTTTTGGGGGGTTGGAGAAGGGAAAATTAACTAGTAATATTAACACAAACTTACTGCCTACACCCTCTCCACTCCACTGTCATGGGGTCACTACTTGTATCAGCGTGTAATGCAACAGGTTCTCTTACAAGCTATGTGAAATCAGCAGAGCGCTCTTTCACTCAGTAGTAGAATGTTGGGCCACTGCACGCTTAAGTACATTATACCTGACGCTAACATTGACCTGTAAGGCTAAGTTCACACTTCAGTTATTTGGTCAGTTTTTGACCCGTAACTGACCAAATAAGTGAGGTGTGAACTGAGTCTAAGAGTGACGCCTGTCACCTGCCTGTCATACTGACACAATCACAACGGACTAGCTATGCATGTTTCTGTGATGCACAGGGATGTACACACTGAGAAACACTACTCCTGCCGACCGGGAAATAGGTAATTTATAACACGCTTCCTGACAAATGAATTTGGATCTAATAAAATTTTTGGTAAAAATTCAACGAACCGTCTGGATCTAATTTTTGAAAACTTCGCTCATGTCTAATGGCTATTATAACAAAATATACTTTATCCACAAATACAATGTCATGCATTTTTTCTGTTCATTTTATGTATTACTCAAGTCATAAAGAAGTCATCAAGTTATCATCACCTGATGATAAAATGCACTTAGCTTTTAGAGGAGGAAAATCAGACCCCTATATTATATCTCAGATCATACCCCCCCATTTTGTCCTCCTTATGTGTGAAAGGGACATAAGTTGACAAGCAGTTAAACTCAATCCTAACAATCAGCGTCGGACTGGGGTTTAGTAGAGCCCACCAGTAAAATGTATTTTGGGGGCCCACCGTATGAATACATTCAAATATAATAAATAATCTAACAAGTTTCTTTATATGAACATAGGCTGGTTGAAATGCTGTACATTGAATATATGTATGTAGTGCAGTAAGTCTACTGTGTCATGTGCCACTTGTGCAGGGGGTGGGAGACTAGGGGCCACCTTGCTCAGGGGTCCACCAGGGGATTCCCCTGTACCCCTGTGTGCCAGTCCGAGCCTGCTAACAATTCATTGACTCAGGAGCAGGGTCCAAATTCAACTTTTATTGCAGGATAGGTGAAACTAAATAATATGCTTACTATGGTACACCAGCATGTAGCAACAACACGACACAGACACATTTTTAGCAAGATTTTTTCTTAAAAAGCGATACATATGATATATATTTGATGCAATCAGTAATGGATTGTTGCTCAGTAGATGCAGAACGCAAAAACTGTAGTATAAAAATTTACGAGAGCACCAATAGTCGAACCAACCAATAGCCCCATACAAATACACATGAGACATAATATATAAAATATAGTACAAAAGTTTATTAAACATATATTAATACATATTAGGGTGAAAACGAACAATGGGGGAAGATGACAAAACCCACCCAAACCCCTGTCTACAGAGACGGGCCAGAGGCACCCAGTAAAAAAGTACCCACCAGATATAAATCACAGTATCATTACAAAAATGACATACACCAAAGGCTTGAATTCAATCCTGTCGGGATGGAAAGACAGAGTGGTGTCTAGCTGCTAACCAATGAGGAACATCAAAACCCTGAGAACCTCAAGGAAAAATAGTGCAATTCAAAACTGGCAAAAAAAAAATATAGAGCCAGTATGCCAGGGCAAAGCTCTGATAACAAGTGACACACAGATGGATAGCAGTAATAAGAGACAAATAGTCATAATCAATTACCCATGGTGGATACAAAGGCCGAGGCCCCGACACTGCTGCTACCTCAACGCACTGGCGACGAAGCCTCCGGCCCGTCTCTGTAGACAGGGGTTTGGGTGGGTTTTGTCATCTTCCCCCATTGTTCATTTTCACCTTAATATGTATTCATATATGTTTAATAAACTTTTGTACTATATTTTATATATTATGTCTCATGTGTACAGTATTTGTATAGGGCTATTGGTTGGTTCGACTATTGGTGCTCTTGTATTACAGACTAGACGCCCTAGGATATTGTTTTATATGGTCTGAGGTATTGTTTGGTTCCATGTATAAAAATTTACTACAGTAAAAAAAAGATAAACACTAATTTTAAATACGGTAGCTAAATTAGTGAACAACAGATGCAATACTGCTGTGTTACCACAGAGCTATCATTTTATATTTTGTTTTATATTTGGCAGCTGGCAGCTATGGAATTTCGTTGAGCCATACATGTATGGGCCTGGGCGGGAAGGGGTTAACTGGATTGTCCAGGTTTGGAAAACGATGGCTGTTTTTTTTCCACAAACAGTACCACACTGGGTTATCCCTGTTAGGATTGGGCGATATAAAAAATATTCCCACGATAACGATATTAAGAAATTTATCATGATATTGATATATATTCCGATAAATGCCCATTTAGAAGAAAAAAACACGTACAGTTTTTTTCGTCCTATAAGGGTGGGTTTACACTAGCGTTATGGAGTCCGTTATGGCTTTCCGTTATAACAGGGTTATAACGGAACATAACGGAATCAATAGGATGGAATGCAAAACGGAAGCCTTTAAGATGCATTCCGTTTTGCTCCGTCCTAATAGAAGTCTATGGGAAACCATAAATGATCCGTCTGGGTCCCGTTATGCAAGACGGAAAAACTAAGTTCTGTCAACAAGACTCTGTTTTCCGTCTTGCATAACGGGAAGCAGACGGATCCGTTTTGATTCCCATAGACTTCTATTAGGACAGAGAGCAAACGGAATGCCTTTAAAAAGCGTCTGTCCGTCCTACCGTCTTATGTATTCCGTTATGTTCCGTTATAACCCTGTTTTAACAGTAAAGCCATAACAGACTCCATAACGCTAGTGTGAACCCACCCTAAGACGCACCGACCCATAACACGCACCTAAGTTTTAGCGGAGGACAATAAGAAAACAATATTTTTCATTAGACCTCTGGTCAGACCAGCAATCAGACCTCAGCTGACAGCCCCAATGTGAATGACCCCCAATCAGACCTCAGATCAGCCCCCATGCCTCTTATCATCAGCCCCGTGACTCCTATCAGCCCCCTAGTCTCTTCTAAGCCCCATGTGTCTTCTAAGCCCCATCCGTCTCATCAGCCCCCTAGCCTCTCATCAGCGCCCTAGCCTCTTATCAGCCCCCATGCCTCTTCTAAGCCCCCAGCATCTCATCAGCCCCCAGACTCTCATCAGCTCTCATGCTATGTACACAGGAGCAGGCAGTGTGAAAACTTTGAAGCGGAGCAGGCATGTGTGGCAGGAAAGCCTGCTCTGCCCCTCATCTGCCTGCTCCCACACTACCACCATTGTTCTCCCTAAGAATCTGCCTGCAAGTCTCTATCTCCCTGCACCAGACACAGCAGATGTGATCCTACCACGCAGTGCCCGCTGCAGCAGACCTTTCCCTAACACCCAGCACACGCCGCGGCCTGTTTCCATCAATAAGCATGCACTGCGGCCGACGGGCTATCCCTCTTCAGGTAACACGGATGTTGAGTACATCGCAGGCTGCTGTTCCTATGCAGTGCAGCCTGTGATGTACCAAGCATATTCATCCCATAAGACGCACTAGCGTTTTCCCCCCATTTTAGGTGTTCTTATGGGGCAAAAAATACAGTATTCATGGTTACTTGTTGCCCCCATATAGTAATATCCCACCAAGAATGGGTTCACTGCCCCCCCCCCCCCCCATCTGATGGAGCGGCTGCCCTGCTGCTCCATTTATTCTCTATGGGAGCGTTTCAGATGGCAGCAATCGGGTATCTTCGGCGCTCCCATAGAAAATGGGACATTCTAGCGGAAAACCCTGATAAGTGGGTTGTTCGAAGTGTGCCCATCATAAGTGCACATTGTCATCATAAACATGCCTTTCAGTCAAATGAAACATTAAGGGTCATTTACTAAAGACCATTGCTTCCCCTTTGGGTCTGAGTCCATATACACTGCAGCCATAATACTTCAGTCGCGGCCTCTCCGCGCAGCAGCCCCTGGAGTGCAGCGACTGTTATCTCAGCCCCAGCCTCTCTCCGCAGCAGCCCCTGGAGCGCAGCGACTGTTATCTCAGCCCTAGCCTCTTCGCACAGCAGCCCCTGGAGCACAGCGACTGTTATTTAGCGCCGGTCTCTCTGCGCAGCAGCTCCTGGGGCGCAGCAACTGTTATCTAACCCACAGCCTCACTGCACTTGTTAAACTAATATATATGTTTTATTTATTTTATTACTTTTTATTTAGCCACTTTAGGGTGATATAACCCTTGTCCTATTCACCCTAATAGAGCTCTATTAAGGTGAATAGGATTTTACACTGTCCCTGCTGCACTGTGCCTAGTGCACACAGCAGCAGGGAGCTTACCATGGCAGCCAAGAAAGGCTTCAGTAGCGACATGTCTGCCATGGTAACCGATCAGAGCTGGGGCTACGATAGGAAGTTGCCATTGGAAGCTGCCACCAGGAGGGGAGGGGACCCTGTGGCCACTTCCACCAATGAAGTTAATACTGGGGCGGGGAGGAGGCTGCTGCGTTACCATTAATTATAATACTGAGGAGGGGGCATACTGTCTAGGGGATGGCCACTCCGCTTTTGCACTCTGCTCCCTCTTTTGCTGTGCTGGTGGCTCTGTGCGACCACTGCCTCTTCCTCCGAACTACACAGGTCGCGTGCATGACCTTGATTCCAAGTAGGGTCGAGGACCTCATCATCCTCCACATCATCTTCCACCCAGTCTTCACCCCTGTCCTCCTGGTCGGTCTGCACACTGCAGAAAGCCACAGCAGTTGGCACCTGTGTTTCGTCACCATCCGAGACGAGCTGTCGTGGTCCTCCCATGTACTCATCCTGAAACATAAGTGGTTGGCCATCGGCAATCTCTTCCACTTCTGGGGCAGGGCTATGTGGATGGCCTTGGGAAACCCTGCTAGCAGAGTCATCAAAAAGCAGAAGAGACTGCTGCATGACTTGGGGCTCAGACTGCTTGGCTGATTTGCAAGGGGGTGAGGTTAAAGACTGATGGCCATAGGCTGCAGGTGCCAACTCTGATCTTTCAGCAGGGGACTGGGTGGGATACAATGTGAAGGAACTGGAGACACTGTCAGCCACCCAATCTACTATAGCCTGTACTTGTTCTGGCCTCACCATTCGTAGAGGCCAGAACAAAGCTGAAGGCTCTGTCGCCTACGTGCACCTGAGGAAGGTGTTTCATTTGGGCGTGTAGCTGGCAAAGATCGACCACGTCCTCTCCCTGCAACAGGAGCCAAACCCTGCAAGCAGCGTTTTGGTGTCCGCCTTCAAAGCGGAATAGAGGCGGAACGGAGCCAAACTGATGGATTTTGAGCAGGTCCTTATCCATTCAGAATGCATTATGGGCAAAACTGATCCGTTTTGAACCGCTTCTGAGAGCCCTGAACGGATCTCACAAACGGAAACAAAAACGTCAGTGTGAAAGTAGCCTTATGAGTGTAGGAGTCCCACTACCTGAACAATTGTACCACAATGTGAATGAGACCCTTATTTATACAGGTTGTATCGAAGTGCCTCTTTATTGTAATTTTTGGCAGCACATGCACTTTATATACAAGTAAATATACAAGAAAGAATGTTTCCTAACAATTTTTTCCTATAAAATCGATTTTATCTTCGGTTTTGTGCATATTATTGTCAGTCTGTAAAAGTGGCTTACTACTCGGACAACATTGTTCCCAGCAGTGACCTGAGAGTCCAAGATGCATCCAGACATCCTACCTATGCTTTTCCAGAACCATTTTGGTGGTGCTTCCATCAATTTCTGAGCTTTTCCTGTGAACCAGGCACCCTACCCTCTTCAGAGCAGGGGGTGCCTGGATTAATACTCTAGTTCTCCCATTGACTTCCATTGTGCTAAGGTGCTCTGTAGAGCACCCGAGCATCCCAAAGTGTTCTACTTGGGCACCAGAGCACCTAAGCACTTTGGTGTTCGATCAACACTAGTTGATATGTGCAACTAAGCCAGTTTTCCTTTACACCAGTTTGATACATCGTCCCCTCTAAGATCATGATTCCCTGTTATGGACACTCCATCTGTGACAGGACCACATGACATTATAATGATTTATAATTCTGTGTCTCTCCACCCAACCTTGCATCTACTGAATTATATCAACGGCATTATGTCAGTACAATTCAGTAGATGCAAGGTCATGCAGTGACACATAGCATTATAAATCCTAATACTGTGCAGTCCTTTCAAAGGAGCAGTGTCCATTACAGGACATCATGCCCCCGCACTGAACCTTTTTTTTTTTTTTTTGCAGTGGACATGTTTGTGTGAAATCAGACTAAAGCTGGCCATACACATTAGACAGAAGTTGGTTGATCATTGAACACCAGTTAAACAAGCAAACATTTGGTGAATGTTCATTTCGCAGACAGAGCCACACAAATTTTAGTCCATATTGACTGATATATTTGTTGAAACTGGCCATTTATGTTCAATGAAATCAGGCAGTGGAAGAAAGATCTTTCTCGGAAAAGATGTTACACGACCAACTTGTTTTCAAAAGTTTGTGGTCTATCAGCTGTCAGCTAAAATGATAATTCGCTGTTAGAGTCGCTTCACTCTCATTTTTTGGTGCTGATTTTCCGTGTTTCCAGCTCGAAATTGGCTCCAAACAATGCCCCAAAACAGCCTCCTATTAAATTCATTCTTTTTTTCATGTGAAAAGAGGAAGTGTGGTAAAAAAGCAGCATACCCTATCTTGGGCAGAATCTGCGCTAAATCTCCCATTGAAATGAATGGGAAGCATACCATACAACAATCTGTACATGTCTGCGCACATTTTTTTTTCCTATTTCTGTTGTTCAAATACTTTTATTAGCAAGAGCCAAAATAAACACTTCACATTAAGAATAGCCCGAACATAAAACGGGACCGCACAAAATGTCATCATACAGGTAGGTGATCACAATAAATGGAAGCAGATATCATGTAAACATGAATATGAGCAAAGAGATAACATAGGATCCCAACATCAGAGTAAAAGCATCACAAAGACCCAGTTGCGGGAAAGCAATATCGAGAGCTCCCACCTAGGACGCACAACAAATTCAGACAAACAAGACAAACAAGACAGGGCTACAGGAGGAACAAAGAGAGGAGGGGGGGGGGAGGGAGAGGGGGGAAATCCCTGATTTTTTTTTTATTTTTTTATTTTTCCTATTTCTGTGCGGTTTTTGGTGCACATCCATGCCAAAAACCAAGAGCTGAAAATTTCGTTGATTAAACAAAAAGATACTTGCACGATTCTGCGCTGAATTTTGTAGATGGATTTTCAAAATCCATCTTGTGAACTTACCCTTAAATTTTACCGAATGCTCGTTTCAGTTGAAATTGTCCGTTTTCATCAACTTTAGACTAATGTGTGGCCACCTTTAGTGAATGGGGCTGAACTGCAATATCACATGACCTGTAGACAGGTGTGCTGCTGAGTGTACATGGAGGCGTTAACAGAACAAATGGCGGAATGCTTCCAGCTCATGTATAGAAGTATAAGTCACATAATTGTCACCATCTTAGACCCTATGGAAGGCGTAGACCACTGCTCTGCTGTCTAGTGTGTATCAGCATCAGTCCTTCAAGTGAAGAACTGGAATAAGCAACAGGCCTGTTAATACTTTAATGTGACAGTGCATAACAGTTTAGGGCATGTTAGGCCATTTTATTATAAGGTGGCCAACCCTTTTAACAGTCCATCAAGAATTCAAAGACAGGAACATACTTGTGTTACTCATACATCTTCTAACCATAAAGAGATCCCATTGACAAAGGTTCAGCAGGACCAAAACAGTCACTACTAACATGAACATTTGGATTTTTTCTCTTCAATAAAACATTGAATTAAGAATTGCAAACTATGTGGTATGCTCTGAAATTCTTTGATGGAATTTCAGAAAAGCTAATAGATCCTATTTAAATATATGATATATATTTTTAGTTTCACACACATTTTTATTTTTTTACATTTGTACCAACTCATATAACAGGAAAAGTATAATATAGTGTATACCATGTAAACTTTCATTGCAATGAAAAATATATTTATTAACCCTGCAATATTGACTTTGTTTGTATGACAGATCTTTATCGAAAAGCAATGCATGCTCTTAAGCTGAAACAAGAACAACAGAGAAACAGACCATCTCGCGGAGACCAAGAAGCTATTCCACTTCAATAGGAGAAACATTCCATGGTGCAAGCATATCTGTTAATCAGAATATTTTTTACATTTCTTGAGAACCTTAAGAAAAAAAGAAAATAATCTGCACAGAAAATCATGACCTATTCTCATGTTATTAACTGACCATTAAGGTACTTTCTAGGAATATATTATTGGTGGACAATCCCTAGGATAGATAATAAATATCAGATCAGTGTGGATATACAGTCAGGTCCATGAATATTGGGAAATCGACACAATTCTAACATTTTGGGCTCTATATACCACCACAATAAATTTCAAATGAAACAAGCAAGATGTGCTTTAACTGCAGACTGTTAGCTTTAATTTGAGGGTATTTATATCCAAATCAGGTGAACGGTGTCGGAATTACAACAGTTTGCATATGTGCCTCCCACTTGTTAAGGAACAAAAAGTAATGGGACAGAATAATAATCATAAATCAAACTTTCACTTTTTAATACTTGGTTGCAAATTTTTTGCAGTCAATTAGAGCCTGAAGTCTGGAACGCATAGACATCACCAGATGCTGGGTTTCAGCTTGCTTACTCTTGGTTTTGTCTTCAGCAAGTGAAATGCATGCTCAATCAAATTCAGGTCAGGTGATTGACTTGGCCATTGCATAACATTCCACTTCTTTCCCTTAAAAAAACTATTTGGTTGCTTTTGCAGTATGCTTTGGGTCATTGTCCATCTGCACTGTGAAGCGCCATCCAATGAGTTCTGAAGCATTTGGCTGAATATGAGCAGATAATATTGTCCAAAACACTTCAGAATTCATCCTGCTGCTTTTGTCAGCAGTCACATCATCAATAAATACAAGAGAACCAGTTCCATTGGCAGCCATACATGCCCACGCCATAACACTACCACCACCATGCTTCACTGATAAGGTGGTATGCTTAGGATCATGAGCAGTTCCTTTCCTTCTCCATACTCTTCTCCTCCCATCACTCTGGTACAAGTTGATCTTGGTCTCATCTGTCCATAGGATGTTGTTCCAGAACTGTGAAGGCTTTTTTAGATGTCGTTTGGCAAACTCTAATCGGGCCTTCCTGTTTTTGAGGCTCACCAATGGTTTACATCTTGTGGTGAACCCTCTGTATTCACTCTGGTGAAGTCTTCTCTTGATTGTTGACTTTGACACACATACACCTACCTCCTGGAGAGTGTTCTTGATCTGGCCAACTGTTGTGAAGGGTGTTTTCTTCACCAGGGAAATAATTCTTCGGTCATCCACCACAGTTGTTCTCCGTGGTCTTCTGGGTCTTTTGGTATTGCTGCGCTCACCGGTGAGTTCCTTCTTTTTAAGAATGTTCCAAACAGTTGTTTTGGCCACGCCTAATGTTTTTGCTATCTCTCTGATGTATATATTTTTTTCAGCCTAATGATGGCTTGCTTCACTGATAGTGACAGCTCTTTGGATCTCATCTTGAGAGTTGACAGCAACAGATTCCGAATGCAAATAGCACACTTGAAATTAACTCTGGACCTTTTATCTGCTCATTGTAATTGGGATAATAAGGGAATAACAAACACCTGGCCATGGAACAGCTGAGAAGCCATTGTCCCATTACTTTTGGTCCCTTAACAAGTGGGAGGCACATATGCAAACTGTTGTAATTCCTGCACCGTTCACCTGATTTGGATGTAAATACCCTCAAATTAAAGCTGACAGTCTGCAGTTAAAGCACATCGTGTTTGTTTCCTTTCAAATCCATTGTGGTGGTGTATATTTATGGACCTGACTGTAACTCCTTGTTTCCCTTTCGGTTAACTGACTGAAGATGGTGTGTCCTTGATGGCCTTTCCTCAACTGTTTATCAGGCAAAATATCGTATAATTCACAAAGGCTGGTCCTGGTACTACAGCTCAGTCCCTTTCAAGTAAATGGCACTGATCAACAATACCATCACTACAAAATGTACAGAGCTATGTCTGTTACACAATTAGTTGAAGATAGACCATCAATATTGTAGCTTCAGAAAAGCCTACACAGGCTTTTTTCTATTTCAAACTTTTATAACATATCCATAAATGTGGGATATATGTGGGTCCTACATCTAATGAACTGCACCTATCCCTATCTTTAGAATGCAGCTCTGGATTCCATCCTCTTTTTTGCTGATCGGAACCATATAAATGCAGTGGCTGAGTTTGCGATGCAGTGGCTGGGTTTGGGGTAGCCCCAATGCTACACTGGGTTCCCTGGTGTTTTCATGTGAATTCAAAGAGTCGAGAATAAATATACTTACACAGATTAACTGAATAAATAGATTTATTAAATGTGATTAATATTGTGATTTGTGATAAATATTTATTAAATGTGTCGACTGGCTGGTGCAGTATCATAGCCAACACTCTTGTTGACTGTCCTAGATTTGCACAGACCCATAGCCGACACTTAGTCATGGTAGAAGAGAAGGAGTCTCCTGACATCCTTCCTCATGGATGTTTCTAAAGGAGCTTACCTCTTTGTATTGCGAATTGTCCTTACCCCCTGGCGAAGGCACGCCGAAACGCGCGTTGGGGTAGCGCCATCCTGTTTGCTGACATACGGCACTTGTCTTGGTAGGTCTCTCTCTATTTCTATATTGACATTAGGCTATATGAGTAGAAGTTGGTTGTGATTTCTGACGTTCTTTTGGACTAGTGGTTATTATTCTGTTAACCTGCTGTTCCCCATGTATACATTACATTATGTAATTATATGTGACCTATCTTTGTGATATTTATTGATTTACTGTTAAATATATATATTAATTTATGACAACACTGTATGTAGCCTATGTCCCATCGGGGTGGTGTTTTTCTCTGTCCACTTGATACATATAATGTTTTGTAATTAATAAAGTATTTATGATATTTGATAATAGTACGCAGTCAGCTTCGTTTCTTCTGTAGGTTTTGCAATATTAAAAGCCCGGAGAACCCCTTTAACACACCTATTGTAATGATATTCCTTGTAATGTAGTAATATAATAATTAAAGGTAAAAGAACCAATTATTATTCTTACAACACACCCATACACCATTGAGGTTTCACCATATGTCGCTATTCTCCAGAAGGGATGGTAAGGTGTGGTGCACCCAAATGGGAAATAAGTCCAGAGAGCCAGGATCTGCAGTAAACAGAAAAAAATACAAGCAAGGCACTAAGCTAGCTGTCCCTCTCTACCTCATAAGGCTGGTACCCTGGCCACAAGGTGGTAGACCAGGGTTTGTGGCTCAGTCATGTGGCTGGCTCCCTGGTCAAAGGCTTGTCATCCCGGGGCTGTGGCTCAATATCTCTATCTTAGCATCCTCTTCACTCATGAAGTCTCCTCTACTAAACACTGGTCCCTATTTGTAGACAACTAGGACCTGCTCTCCTTATATACAGTTTCTAGCTGAAGTAGAACCTTCTAGTGGGAGGAGTGGAGAAGTACAACCTAAACAAAAACATTTTTACAATTTCTGTCTGTCATATATTTGCATACAGTTTCAATAAAGTTTTATCTACAAAACTTTGCATATGTACCGTAGAAAGCCATAAAGTCTCTCAATCTCAGCGGTCTGTGCATTAAACTGTGCCACAGTGCAGTGTAGATATAGTGCAGTACAGTTCAATATACAGTGGCAAGAAAAAGTATGTGAACCCTTTGGAATGATATGGATTTCTGCACAAATTGGTCATAAAATGTGATCTGATCTTCATCTAAGTCACAACAATAGACAATCACAGTCTGCTTAAACTAATAACACACAAAGAATTTAATGTTACCATGTTTTTATTGAACACACCATGTAAACATTCACAGTGCAGGTGGAAAAAGTATGTGAACCCCTAGACTAATGACATCTCCAGGAGCTAATTGGAGTGAGGTGTCAGCCAACTGGAGTCCAGTCAATGAGATGAGATTGGAGGTGTTGGTTACAGCTGCCCTGCCCTATAAAAAACACACACCAGTTCTGGGTTTGCTTTTCACAAGAAGCATTGCCTGATGTGAATGATGCCTCGCACAAAAGAGCTCTCAGAAGACCTACGATTAAGAATTGTTGACTTGCATAAAGCTGGAAAGGGTTATAAAAGTATCTCCAAAAGCCTTGCTGTTCATCAGTCCACGGTAAGACAAATTGTCTATAAATGGAGAAAGTTCAGCACTGCTGCTACTCTCCCTAGGAGTGGCCGTCCTGTAAAGATGACTGCAAGAGCACAGCGCAGACTGCTCAATGAGGTGAAGAAGAATCCTAGAGTGTCAGCTAAAGACTTACAAGTCTGGCATATGCTAACATCCCTGTTAGCGAATCTACGATACGTAAAACACTAAACAAGAATGGATTTCATGGAAGGATACCACAGAGAAGGCCATTGCTGTCCAAAAAAAAAAAAAACATTGCTGCACGTTTACAGTTTGCACAAGAGCACCTGGATGTTCCACAGCAGTACTGACAAAATATTCTGTGGACAGATGAAACCAAAGTTGAGTTGTTTGGAAGAAACACACAACACTGTGGAGAAAAAGAGGCACAGCACACCAACATCAAAACCTCATACCAACTGTTAAGTATGGTGGTGGGGGCATCATGGTTTGGGGCTGCTTTGCTGCATCAGGGCCTGGACGGATTGCTATCATCGAAGGAAAAATGAATTCCCAAGTTTATCAAGACATTTTGCAGGAGAACTTAAGGCCATCTGTCCACCAGCTGAAGCTTAACAGAAGATGGGTGTTGCAACAAGACAACGACCCAAAGCATAGAAGTAAATCAACAACAGAATGGCTTAAACAGAAGGAAATACGCATTCTGGAGTGGCCCAGTCAGAGTCCTGACCTCAACCCGATTGAGATGCTGTGGCATGACCTCAAGAAAGCGATTCACACCAGACATCCCAAGAATATTGCTGAACTGAAACAGTTCTGTAAAGAGGAATGGTCAATAATTACTCCTGACCGTCATGCACGTCTGATCTGCAACTACAGGAAACATTTGGTTGAAGTTATTGCTGCCAAAGGAGGTTCAGCCAGTTATTAATTCCAAGGGTTCACATACTTTTTCCACCTGCACTATGAATGTTTACATGGTGTGTTCAATAAAAACATGGTAACATTTAATTCTTTGTGTGTTATTAGTTTACACAGACTGTAATTGTCTATTGTTGTGACTTAGATGAAGATCAGATCACATTTTATGACCAATTTGTGCAGAAATCCATATAATTCCAAAGGGTTCACATACTTTTTCTTGCCACTGTATATATATATATATATATATATATATATTTATATATATATATATATATATATATATATATATACATACACACACACACACACACACACAGTGAATATAAAAAGTCTACACACCACTCAATTGAAAAACAAATCTTTTAGGTGGAGGGAAGAAAACAAAAAAACTAAAATAATGTAGTTGCATTAGTGTGCACACCCTCTTATAACTGGGGATGTAGCTGTGTTCAGATTAAAGCAATCACATTGAAAATCATGTTAAATAGGAGTCAGCATACACCTGCCATCATTTAAAGTGCATCTGATTAACCCCAAATAAAGTTCAGCAGCTCTAGTTGGTCTTTCCTTAAAATTTCTTAGTCGCATCCCACAGCAAAAGCCATGGTCCACAGAGAGCTTCCAAAGCATCAGAGGGATCTCATTGTTAAATGAAAAGGAGAAGGGTACAATTTTTTTTCCAAGGCATTAGATATACCATGGAACACAGTGAAGACAGTTATCATCAAGTGGAGAAAATATGGCACAACAGTGTCATTACCATGAACTGGACGTCCCTCCAAAATGTATGAAAAGACTAGAAGAAAACTGGTCTGGGAGGCTACCAAGAGGCCTACATCAACATTAAAGGAGCTGCAGGAATATCTGGCAAGTACTGGCTGTGTGATACATGTGACAACAATCTCCCGTGTTCTTAATATGTCTGGGCTATGGGGTAGAGTGGCAAGACGGAAGCCTTTTCTTCTGAAGAAAAAGATCATAGCCAGGCTACATTTAGCAAAACCACATCTGAAGTCTCCCAAAAGCATGTTGGAAAAGGTGTTATGATCTGATGAAACCAAGGTTGAACTTTTTGGCCATAATTCCAAAAGATATTTTTGGCGCAAAAACAACACTGCAGTGAAGCATGGGGGTGGCAGCATCATGCTTTGGGGCTGTTTTTCTTCAGCTGGAACTGGGGCCTTAGTTAAGCTAGAGGGAATTATGAACAGTTCCAAATACCAGTCAATATTGGCACAAAATAGTCAGGCTTCTGCTAGAAAGCTGAACAGGGGAACTTCATCTTTCAGCATGACACCGACCCAAAGCATACATCCAAATCAACAAAGGAATGGCTTCACCAGAAGAAGATTAACATTCTGGAATCGCCCAGACCTGAATCAGATTGAAAATCTGTGGGGTGATCTGAAGAGGGGTGTTCACAGGAGATGCCCTCGCAACCTAACAGATTTGGAGTGTTTTTGCAAAGAAGAGTGGGCAAATCTTGCCAAGTCAAAATGTGCCATGCTGATAGACTCATACCCAAAAAGACTGAGTGCTGTAATAAAATCAAAAGGTGCATCAACAAAGTATTAGTTTAAGGGTGTGCACACTTATGCAACCATATTATTTTATTTTTATAGATTTCAGTTTGTTCTTCAATTGAGTTATACATTTTATAGGTCACATTAAAGATGGAAAAAGTTCTGAAATGACTTATCTTTGTCTCATTTTTTTTACATCACAGAAACCTGACATTTTTACAGGGGTGTGTAGACATATATATATATATATATATTAGCAGAAGGACCCAGATTCGCACGGGTATATTTCATCCATGTACACGCCCCCCCCCCCCCCACAGTGCCCCGCCACCTTAAAATAGGACCTTCACATTAGCCAATCCCCTTAACTTTGACCTTCACAGCAGCCCCCCCCCCCCTGAACAGTGAGTTTCACGGCACCCCACTCACTTGACAGTGACCTCCTCAGGGGCTCGCCCCCTTAACGGTGACCTATAGGGAACACTGGGAAACATAGGGGACCGTCCCCTTATTTGTTACCTCCACTGTTCCCTGCCCCCCTAACAGAGACCTCCACAGCTCCCGTTGCTTTAACAGTGACCTCCACAGTACCCTTCTGCCTTAACAATGACCTCCACAGCAGTTGCCCCATTAATAGTGGCCACTGCCCCCTTAACAATGACCTCCACAGTGTCTGCCCCTTTAACAGTGACCTCCACAGTGGCCTACCCCTTTAACTGTGACCTCCACAGCATCTGCCCCTTTAATAGTGGCCCCTGCCCCCTTTACAGTGACCTCCACAGCACCCTGCCCCTTTAATGCTAGGGCTACACGACGACATATGTCGCAGAACATTTTGTCTCAACAATTTTTATAATGATAGCCTATGGTGTCGCACTGCGACATATGACTGCGACAGTCACAAAAAATCCATCCAGGATTTTTCTGCGACTGTCGTGTCACAGCATGTCGCATGTCGCAGTGCAACACCATAGACTATCATTATAAAAATTGTTGTGCGACACTGGTGCGATATCAATGTCGCGCAACACATGTAGCAGTGTAGTTGTGCCCTATGTGTCGTGCGAATTATTGTCGCTTGACACATGTTGTCGTGTAGCCCTAGCCTAAAGCTGACCTACAGCAGTGAATAAAAATGGCAGCGTTGTTATGGAAACCTGTTGTAAAACGGTGTATGTGGAGACTAAGGGCCTGCAAGCTTCTATTGGCTGATAAGGGACATGTGACCGTGTGTATAGCAGTTGAGATATGAGTGAAAGACTTGCAGGCTTCTATTGGCTAATGCAGGTACATTTTTGGGAATATCTCAGGAACAGTACGTCCTAGAGAGCTGAGACCCGGTCTCAAACCTTCCAGGACACCTGAAGTACCTGTGTGTCAAATTTGATGCAGAGCAGTCTAGTCGTTTGGTCGCGCATAAAGAACAGACAGGCAGGCAGACAGACAGAAACTAATTTTTATATATCTCTTGTTGCACGACATTGGTGCAACAAAATTTTGTGCGAAATATGTCGTCGTGTAGCACTAGCCTTAAAGGGGCAGGGCGCTGTGGAGGTCACTGTTAAGGGGTCAGGGGCCACTATTAAAAGGGCAGCTGCTGTGGCGCTCACTGTTAAAGGGGCAGGCACTGTGGAGGTCACTGTGAGAATGTTACTGTTAAGGGAGCAGGCCGCTGTGGAGGTCACTGTTAAGAGGACAGGGAACAGTGCAGATCACAGATAAGGAGACGGTCCCCTATGGAGGTCAGTGTCCTGTCAAGGGAGTGGGGTGCTGTGAAACTCACTGTTAAAGGGCCGGGCTGCTGTGAAGGTCAAAGTTAAGGGGATGGGCTGCTGTGGAGGTCCCATTTTTAAGAGGTGGGGCACTGTGGGGGGGGGGGGCAGTGTTAAGGGGTGGGTGGCTGTGGAGTTCACTGTTAAGGGGACGAGGTGCTGTATAGGTCACTGTTATGGGGGATACTGTGTATCTTTTAACGACACACACAAACATTAAATATACCCGTGCAAAGCCGTGTCCTTCTGCTAGTATAAGATAATATGCAGTTCAAGAATATGAATCAGTATAAGTGCACACAACAGCATTAATCACAGTGCACTGTTAACAAGCAGTGAGTTGATTGCTCTCCACAAGAGTAATAGGGTCAAAAGGTCCTTAAATGTCCATAGTCCAAAGTACCCTTGCTATAGGGCACTACAATAGATATTGTATGGAATATACCCCTTTAATTGCTAAGATTATATTTATCATGTATTTAATGTGAACAAGTGCCATAAAGTATTTTCTCCTTTTCTGTTATACTTCAAGGGGTTGTCCGGGTTCAGAGTTGAACCTGGACATACCACCATTTTCAGCCCCCCTGACTTGAGCATCGGAGCAGTTCATGCTCCGATGCTCTCCTTGCCCTGCGATATATCGCGCAGGGCAAAGGCACTTTCGGGAGTTCCGGTGACGAACCGGGCTCTCCATGGGGCTGCCAGGAAGCCCGGTGATGTCAACGGCACTGATGGGCAGACTGTAGCGCTGCCCTAGCCAGTAAAATGGCTAGGACATTGCTAAAGCACGCCCATCAGAGCCGGTGACAGCGGAAGCCTCCACCTGGCAGTGTGTTTTTGTAAACAAAACAGCCCGTGCCCTGCGCGATCTAGCGAAGGGCAAGGGAGCGCATCAGATGCTCTGATGCTAACATCAGGGGGGTGCTTGGGTGAAAATATGGGTATGTCCGGGTTCAGCTCTGAACCCGGACAACCCCTTTAAGTCAGACATACTGAAGCAGATTTTTTCACTATTCAAATGTTTTATCACAAAAACCATAGGCCTCATTCACACCCCAACATTCAGGTCAGCATTTTACATCAGTATTTGTAAACAAATACCGGTAGCGTGTCCAAAAACGACTTCAAAACTGCCCCGAAAAAGGCCTGAAAATCTCAACTCTCCTTGCCAGTCCAATTTCACAATTTGTATTTTGTGTCACATAAATAATTTTCTGGAATACTATGATAATTTTTTTTAAAATATTTAAACAAAATCTGGGTTGCTCTATATACCCAACAAAAATATTTTATTAGTGTTAATAAAGAATTGACAATGGCTACTCTTACATCTTTTTATTATGCACTTTACTATTATGCAGTATTCTGCCACAGATGTACGTTAGAGAAGTCTCTGAGTGGTTGTGAGTGGTAATCTCTGTACAAGCAATAGAAGACTTCTGAACTCACTACTATCCCTAGGAAGGAGCAGACAGAGAGCAAAGGCAAATGGGATTTACATACAGTAATATATTCAGGAAACCTATTACAAGAATGATCACAGGGTGGCAGCATTACATAACATGGTAATGAAATGATAACACAAATACAGCAATTAATCTTAAATGGAAGAAATAAATGCTGGAACAGCACATGCAGTAACAGAGATGATCAAATCAAAACTAAATGGATCTGTTATGAATTTCAGAAAAATCTTCTGCCAAAATACTCTGAAGTTTTAGCTTCATACAAATTGCGCAAATCGGCGCCTACCTCTTTCCTTTTAGTACACTAGCAAGGTGAGGCAGGATGAAGATGGAGGATCACATAACCCCAGGTGGGACCCTGGCTGGAGGGATTGCCCACAATTCTTTGCAGACAGCCTGACAGCCAATCAGGAGGGAGGATATTGGCTAGTTTATTAGGCTCTGCGCTAGCTATGAAGTAACAGACACAACTACATACACAAGTCAGACATCTTATTGTCTTGCAAGGGCAGTGTAGTTATAAATGTGGTTAGATATATTAAATTACTAGAAAATCTGGGTTTATCAGTAGGAGAGCATAGAGGCAGTTAGTGTACAGGGACTGGGTCTTACAATGATGGCAGCTGATGGATGAGACAAACTCTTTAAGATTTGGCGTTTAATTTTATTTCTTGCAAAGCAAATTGTTAAATATGTGGTCACATTTGGTGAAAACATGTCAAAACCCGATGCAGAACATTCACATTTTGCTGCACATTTTTAGGGCTTGTCCTTAGCTAAAAACTTACACTATGTGCAATACAATCTTTTGTGGATATTAGTGAAAGGGTTAAGGGAACTCCACTGGTTACCTCCTTAGGCTCCTTTCTAAAGCTCCAATTCCTGGTCTACAACTTAGGCTGCCTGCCATAAAGACAGGGACACGAGAGAGAAAAAAAAGGAGGGGGTTAGTCACCTGGCTATCGCAATGAAGGTCAGGAGGCCTAACTCGCAGGGCGCCAAAGTGTGGATCCGACAATGAGAAAAAGAATATGTATAGTTAATTGTTATGATTATTTGATAGAAATGGAATAAATAAATAAATATGTTTCAGAAGGCTGCCAGTGAGATACACTTGGCTAGGGATTATACCTAGGCAAGGATAAACAATTGGAGAGAATAAAAACGTTTTTTAACTCACAAAAAGGCGCCACTCTTTTCTTAAATATTTATAATATTTGCAATATTTGCAGGGTTATAATATTTATAATATTTAAGTATATATTACCAGAGTCACTATATCTGACGAGCTGGAAGTAGATTATATAGTGAATTTTCAGCCAATGTAATATAAAACCACATCTGTAAAGTGAAACAAAGTCTGTACTCACTTCACCCAGGAGGAGAGATGAGGGATAAACTCAAGACACCCCCAAACCCTTCCTCCTGCGCCTGGTTCGCTTCTAGAGTATCAGGAAAAAACGTCAGTCCTACAGCTGGAACTTCTTGTCAATTCCTTTAATAAATAAATCAGGGTGGGGTGAGGAGGAGGCCGAACGCGTTTCGGGGATATGTATAAATCTCCTTCATCAGGAGCATAACAATTTGGGGGATTGCTGGCTTATTTAAATTAAATTTGGCGCCAAGAACAAACAGTGGGACGTCACTTCCGGTCCGCGTGTGTCCATGCGCTCCAGCATGGAACGCAAACCGGAAGTGAAGGCCGAAAGGTGAGCAAAAATGCAAATCAAAGTAAATGGTACAATCATTGGCCCTCATTAGGCTATGATGAGGTGCCAGATAGTAAACTAATACATATCATAGAAATTTGAAGAGGTCCCATCGTTTATAATCTTTCCTTAGTCTTTCTTGCCGGCTCCGGGTGTGTGACCGGAAGTGACGTCACTTCCGGTTTCTGCTGTTCACAAACTCGGCACCAAAAAAGTCCATCTGAAAGAGAATCTGGCCCTAGAGGAAGGAAATGAATGCATTGTGGGTAGATATACCTAATCTTCACGATGGAAGGTGATCCGTTCTTCTCGTAGGAAGGATGTGTCGTACCTAAGACCCCGCCCACTTCCGGTCAATGGAACACAAGCGGCGGGGCTATGAACACCTACTCTGTGTATAGATTGATGAGCGCATGGGCAAGGGGGCAGGAGGGGGATCTAAAAAGTTAAGTTATAAATAGAAAAAAGGGGGGCATTTAATATATTGGAATATTATAATTGAGGAAAGATATCTAATATAACAATATATTAAAAGAACTTCAATCACATGAAATTCCATCGTACAGGACAACATATACCAGACAACATATAAATTCCCCTCCTGCTCCCAAATGAATATATATCTGCATATGGGAACAATACAACATCATGTATAAAAAATTATATGAACAAATTCTTATCTAAAAAACATTAATAATTGAAATGGTGAATAAATGGTTTTATAATTTGACCAAAAAGTCCTGTTTAGGTGTGAGGCAATCTGCTTGACCTCACCCCCGTTTAACATAGTAGACCTATAAAAGGGTATCTTCCTCTTATCTCCATTAGATGGACCCTCATTGATAGTGATTTATATGGATCCATCCCCTTTCTATAATTTTATTTTTATGGAATTAGAGGGTATATATTTTATTGGAAAAAATGCATCAATCTATTAAGGTACTGGATAGAAGTGTATCTCCCGATGTTTTTTTTGTGTTTCTTTTAACCCATGGGGAACTAATGTGTTCAGGCGAAAAATCCAGTGCATTTCTTTTCTGCACAGTGATTGATAGGAATGCGTGATGTGTTCTAACGGGGTTACTTTCAGTAGGGCAGGGTTACTATTATGTTTCTCCAGGAAATGTCTAAATACACTATGTGTAATGACTCCTCGCTTTATGTTTGACCGATGTTCCGTCATCCTATCCCTCACTGCTTGGGTAGTTCTCCCTACATATCTTATATTGCATGGACAAGTTAACATATAGACAACATTTCTGGTGTTACAGCTTATCTCTTGTTTGAATCTCCATATGTCATTTGGTGTGATTGTTAGTTCAGTGATCCCATGGTTCATCATATTACAACATTTACACGTAGTAATCCCGCATCTGTATATCCCTTGTCTGGTTTCTTTGTCCCTCAGACTTAAAGAATTTTTATTACTGGTTGTTAGTTTGGGGCATGAAGGAGCTAATATGTTTTTTAGAGTTTGTGCCCTCCTAAAAGTGATGGATGTGTTTGTCGGTAGCACGTCTTTGAGAATAGGGTCTTTAAAAAGGATCCCCCAGTGTTTGTTCATAATCTTTCTGATTTCACCATGCTGAGTGTTGTATCTTGTAATCAAATTATATTGGTAAGGTTCGCTATTTATTGTTTTCGAGGTTGGCTTGAGGGCTACTTCTTGATCCAAACTGAGTGTTCTTTTTACGGATGATTTGATTAGGTGTTTAGGATATCCTTTTTCAGTAAACCGATCTTTAAGGACTTTGAGTTGTTTCTCTAGGACCTTATTGTCTGAGCAGTTTCTTCTTACCCTTTTCATTTGGCTAAATGGAATATTATGTTTCCATTTAGAAAGATGACAACTGGAGAAGTCCAAGTAACTATTTGCATCAACCTGTTTGAAGTGGGTACTTGTGTGTATGGTATTCACCACAATTTCTAATTCCAAGTCCAGAAAAACAGCTTTTTTCTGGTCGTATTCTAAACTGAATTCTAGCCCCAATCATTTTGATTTACATTTTTGATAAATTCTAAAAGTTCATTATTTCCCCCATCCCAGATCAAGATACTATCATCTATGTACCTGCGGTAAAAAATGATTCTGGGATGGGAGAAAAGACCCTGGTGAGTTTCGAATAGTCCTACAAATAAATTTGCGTACGCAGGGGCAAATTTTGTGCCCATTGCGGTACATTTTGTCTGTATATAAAATTTGTTGTTAAAAAGAAAAAAATTATGATTAAGGATAAAATCAATAGACTTTATCATAAATTATTTTTGTGTGGCAGGGAGTAGTGGGTCTCTGGTGAGATAGAATTGTACCGAATTTAAACCTAAATCATGACGGATATTACTATATAGGGATGTGACGTCTAGGGTGACCCAATAGTATTCATCTTTCCAACTAACTGTGTTAAGAGATTTGATCAAATCCGAGGAATCACGGAGATAAGAAGAAATCTATCAACATACGCAGAGAGGTTAGATGTAAGTGAGTCTATTCTGGAGATTATGGGTCTCCCCGGCGGATTTGTCAGATTTTTGTGGATTTTTGGTAAGAAGTAAAACCGTGCTATGGTGGGATGGTTGTTAAACAAAAAGAGTCTTTCTTTTTTATCTAAAATATCTGCTTGGGAACCGAAATCTATTAATTTTTGTAAGGATTTTTTAAAAAGAGAAGTCGGGTCACTGTCTAAAGTTTTATAGTACTCTTGATTGGACAAAATCTTAAGTGATTCGTTCAGGTAATATTTCTGGTCCATTATAACTATCCCCCCTCCCTTATCCGCATTTTTAATAACAATATTTTTATTGTTTCTTAATATTTTTTAAAGCCTTTCTAAAACATTTAAATTATGTGGATTATTAATTTTTTTTTATTTTAGACAAGTTTTTAAGATCGTCTAAAACCATATTAAAATAACTTTCCAGATGTGGACCTCTACTTTCAATTGGGTAAAAAGAAGACCGTATTTTTAGTCCAGAAGGGATAGACTTTGTTATTTCGGGTTCTTGTCCTTCTATGGATGTATCTGTTTCCATAATATTAATTTTGTTGTCATCAATCGGAACCACTGGGTGGTGGTTACCAAGTGGTAGTTGTTTCATTGTAAAATGTCTTTTTAGTGTAAGTCTTCTGATGAACTGGTTCAGATCTACAAATAGTTTGAATTGGTCTGGGCTATTGGAGGGGCAAAAGGATAATCCTTTACTCAACAGATTGGTCTCATCTGAGGTAAGTTTATAGCTAGATAAATTGAAGATTCCTTTCATTTTTTTCTTCTTCCTCCCTAGTGTGGGTTGTAATTGGATTCTCTTCACTACCTGTTTGTTTATTGGTTAAAGTGATGGTTGGAATGGGGTTTAATTTTTTTTGTTTTTTGGTGTGTCTCCGTATTCCCCCTCTACATCCTCTAACTTGTTTTTTAGTCTTTTGCGTGATGTCCCTATTGGGATGAAGAAGTTCGTGATCTTTGATGTGTGGGGATTTTTAAGAAAAGAGTGGCGCCTTTTTGCGAGTTAAAAAACGTTTTTATTCTCTCCAATTGCCATAAAGACAACCAGGAATAGGTGTGGGGTCACTAACACTCAGAGGGATAGCCAGGGACAGGTTTATATTAGAAATGATAAACCAGTTCGCAATAACCTGGATTAATTATGAACGTCCCAAAAATTTGTTTACAAGATGAGCCCTTAGCTTCAGGTTCGCTTCAGATAAATCCAGTAAAACAGAGTGCATCATTTTACTGCACATCAGTGGGAAACGCCACAAGGGAGGACTAAAAAGGATGCTCACATGATCCTGAGAGAGATTGGCTCACAGGCTAACAGGCAGACAGACTTAGATCAGCCAATCAGTGGGGCAGCAGGCAGGAAAGCACCCTAGCAGAATGACTAGAACATCATTATGTGTTCAGCTGCTGATGAGGATGGATGGGTGGAGCAGTCTCTGGCAGAAATCGATCTTACCGACTGTACAGTCACAATCAAGCTTCTATTCTAGTGTCAGGGACAGTGAAGGGAAAGACTAGAAAGAAGAATAATTATGTACAATAGAGAAGGGCTGAGAAAGATTTCAGGTAGTGCGGAGCCAAGGCTGGGTGTGCCTGGCACAGGCAGTGCCCTCGAGCTACAGTTACATCTGCTGCAGAACCTCAAAAGCAGCCACCTGCAAGAACATTTCTCTTTTTCTCATTTGAACAAAAAGACAGCTGTGCTTTTTCCAAACCTGAAGTTTCCATAGGCTTATTGCCAGCTAATTCCCAGTATAATTAGCATTATGCTGCAGGGCTGACTAAGGATGAGCGAACCCGGACCAAAATGTTCGGGTTCGTCTCGAACAATAAGGTGTGCGGGTACCTAAACATGGACTTTGCCACAAAAGTCTGTGTTCAGATACTAAATCAACAAGCTTTTAAGCTGTGGGCACTTTGAAGCCATCACAGTTATGCCTAGCATTGGAATGGCTGTGATTGGCCGGTGCAGCATGTGACCCTGCATGCATATTCTGCTCTAACTCATGTAGAGGCAGGACGCTACTGCAGTGAGGGACAGTGTTAGACTTTTAATGTGGCTGTGAAGTCTGTGGGTGACCTATTGTTTTTTTTGGTGGGTGCACCTCCTTTGCCTCAGTTACACAGAAATACAGTACAATACTTTATCAGGCTTTTAATTCTGGCGGTCACCTGTAGCCATTTTTGGTGGGTGCACCTCATTTGCATCTGTGACACAGAAAAACAATACTTAATCTGGTTGTTAATTCTGTCGGTGACCTATAGCCATTTTTTGGGAGGCAAAATACCCCCTTTGCATCCGTCAGACTGTAAAAGTACAGTTAATCAATCTGTTAATTTTGTGGGTGACAAAACCATTTTTGGGCGTGCAAAACACCTCCTTTGCATCCATCACACTGTAATAGTATAGATAATCAGTCTGGTAATTTTGTGGTTGACATTAACACATTTTTGGGTTGCAAAATACATGCTTTGCATCCATGACACAGAAATACAATAGTTAATCAGCCTGTCAATTCTGTCGGTGACTTGAACCCATTTTTTGGGATGCAAAACACCTCCTTTGCATCTGTCACACTGTAATAGTATAGTTAATCAGTCTGTTAATTTTGTGGGTTAGATAAACCCATTTTTGGGGGTGCAAAACACCTCCATTGAATTCATCACACTGTAATAAAATAGTTAATCAGTCTGTTAATTTTGTGGGTGACATGAACCCATTTTTTTGGGTGAAAAACACCTCCTATGCATCTGTCACACTATAATTGTACAGTTAATCATTCAAATAAGGCCATGGTCGTGGTGCTGATGGTGTTGGAGTTCCTGCTGCAGGGAGAGGACATTGTCGTTCTGTGCCAACCATGTGCCTAAATTAAATACCTTCCTCTGGTTCATGCAGACGACAGGGCGTTCTGTGTCATTTTGTAGTCCCGAATATGCTGTACGAGTGGTGAGGCCAGAACAATTAGAGGCAGTATTAGATTGGATGGCTGACAGTGCCTCAATTTCCTGCACATTGTCTTCCATCCGGTCCCCTGCTGAAAGCGCAGAATTGGCACCGGCTGCCCATGGGCATTTATCTTCCACCTCAACCCTTGGATAACAGCCAAGTAGTCAAAGCCCCAAGCTATGCACCAGTCACTTATGCTTTTCAATGACTCTGCTTGGGGGTTCCATGAACCTTTTACCTAGTCCTGCCCCAGAAGTGGAAGAGATTGAGCTCACAGATGCCCAACCACTTATGTTTGAGGATGAGGACGTGGGAGGACCACCACAGCACATCTCTGGTGATGATGACGAAACACAGATGTCAACTGCTGCTGCTTTATGCAGTGTGTGGACCGGCAAGAAGGGCAGGGGTGAGGAGTGGGTGGAAGATGATGTGGAGGATGATGAGGTACTAGACCCCACCTGGAATCAAAGTAATTCGAGTGACGTGTGCAGTTTAGAAGAAGAGGAGGTGGTCACGCAGCGCCAGCCGCACAGAACAAGAGGGAGCAAGGTGCAAAACCACAGCGGCCGGCCCCTAGCCAGTACACCTGCTACTGTCCACCGTGCCGAGGGACAGAGCACACCAAAACCAGCTCAAAGGGGTACCCTGGTGTTGTGAGATTGTGAGCCAGCTCTCTTTGTTCAAAGTTTGTATATAATTGTTATTTGGCATTTCTGCCACTAGATGCCACTGTTTCGCAGTTACAACCAGTACACTCTGGGATTTGAATATGTAAAGTAGATGATGACTCATGCAGGCTGTTTTCTGTGAGGAGAACCAGGAAGTGAAGGTGCTGACATCTTGATAGAATTGTGTGTGAAGTAGGCCATCCGGTTACATCCTGGCTCCAGAGAGTCTGAAAGTGATCGTAGTCGCGGAAAGGAGAGACTGATCACTGCTTTCTATTTGATCCTGCTTGTTGGAGAAAGGATTGCTTCCAGGAAGGCTGCTGTGAGCTGTGTAGTGAAACATCATCTACCTCGGCAAGGCAGCATTTGTGTAAAGGGACTTGTGGCCATCCTGGTCAAAGCCACCCTCTGATACAGAAGGGACTCAGGTCAGTGAACCTGTTTATGCTTTATGTTGCATCAGTGACTCCAGTACCAGAAACCAAGTTTAGGCCTGCAAGTAGTTAGATACTGTAGGGTTCTATTTTTGCTAGACTGCACCGAATTTTTCTGCGGCATGGTACCGAATTTCAGGTGTCTCTGCTGTGTCCGCCACCGGCTAGGTTTGTCCTCTTTTGCGACACACCACCGGTCTAGGCCTGTCCAGTGGAGAGGGACACTGACTGGGGAAGGGAGTCTGGAATACGAGATGTTCTGGGTTCCTTTATACTGTTGTGTTATTACTACTGTTAAAGTAAAGTTTCTGTTCTTGCATAAAAAGCTGGTGTCAATGTTGCTTTTCTCGTCTGTGACTTTGCTGTATCCTGGGGAGCCCACCCTGGTACACGGCTTACATCTTGTTGTAGTCGGCAGGATACAGCGACCGTTATGGACGGGAATGCGGCGGGAGACCATCCCCTGGCACCAATGGTGCCGGATCAGGACCCAGCCCAGGGTGCACAGGCGCAAGACCAACAACATAAGGATACATCCCCATAAGGGCACTGCTGTGTCATCTGCCAAAATATGACAGTAGAAACATGACATTGTAGGACTGGACTGAAAGGGTGTGAAGTGCTGTTAAAATGTGTAACTTGACCCCAGAACTGCAGGCAAAGGTTGCGTTGGGAGCCCTAGAGGGTGACGTCAGACGGACAGTGATAGTAAGGCCCGACTCCGAGAGAGATACCCTAGAGAAGATATTCTCCCTGCTAGAGAGAGCCCAAGGGGGGGTGCCAAAGTGGTATAGTTACGGCCTCCACACACCGGCCTACCCAGAAGGTTTTACAACAGATGGTGAGCAGCTATAGCCTGCAAAAGAGTAACATGTCCGGTTGGCCCATTGGAGATGTGAGGGTGCCACAGAGGACCCCGGTGAATATCCCACCTAGACAAGAGCGAATATTGATTCTGCCTGTGGGGCTGGACAATGACTGAATGGACTGGAGGTCCTGATCAAGCCCACTTATCAGGAAGAAACACAGGCTCGTCCGCTAGTAGCCCGGGCCCTCGCCATTGTGAAGGATGGATGTGTGCTGGTACGTTGCTGCAATGTTGAGGACTGCAAGTTAACCGTCCCTGGAAACACCTTGCTGGCCACAGTTTATGTGACCGAAGGGGGTATCGTTCGACAAAGGGACTTCACGCTAAAGCCTGATAGGAGATCAGCCTTGACCGGTGCCGTGGAGATCCATCCGAGGGAAACCCAGCAGCGGAGTGCAACGGTCAAGTGATCATGGCCCGGATGGGGGTGGACTGCAGAACCCTGACCCCGGGGGAACAAAAGTTGCTGGAAGACACCCTTTGAGGATTTCAGGAGGCCTTCTCGAGACATGATGAAAACTTTGGATGTGCTGCTGCCATCGAACACGAAATCCCGATCAGGGAACGATCAGGGAACGTTACCGGCAAATCCCAGCTAAAATGTACCAGGAGGTGAAATTTATGGTGGCCAGCATGTTGGAAAACCGGGTGATCCAGGAGAGTCAAAGTCCGTGGGCTGCTCTGGTAGTCTTGGTGCAGAAAAAAAATGGGATTCTCCGGTTCTGCGTGGATTATCGGAAGCTGAATGCTCAGATCGTCCGGGATGCCTACCACTTTCCGCGGATTGAGGAGTCATTGTCCGCCCTAAGCCAAGCGAAGTTCTTCTCGACTCTTGGCCTGGCTAGTGGGTACTGACAGGTGCCAGTGGCCAAGAAGGACAAAGCCAATACGGCCTTCATTCTACCTATGGGACTCTACGAGTTCAACTGGATGCCATTCAGCCTCTCCAATGCTCCAGGGACATTCTAGAGATTGATGGAGCACTGTCTGGGGGATCTCAACTTTGAGTCAGTATTGATATACCTGGATGACATAGTAGTGTTTGGGGCCTCCTTTGAAGATCACCTCCAGTAGCTGCGACAAGTCCTGGGACGGCTACGAGACCATGGACTCAAGATTAAGCCCAAGACGTGCCAGCTGTTCTGACAGCAGATAGAGTACTTAGGACATGTGGTCACCTAGGAAGGGGTAAAACTGGCCCCCAGAAAGGTGGAGGCCGTTCAGAAGTGACCCCGGCCAAATACACTACAAGAGGTGCGGGCGTTCGTGGGACTGGCCAGTTACTACCGGAGGTTTATACCCAAATTTTCTCAGCTGGTGGGCCCGTTAAATGAATTACTAAGGGGCACGACTAGGGGCCCGAAGAAATGTCCGTCGACTGGGGACCCCGGCAACAAGAAGCCTTTGAAGCGGTGAAGGAAGGGCTGACCACTGCCCCGTTCCTGGCTTACGTGCGGTTAAACACCCCATTCCTGCTGTACACTGACGGAAGCCTACATGGTCTGGGGGCCATACTATCCCAAGTACAGGATGGACGGGAGAGAGTCATCGCCTATGGGAGCCAGTCCCTTAGAGAGTCAGAGCGCAACCCTGATAACTATAGCTCCTTCAAACTGGAACTACTGGCACTGGTTTGCAGAATACCTGACTGGTGCAGAAGTGACTGTAATGACGGACAACAACCCATTGGCACATCTGGAGAATGCCAAGCTCAGTGCACTCGAGCAGAGATGGTTGGCCCGCCTCTCTAAGTACCAGTATCGCATCAAGTGCCGGTCTGGTAGGGTGCACTCTCCCGAGTTCCAGTAGGACAGTTGCCTCAGAGGACCGATGAGGAGTTAGAGGACACTGAAACCCAGTGAAAGAATGGGTTCGGAGCAAGATCTGGCCTCGGCCAGAAGAACGAGCCAATCTGACAACAGAGGTCCAAAAGTTGTTAAGGCAGTGGAACAAACTGACAGTTACCCAGAGTCTCCTGTGCCGGACCATATACTTACAGTAAGAGCTGCAGTACCGGCAACAGATTGTCATCCCCATGTCTTTGGGACTGAAGCCTGCCAGGGAAACTCATGAACAGGGAGCTCATTTTGGGAGCGACAAAACGTTCAAGTGGCTCCAACGGCTGGTATACTTTCCAGATTTGGCCGACATGGTGGCCGAGGCATGTCTTAAGTGTCAATCCTGCGGGTTGAGTAAGAGTACTGAACAGCGGGCTCCTGTGCAGACCATCCGCACCTCAGCGCCCCTAGAACTTCTGATAATCAATTATGTACAGATTAGATACATTACCTTGGGACACTCGTACTGTCTGGTCATGACAGATCACTTCACCAAGTATGCAGTGGCCGTGCCTACCAGAGACCAAACCGCAGAGTCGGCCGCCAAAGCTGTCTGTAAACACTTTATACAGGAGTTTGGGTGTCCACGGAGAATACATTCTGACCAGGGAGCATGCTTTCAGGGTACGTTACCTACCCGAATTGATGTGGGCCTATAACAGGGTACACAGTACCACCGGATAATCTCCACATATGCTCATGTTTGGAAGAGCCGGACGGGAGATTGAAGATCTCCACATGCCTAACCTGATTGAGCCCACACCGAGAAGTACCACCGCTTGGGTGCAGGAGCACCGCTGCCGGCTGAGAGCGGTTCACAAGGTTGTCGAGGAGCGCCTGGGACAGGTGGTACACCTTAGCCCAAGACCACCAGTGCAGAAAGATGGGTATGCCCCTGGTGATTGGGTGATGGTCAAAGCCAAACGGCCGTCTGGGAAGTTAGATGGACGGTGGGAGGCAGTTCCATACACGGTGAAGAGAAGGGTAGACACCGCTATTCCGGTCTATGAGGTAGAGCCAGTAGGGACAGGGGGACCCTCACGAAACTTGCACCGTAATATGTTGAGACGTTGCAATTTTGATGAGCCGGTGTGCGTGGAGGAGGTGCCTCAGATGAGAAAGAGGAGGAATGGTGGGTTGTCCCTGCCAGGTGTCCACGGGGGGTTCCGGCCGTGGCAGGTTTTCCATCCAGGTGCAATGCTGAGCAGTCAACAGCTCCTCCCTTGTCAAATATGCCAGTATCGTCCCCAGTATTTCTGAGCCCCATAATCTGAGAAGGTCATCGAGGCCCAATGCTGGTGTGCCTCCACAGCGCTATGCACAGCATGGGTTTGTATGGAGGGAGTTGCCAAGTACGACAACCTCATGTGAGATTGTGAGCCATCTCTTTGTTCAAAGTTTGTATATAATTGTTTTTTGGCATTTCTGCCACTAGATGCCACTGTTTCTCAGTTTCAACCAGTACACTCTGGGATTTGAATATGTAAAATAGATGATGACTCATGCATGTTTTTAGTGAGGAGAACCAGGAAGTGAAGGTGCTGACATCTTGATAGGATTGTGTGTGAAGTAGGCCATCCGGTTACATCCTGGCTGCAGAGAGTCTGAAAGTGATCGTAGTCGCGGAAAGGAGAGACTGATCACTGCTTTCTATTTGATCCTGCTTGTTGGAGAAAGGATTGCTTTCAGGAAGGCTGCAGTGAGCTGTGTAGTGAAACCTCATCCACCTCGGCAAGGCCGCATTTGTGTAAAGGGACTTGTGGCCATCCCGGTCAAAGCCACCCTCTGATACAGAAGGGACTCAGGTTAGTGAACCCGTTTATGCTTTATGTTGCATCAGTGACTCCAGTACCAGAAACCAAGTTTAGGCCTGCAAGTAGTTAGATAGATAGGGTTCTATTTTTGCTAGACTGCACCGAATTGTTCTGCGGCGCGGTAACAACTTGCAGGCTCTGCTGTGTCCGCCACCAGCTAGGTTTGTCCTCTTTTGCGGCACAGCATGACTTGTAGGCTCTATTGTGTGCGCCACCGGTCTAGGCCTGTCCAGAGGAGAGGAACACTGACTGGGGGAGGGAGTCTGGAATACGAGATATTCTGGGTGCCTTTATACTGTTGTGTTATTACTACTGTTAAAGTAAAGTTTCTGTTCTTGCATAAAAAGCTGGTGTTTGTGTCGCTTTTCTCATCTGTGACTTCGCTGTATCCTGAGGAGCCCACCCCGGTACACGGCTTACAGCGGGGCAGTTCTTCAGGCAATGTGCTGACGGCAGGACACGGGTGGTTTGCACGCTGTGCAGTCAGAGCCTGAAGCAAGGCATAAAATGTTCTAAACCTGAGTACCACCTGCGTGACCAGGCATCTAAATACAAAGCATGAGCTGCAATGGAGTATACACTTTAGAAACCACAAAAGATCTGAGGTGCCTCCTGCTCCCTCTTATGCTGCAGTCTCAACCTCTTCCTCCCCCTCTGGAATGAAAGGCCGCCTCGCACCCCGCAAAGAGAAGATGTGACAGCAACACCACCAGCAGTGTCACCAAGCATCTCCACACTGGAAACGTTCTGCTGTCCATCCCTCAAACACTGGAAAGAAAGCAGAAATATCCCCTTACCCCCTGCGAGCCCTGGTCCTGAATGCCAGCATTTCAAAATTCGTGGCCTTTGAAATCCTGCCATTCTGTCTGGTGGAGAAGGACAGTTTCCAAAACTTAATGACGGTGGCTGTCCCACAGTACGTGGTTCCCAGCCGCCACTATTTTTCCAGGCGGATCATCCCTGCCCTACCCGAACAAGTGGCAGACAGGTGTGCGCTGTGCAACGTTATCAGTGGCAAGATCCAAATAACCATGATTATAGATCAGTAAGCACAGGCAGGGACATTATATCTCCCTCACTTCCCACTGGGTAAATGTAGTGCCGGCTGGGCCTGAGGCGGAAAGTGGTTTGGCATATGTCCTACCACCACGAGGATTGCTGGACGTTTCATGGTGCCTCTTGTTGCCTCCTAGTCTGCTTCTTACTTGACCGCCTCCTCATTTGGTCAGCGTAACACCTGCACCACCAATTTCAGCACAGCTAGGGGGAAAACACACTGTTTGGAGGGAAAACACCACTCCACGCAGGAGCTGTGAATGGGTATAAAAAAGCAGACCGATAAGTGGTTGGTGCCGCTGAGCCTCAAGCCCGGCCTGGTGTGCGATAATGGCCGAAATCTTGTAGCAGCTCTAGGCCTAGCCGTAGGGGCGTAGCTATAGGGGAAGCAGGGGAAGCGGCTGCTTTGGGGCCCAGGAGGAAGACTAAAAGATTTTGTCAGGGCCCCATCAACAGTATTACACAATTAAAATATATACAGTGGCAGTATAGATGGATGGAACAGCTGCCAGGCCTGGTCTGAGAGAGTGATCTTTACTAGCCACAGCAATGGGGGCGGCATGAAAGGAAGTTGTTGCGAAAAAATCTGCTGTGGGGCCCAGTCATTTCTAGCTATGCCACTGCCTAGCCGGTTTGATGGACATCCCTTTCCTGGCGCATTTGCTGAATTTGGTGGGGCAGAGGTTCCTGAGAAATTACCCCGAGATCTAAGAGCGGCTGTAGAAAGTGCGGGACATCTGTGCGTAACCTTCCCACTCACCGCCTCATATGCGATGTACCCACCTTTCACATGCTGGAGAGTCTGTCCGAGAAACAGCAACCAATAGTGGAGTTTCAGCTGCAGCACGCACGGGTGAGTAGCTCTGCGGAACAGCACCACTTCACCACCAACGAGTGGGCATCCAGGCATGAAGTGTGTGCCATGTTGTGCTATTTCGACTACTCCACAAACATGGCCAGCACTGATGACACCGTCATCAGCGTTACTATCCCATTTCTTTGCCTCCTTGAAAAAACACTTAAGGCGATGATGGATGAGGATGTGGTACAGGTGGAATAGGGATCATTCCCACAGTTATCAGGCCCGTCGTCCACACGTGGCTCAGAGGGCGAGTTCCTGCATCAACAGCGGCCAGGTACATAATTGTCCAGCCTGGTTGCCAAGTTGCCCTGATTGTTACCAGTGCATTACTGGGTGGCCACCCTGCTGGATGCCCGCTACAAGGACAACATGCCGTTCTTAGTTCCGTCACTGGAGCATGATTGGAAGATGCATGAATACAAGTGCATAAATACTGGTAGACGTGCTACTGATGGCGTTCACATCTGACAGCGGGGGCTCAGAGGAAGCACAAGGCGGAGGAGTAGGAAGTCGCCAACATAGCTGGGCACCAGCACCACCTCAGAAGGGATGGTTAGCATGGCTGAAATGTGGGAAAGCTTTGTCAGCACACCATTATATCCAGCACCACCATCTGATACGGACCATCTTAGCAGGAGGCAGCATTTCAGCAATATGGTGGAAGAGTACATGTGCACACGTCTGCACATACAGACTGATAAGTCTGCCAAATTGGATACATGGCCTGAGCTTGCCCTTTACGTCTTGGAGGTGCTGGCATGCCCTGCTGTAAGTGTATTATCTGAATGTATGTTTAGCACAGCAGGGGGTGTGATCACGGAAAGGCACATCTGCCTGTACACAGACAGGCATGGATCCAGCATGACTTGTCCGTACCTTGGTCAGAGTAGAGAAGTATACCTGTCGCACTCAGCCATTGTTATACTCCAGTGCAGTTTGTGCGTTCTGTTTGCCATTTCCCAATGTTTTCGGGCCTCCCCAAATAAAAAAATAAATAAAAGAAAGAAAAAAATCACAAAAACTGTGTTGGCTACCTCCTCTGCCTCTTCCACCACTCAGACCTCCACCTCCTAGCTCAAGATTATTATTTGTTATATTGGCACAGAAGTATACCGGCTGCACCCAGCCATTGTTACACTCCAGCGCAATTTGTTCTGTTTGCCATTTCCCAATGTTTTGGGATCTCCCCAAATAAAAATTGAAAAAAGATTATTATTAGTATTGATCGAGCACCGTAGTGCTCGGGTGATAGGCGGTACGGGCCGAACACATCTGGATATTCGCACCCGAATATAATGGAAGTCATCAATTTTACATATACCCATGCTGGGTGAGAAATATCTTGGTCAAATGCCAACTTTGTATAAAAAAATGGGAAATGTTGTCTTTTGCCAAGATATTTCTCTCACCCAGCATGGGTATATGTAAAATGACACCCCAAAACACATTCCCCAACTTCTCCCGAGTACGGTGATACCAGATGTGTGACACTTTTTTGCAGTCTAGGTGGGCAAAGGGGCACACATTCCAAAGAGCACCTTTCGGATTTCACCGGTCATTTTTTACAGATTTTGATTACAAACTACTTCTCACGCATATGGGCCCCTAAAATGCCAGGGCAGTATAACTACCCCACAAGTGAACCCATTTTGGAAAGAAGACACCCCAGGGTATTCCGTGAGGGGCATGGCGAGTTCCTAGAATTTTTTATTTTTTGTCACAAGTTAGTGGAATATGAGACTTTGTAAGAAAAAAATAAAATAAAAAAAAATCATAATTTTCCGCTAACTTGTGACAAAAAAATAAAAAATTCTAGGAACTCGCCATGCCCCTCACGGAATACCTTGGGGTGTCTTATTTCCAACATGGGGTCACTTGTGGGGTAGTTATACTGCCCTGGCATTCTAGGGGCCCTAATGTGTGCGAAGTAGTTGGAAATCAAAATGTGTAAAAAATGACCTGTAAAATCCTAAAGGTGCTCTTTGGAATGTGTGCCCCTTTGCCCACCTAGGCGGCAAAAAAGTGTCACACATGTGGTATCGCCGTACTGGGTGAGAGAAATATCTTGGCAAAAGACAACTTTTCCAATTTTTTTATACAAAGTTGGCATTTTACCAAGATATTTATCTCACCCAGCATGGGTATATGTAAAATGACACCCCAAAACACATTCCCCAACTTCTCCTGAGTACGGCGATACCACATATGTGACACTTTTTTGCAGCCTAGATGCGCAAAGCGGCCCAAATTCCTTTTAGGAGGATATTTTTAGACATTTGGATCCCAGACTTCTTCTCACGCTTTCGGGCCCCTAAAATGCCTGGGCAGTATAAATACCCCACATGTGACCCCATTTTGGAAAGAAGATACCCCAAGGTATTCAATGAGGGGCATGGCGAGTTCATAGATTTTTTTTTTTTGGCACAAGTTAGCGGAAATTGATTTTTTTTTTGTATTTTCTCACAAAGTCTCCCTTTCCGCTAACTTGGGACAACAAATTCAATCTTTCATGGACTCAATATGCCCCTCACAGAATACCTTGGAATGTCTTCTTTCCGAAATGGGGTCACATGTGGGGTATTTATACTGCCCTGGCATTTTAGGGGCCCTAAATTGTGAGAAGAAGTCTGGAATATAAATGTCTAAAAAATTTAAGCATTTGGATTCCGTGAGGGGTATGGTGAGTTCATGTGAGATTTTATTTTTTGACACAAGTTAGTGGAATATGAGACTTTGTAAGAAAAAAAAAAAACTATTTCCGCTAACTTGGGCAAAAAAAATGTCTGAATGCAGCCCTACAGGGGGGTGATCAATGACAGGGGGGTGATCACCTATATAGACTCCCTGATCACCCCCCTGTTATTGATCACCTCCCTGTCATTGATCACCCCCTGTAAGGCTCCATTCAGACGTCCGTATGATTTTTACGGATCCACGGATACAAGGATCGGATCCACAAAACACATACGGACGTCTGAATGGAGCATTACAGGGGGGTGATCAATGACAGGGGGTGATCAGGGAGTGTATATGAGGTGATCACCCCCCTGTCATTGATCACCCCCTGTAAGGCTCCATTCAGACGTCCGTAAGATTTTTACGGATCCACGGATACATGGATCGGATCCGCAAAACACATACGGACGTCTGAATGGAGCATTACAGGGGGGTGATCAATGACAGGGGGTGATCAGGGAGTGTATATGAGGTGATCATCCCCCTGTCATTGATCACCCCCCTGTAAGGCTCCATTAAGACTTCCGTATGTGTTTTGCGGATCCGATCCATGTATCCGTGGATCCGTAAAAATCATACGGACGTCTGAATGGAGCCTTACAGGGGGGTGATTAATAACAGGGGGTGATCAATGACAGGGGGTGATCAGGGAGTGTATATGAGGTGATCACCCCCCTGTAAGGCTCCATTCAGACGTCCGTATGTGTTTTGCGGATCCGATCCATGTATCCGTGGATCCGTAAAAATCATACGGACGTCTGAATGGAGCCTTACAGGGGGGTGATCAATGACATGGGGATGATCAATGACAGGGGGTGATCAGGGAGTGTATATGAGGTGATCACCCCCCTGTCATTGATCACCCCCCTGTAAGGCTCCATTCAGACGTCCGTATGTGTTTTGCGGATCCGATCCTTGTATCCGTGGATCCGTAAAAATCATACGGATGTCTGAATGGAGCCTTACAGGGGGGTGATCAATGACAGGGGGGTGATCAGGGAATCTATATGGGTGATCACCCGCCTGTCATTGATCACCCCCCTGTAAGGCTCCATTCAGACGTCCGTATGTGTTTTGCAGATCCGATCCATGTATCCGTGGATCCATAAAAATCATACGGACGTCTGAATGGAGCCTTACAGGGGGGTGATCAATGACAGGGGGGTGATCAATGACAGGGGGGTGATCAAGGAGTCTATATGGGGTGATCATAGGTGATCAGGGGTTCATAAGGGGTTAATAAGTGACAGGGGGGGTGTAGTGTAGTGTAGTGTAGTGTAGTGGTGTTTTGTGGTACTTTACTGAGCTACCTGTGTCCTCTGGTGGTCGATCCAAGCAAAAGGGACCACCAGAGGACCAGGTAGCAGGTATATTAGACGCTGTTATCAAAACAGCAATATACCTGTTAGGGGTTAAAAAAATCACATCCTGTCTCTTACCTTCCGATCCTGTGAACGCGCGTGCCTGTGTGCGTGCGTTCACAAGAAAATCACGGCTCTCGCTAGATGACGCGTATATGCGTCACTCTGCGCAGAGCTGCCGCCTCCGGACCGCAGATTTGCGTTAGGCGGTCCGGAGGCGGTTAAACTAGGTACCCCCTGCTCTGAAGAGGGGAGGGTGCCTGGTTCATAAAAAAAAACTGAAATTGTTGGTAATGCAACGTGACGGTCTACAGGGGTAGAACATGTGAGGTTCAACTCCCACACACTCTATAACTAGGCCTGAACTGTGCTATATGTACTGTGGTGCTGCACCATCAAGTGGTGGAATGTGTTTAGTGCACCTGACAGCCTGGTAACAGGGATTTCACATAAGAATAAAATACAGCATGACATACAACATATGACATAATAAACTTTTGCAGTGCCCACGTACACTAGTGGGACGCTGCAGTAACACCACCAAAATGGTTCTGTAACAGCATGGGGAGGATGTATGGATGCATCTTGGACTCGCTGGTCGCTGCTGGGAACTATGTTGTCCAAATAGTGTGCCACTTTTACATAATGACAATAATACACACAAAACCAAGGGGAAAAAAACGATTTTAGAGGAAAAATGTATAGAAAACATTCTTTCCTGAATATTTAATTGTATATAAAGTGTAAATGCTGCCAAAAATTACAAGGAAGAGGAACTCCAATACACCCTTAGTTACACATAAAGGAGGGCATCATGCGCACCCTTTAAAAATTATGATTGATGGCCTGCTGGTGACCCTCAAAAACATTAGGAGCAAGGGCCTGCTGATCTGTCCATCTAAAACATTATGGGCGGTGGCCTGCTGCCGCTTTGGTGAATCTAGTTAACCTGGGGCCGATGGAACGTCCCTGTGACGGCGACGATCCATTCGGATATCTGGTCTATCAATTTTCGATGTAATTGTCAGCTCAAAACCATTGTAAACTACAGGTAACAGGGAATTAGTGTTTGATTCCGGAGAGGGAGCCTGAGAAACTGCTAACACATCCAAGGAAGGCAAGCGGGTGTCGCGCAAATCACTCACTCCCGACTCGTAGAGGTAGTGACGATAAATAACAATACAGGACTCTTAAGATGCCCTGTTATTGAAATGAGTAATAAAAAATTACAGGGAATGTCATGCAGCTGACCCTCTAAAAAATTCTATGCGAGGGCCTGCATGTGAGCAGACACAGTAAAAGATTTGAATTGCGGGCCTGCAGGTGAGCTGACCCAGTAAAAGATTTTAGGTTCGGGCCTGCTGGTGAGCTAAGGTGGAACCGACAAACCCAACTTGATTTTGATGGCTGCATTGATTTTATAGGAAAAATGAATTGGAAATATTCTTTCCAGTATATTTACTTACATATTAAGTGCAAGTGCTGCCAAAGATTACAAGGAAGAGGCACTCCGATACAACCTGTATATCACATAAAGGAGGGCCTCATTCACATTGAGTTGCGGGCCTGCAGCTGAGCTGACCCTGTAAAAGATTTGAGTTGCAGGCCTGCAGGTGAGCTGACCCTGTAAAAAATTATATGAAAGGGCCTGCTGGTGAGCGGACCCTGTAAAAAAAATTGATGTGAGGGCCTGCTGGTGAGCGGACCCTATAAAAAATTAGATATAAAGGCCTGCTGGTGAGTGGACTGTCATGGTCTTACCTCCTTGCTGTTCCCTTCGTTTGACATGTGCTGGCGGCCATCTTGGTTTCTGGGTTTTCTTGTAGCCTCCCACCCTGCGGCTCCTCCTTCCCACTGGGAGGAGCTGGATGCCTAGCTCATATATATAGGAGGTCTGTGGCTTCAGTTCCTTGCTTGGTCCTCCTGTGTTCACATGCTTCCAAGACTGCTGCTGCTTCTGGTTCCTGATCCTGGCCTCGTCTGACTATCCCGTTGGTTCCTGATTCCGGCTTCGTCTGACTACCCCGTTGGTTCCTGATTCCGGCTTCGTCTGACTACCCCGTTGGTTCCTGTTCCTGGCTTCGTCTGACTACCCTTCTGGTTCCTGACCTCTGTCTCCGCAAGACCCTGCTTCGGTTTAGCCATCCGTTCGGACTTTGCTTACGGCTTGCTCTTCAATAAAACCTTCTTATTTTCCACTTATCTCTTGTTGTACGTCTGGTTCATGGTTCCATGACATTAGGACCAAGCCATGAATTCTGACGGTACAGGGCCACCCTCGCTACCTACGCTGGTTGCCAGACTTGATCAGCAGGATCACCTGTTGGGTCGGTTCGCTGTGGCGTTGCAAACCCTGCTTGAACGCACGGCTCATTTAGCTTCCGTTGCCGATGGGTCGGTTGTCGCTCCTGGGCCCGCTCCTACTGCCGCTCCGGTTGTTGCGCCAGAGTCTACCCTGACACCTGTTGCTGTCACATGCCTTTCCTACTGAGAGATCAAGGGTGGGCTTCTTGATCTCGCTGCTCTCGGACAAGGCCTTGGCCTGGGCCAGCCCTTTATGGGAGAACAACAATCCGGTGGTTGCCGAGTTTTCCGGTTTTGTTGCTTCTCTTCGGAAGGTATTCGATGTGCCGGCTCGTGCTGCCTCTGCTGCGAAGCTCCTTATGTCCATCAGACAGGGTTCACGATCCGTAGCTGAATACGCCATTGAGTTTCGTACCCTGGCAGCAGAGGTGGGCTGGAATAATGAGGCTCTGGTCGCTGCTTTCTCTCATGGTCTCTCGGATGCCTTGAAGGATGAGGTTGCAGCTAAGGACCTACCAGTGGAGCTCGAGTCTCTTATTTCTTTCCTGATTTTGATTGACACCAGACTCAGGGAGAGACCTTCCTTTAAGGAGAGCCTGCGGAGGTCTCCTAACAGATTGGCGCCTACGTTTGCTGTCCCACCCGTGCCTCCCTCTCCTCCCACGCCTCCTGGGGATGACTTGTCTGGGGGTGAACCCATGCAGCGGGGGTTTGCTCGCCTGTCTGAGGGGGAGAGGGTACTCCGGAGACGCGAGGGCCGATGCATGTACTGTGGTCTCGGTGGGCATTTTCGGTTGGCATGTCCGAACCGTCCGGGAGAACGCTCGCACCTGAGGTCCTGTCGGGGGCAGATCTTGGGTGGAGTCTCCTCGTCCCCGGTTTCCCGTGTTGACAAACCACTGATCACGGTTGTCCTCTCCTGGGTCGGGGGCTCGGTGATGACCCAGGCGTTGGTGGACTCTGGTGCTGGTGGTTTGTTCATTGATAGAGTGTTCGTTGCCGCCAATTCCATTCCTCTGCAGCCTCGAGGTTCCCCACTGGCTCTTGAGGCGATAGACGGCAGACCCCTTCTGCCGCCACACGTGACTCATGAGACCCTTCCAGTGGGGATAGCCATTGGTGCCGTTCACAGAGAGTCGGTCTGTCTCCAGGTTATTTCGTCTCCACACTACTCGGTGGTCTTGGGGTACCCCTGGCTCCAGAAGCATAATCCGACTTTCGATTGGAGATCGGTCGAGATCCTCTCGTGGTCACCGCAGTGTGGGGCTAGTTGCATCCATGGGCCTGTCAAGTTGCTGTGTACTTCCTCGGACTCTCTGTTGCCTCCTGAATACGAAGAGTACCGGGATGTATTCGATAAGGTGCGCGCGGTTGCCCTACCTCCGCACCGCCCATACGATTGTGCCATAGAGTTACAATCCGGTGCCGTTCCTCCTCGTGGCAAAGTCTATCCACTGTCGGTAGCGGAGAATGAGGCCATGGAGGAGTACGTGAGGGAGGCGCTTTCACGCGGACACATTCGCAAATCCTCGTCCCCGGCAGGGGCTGGATTTTTCTTTGTGAAAAAGAAGGGCGGCGAGTTGAGGCCTTGCATCGATTACAGGGGTCTCAATCGCATCACGATCAAGAACGCTTACCCGATACCCTTGATTTCCGAGCTGTTCGATCGCCTCAAAGGGGCCACGGTCTTTACCAAACTCGACCTGAGGGCGGCATATAACCTGGTAAGGATCAAGGCGGGCGATGAGTGGAAGACCGCGTTTAACACCAGGACCGGCCATTATGAATCCTTGGTTATGCCCTTTGGGTTGTGCAATGCGCCCGCAGTCTTCCAGGAATTCATCAACGATGTTTTCCGTGACCTGTTACAGCAGTGTGTGGTGGTCTATTTGGATGACATCTTGGTATATTCTGCATCCATGGAGGCCCACATTCTGGATGTCAGACGAGTGTTGCAACGCTTACGAGAGAACAAGCTGTTCGGTAAGCTTGAGAAATGCGAATTTCACCGATCCCAGGTAACCTTCTTAGGTTACATCATTTCCGCTGAGGGGTTCTCCATGGATCCTGAGAAGGTTTCGGCTGTCTTACAGTGGCCCCAGCCCAGTGGGCTTCGTGCCCTGCAGCGCTTTTTGGGCTTCGCCAATTATTATCGGAAGTTCATCAGGGACTTTTCCATGCTAGCCAAGCCTCTCACGGATCTGACCAGGAAGGGCAGTAATCCTCAGGTCTGGCCGCTCGAGGCCATCCGAGCTTTTGAGGCTCTAAAGTCCGCCTTTGTGTCGGCTCCGATTCTGTCGCATCCCAACCCTGGGTTGCCTTTTGTCCTCGAGGTGGACGCGTCTGAGACGGGAGTAGGCGCCCTCCTGTCTCAGCGTAGAACACCAGAGGGTCCTCTGCTTCCTTGTGGGTTTTACTCCCGGAAACTGTCTTCCGCGGAGTGCAACTATCAGATTGGTGACAGGGAGTTATTGGCCATCGTGCAGGCCCTTAAAGAATGGAGGCACTTGCTCGAGGGCTCGGTGGTTCCGGTTCTCATCCTGACGGACCACAAGAATCTGACCTACCTCTCTGAGGCCAAGAGATTGACACCACGTCAGGCCAGATGGGCTCTGTTCTTGTCACGTTTTAATTACGTGGTCTCCTACCTACCCGGCTCCAAGAACATCAGAGCGGATGCCTTATCACGGCAGTACTCCGAGCTGTCCGGGGAGGAGTCGATTCCGACTACGGTCATACCCCCGAATCAGATCCTGGCCGCTATTCGCACCAGCCTGACTTCTCCTCTGGGTGAGCAGATTTTGGCGGCTCAATCTGGTGCTCCCTCTGGGAGACCCAACGGCAGATGTTTTGTGCCTGAGGAGTTGCGCACTCGGTTGTTGCGAACCTACCATAACTCCAAGGCCGCGGGGCACCCTGGAAAGAATCAGCTGTCCTGGGCGGTTTCACGTCTGTTCTGGTGGCCTTCTCTACGTTCCGACATCGCCGCATATGTAGCGGCATGCTCCGTTTGTGCCCAGAGTAAGTCCCCTCGGCACCTTCCGTTGGGCCTTTTGCAACCCATAGCCACCGGGGAGCGTCCATGGTCACACCTGGGGATGGATTTCATTGTGGACCTCCCTGCATCCCGAGGCCATACGGTCATTCTCATGATTGTGGATCGGTTTTCCAAAATGTGCCACTGTGTTCCTCTCAAGAAGTTACCCTCTGCACAAGAGTTGGCCTCGATTTTTGCCAGGGAGGTCTTCCGGTTGCACGGTTTGCCCAAGGAGATTGTGTCGGATCGGGGGAGTCAGTTTGTGTCCAGGTTCTGGCGCGCCTTTTGCTCCCAGTTGGGGATTCATCTCTCTTTCTCCTCGGCCTACCACCCTCAGTCCAATGGGGCCGCAGAACGATCCAATCAGGCCTTGGAGCAATTCCTTCGTTGCTATGTCTCCGATCACCAAGACAATTGGGTTGACCTCCTGCCTTGGGCTGAGTTTGCCAGGAACACGGCGGTAAACTCTTCCTCTGGGACGTCTCCCTTCATGGCCAATTATGGGTTCCCTCCGCAGATGTCCATGCTCCTGTCTTGCTCCGAGCCTTCCACGCACGCTTCCCTCAGAAACCGTTCCTTACTCCGCGGAGGAGGGGCCCTTGAGGGGGAGGTACTGTCATGGTCTTACCTCCTTGCTGTTCCCTTCGTTTGACATGTGCTGGCGGCCATCTTGGTTTCTGGGTTTTCTTGTAGCCTCCCACCCTGCGGCTCCTCCTTCCCACTGGGAGGAGCTGGATGCCTAGCGCATATATATAGGAGGTCTGTGGCTTCAGTTCCTTGCTTGGTCCTCCTGTGTTCACATGCTTCCAAGACTGCTGCTGCTTCTGGTTCCTGATCCTGGCCTCGTCTGACTATCCCGTTGGTTCCTGATTCCGGCTTCGTCTGACTACCCCGTTGGTTCCTGATTCCGGCTTCGTCTGACTACCCCGTTGGTTCCTGTTCCTGGCTTTGTCTGACTACCCTTCTGGTTCCTGACCTCTGTCTCCGCAAGACCCTGCTTCGGTTTAGCCATCCGTTCGGACTTTGCTTACGGCTTGCTCTTCAATAAAACCTTCTTATTTTCCACTTATCTCTTGTTGTACGTCTGGTTCATGGTTCCATGACATGGACCTTGTAAAAAATTAATGTGAGGGCCTGCTGGTAAGCGGACCCTCTAAAAAAATTATATTCGAAGGCTATATATGTGACGAATAAGCAATGCATGTTGATATGACGGAAGAGGATGAGGAGGATGAGAAAAGGAAGATTCAACCATATACCCTTGTTTGTGGTGGAATGGGTGCATGGGAATACAGTCTATTAACTACATTAAAAAACAACACATGTAAAGTGCCTTTATGTTCATCAGCATTCCGCTGGTCTAGTCAAGAAGTCCTGGTCAATCCAGGCTTTGTTCATTTTTTTTAACCTGTCAGCATTTTCAGTTGACAGGTGGATACGCTTATCTGTTTGTGGTGCCAACATGGCTACTGGCATTACAGCGAGGGCAGTACTTACCTGCACATTTATTGGCTGCTTAGCGGCCGCAAAATGTGCGGTAAGGAGACTCGAGCATGGTGCTCGAGCACATGCGGTACTCGGCCGAGTACCGCCATGTGGGGAGCATAGCGATGCTCGAGCCAAACAGGTATTCGGCCGAGCATGCTCGCTCAACACTAATTATTATTTGTTATATTGGAAGAGTAGAACAGTATACCGTCTGTACCCAAAAACATGGCTATAGGTCACACACAGAATTAACAGACAAATAGCAACAACAAAAAACTTTAAGAAAAAACAAATCAAAAACAATACAAACACAAAAACTGTGTTGGCTACCTCCTCCACCTCTATCACCTACATTTTCACATCCAAAGCCTCCTCAACTCCACTTGAACCTCCCCCTCCTGATTCTAGATTATTATTTGTTATTTTTTATGTAGTGTTATTTTAAAGTGTAACTGCCGTTTCATTTTTTTATACCCTAATGGTATAGTACACCATGCTGTATAAATGCTTTTGTGCTTTATAATTTAATCTTTTTCAGTTTAACCTCATAATAACACCCAGAAATGCGTGTCACTTTCACATTGAGCAGGCCTCTTCACACAATGTTGTCATGTGCAGGCCATCTCCTCTCTGATATAAACAAGGAATGGGAGAGCACTGGGAGGAGGAGCACAGACCTGGGTGCATGTGCTCAAGAAAGTGGAGAGGGGAGGGCTGCTTTAGATGCTACTTTCTCCTGAATGGTAGCAGCTAAGAACATGTAACTGGTCTTGTTTGAAAGCTGACATTTCAGGCTGTCAAGAACAGAATGACAGCTAAAGTCCAAGCAACAGAGGAGAAATCACTGTTAGACATTTAGTCGGGAATAATCGGTACAACCTTCTTTTACTTTCGCTTTCAGTTGCATTCACAGCATCCCGATTTCTATCAGTGATATCTTCCCTTGTACTGAACATATTGTCTGGTAATGTCAGATTTCAAACAATATAAAGCCCATATCTCTAGCTCGTACCAAACCTGAGATATAATCAGCTAAAGCAGCCTCTCCCCTCCCTCCCTGTCAATGTAGAGAAGAATGATGTTTGTAGCTGCAGAGCTGACAGAGAAAAAAAAATAGGAAAAATATATAGAAATGTGACATTATCATCAGTGTAGCGACCCAAATAATAAAATTACATTATTTTTACAACACAGTGAACACCGTAATAAAATCCACAAAATAATGTAAAAATAGTTTGTTTTTTTTATCTTCCCCCCTAACAATATAAAAGGAAAAGTTATTTAATACACTATATATGTCCCAGAATGGTTCCTAAAAAAAAAAAAATTAATGTGACTATTAAGAGGCTAAAACAAATGCTTACTGATTTCATGTAATTGCAGAGCTTGTCTCTGGTTAGCTGTATGTGAGAGGATACACACTACTCTGGGGTAGTGGGGGAAGTTATCTGCATTCTTATTGGTCTTGTCTGTCTCTGGTTAGCTGTATGTGAGAGGATACACACTGCTCTGGGATAGTGGGGGAAGTTATCTGCATTCTGATTAGTCTTGTCTGTCTTTAGTTAGCTATATGTGAGAGGATACACACTGCTCTGGGGTAGTGGAGGAAGGTATCTGCATTCTGATTGGTCTTGTCTGTCTCTGGTTAGCTATATGGGAGTGGATACACACTGATCTGGGGTAGTGGTGGAAGTTATCTGCATTCTGATGGGTTCTCATAGTACATATGAAGAGAAGCAAGTGAGGGAAATACAGGATGACCTTAAGGACATGGCAAAGATCTCCACAGGAAGTGCAGCAGAGGCCATCTTAGGAAGATGCTAAAATAGAGGCACAGAGAAATAGGGTTGCTAAGGGCTGAATACAGACATCAGAAAGGTAAAATTAACTGAATAATAAAGCTTCATGAATATCTTCCCTTCAGCATCACATATGTTAGGAATTTCATTTTTGGTAGTGAAATGGTTGTTACACTTTAACACGCCTCCAGGAAGAAGCGAGGCTAAACATACGTCAGGGTTTTTGGCTCCCCCGGGCTCTGGGTCTGTATGCTATATGTCCAGTTTTTACTTATGTATCTGACTCTCTTTGCACTATTTTGATTCTTTGTTTATTTATTTCTTTTGTTTCTGCCTGGTCACATCTCGATGCTGAATTAGGCTACTTTCACACTCGCTTTTTGTACGGTTCCGTCTTGTATCTGCACAGACGTATCCGCACGAATAGTGCAAACACTTGTATCCGTTAATAACGGATCCGTTTGCATTATTCATAAAAAAAGTCTAAGTCAAAACTGATCCGTCTTGACTTACAAACCGGATTCCAAAAAAGTTGGGACACTATACAAATCGTGAATAAAAACTGAATGCAATGATGTGGAGGTGCCAACTTCTAATATTTTATTCAGAATAGAACATAAATCATGGAACAAAAGTTTAAACTGAGAAAATGGACCATTTTAAAGGGAAAAATATGTTGAATCAGAATTTCATGGTGTCAACAAATCCCCAAAAAGTTGGGACAAGGCCATTTTCACCACTGTGTGGCATCTCCCCTTCTTCTTACAACACACAGACGTCTGGGGACCGAGGAGACCAGTTTCTCAAGTTTAGAAATAGGAATGCTCTCCCATTCTTGTCTAATACAGGCCTCTAACTGTTCAATCGTCTTGGGCCTTCTTTGTTGCACCTTCCTCTTTATGATGCGCCAAATGTTCTCTATAGGTGAAAGATCTGGACTGCAGACTGGCCATTTCAGTCCCCGGATCCTTCTCCTACGCAGCCATGATGTTGTGATTGATGCAGAATGTAGTCTGGCATTATCTTGTTGAAAAATGCAGGGTCTTGAAAGAGATGACGTCTGGATGGGAGCATATGTTGTTCTAGAACTTGAATATATTTTTCTGCATTGATGGTGCCTTTCCAGACATGCAAGCTGCCCATGCCACACGCACTCATGCAACCCCATACCATCAGAGATGCAGGCTTCTGAACTGAGCATTGATAACAACTTGGGTTGTCCTTGTCCTCTTTGGTCCGGATGACATGGCGTCCCAGATTTCCAAAAAGAACTTCAAATCGTGACCACAGAACAGTCTTCCATTTTGCCACACTCCATTTTAAATGATCCCTGGCCCAGTAAAAACGCCTGAGCTTGTGGATCTTGCTTAGAAATGGCTTCATCTTTGCACTGTAGAGTTTCAGCTGGCAACGGCGGATGGCACGGTGGATTGTGTTCACTGACAATGGTTTCTGGAAGTATTCCTGAGCCCATTCTGTGATTTCCTTTACAGTAGCATTCCTGTTTGTGGTGCAGTGTCGTTTAAGGGCCCGGAGATCACAGGCGTCCAGTATGGTTTTACGGCCTTGACCCTTACGCACAGAGATTGTTCCAGATTCTCTGAATCTTCGGATGATGTTATGCACAGTTGATGATGATAGATGCAAAGTCTTTGCAATTTTTCGCTGGGTAACACCTTTCTGATATTGCTCCACTATCTTTCTGCGCAACATTGTGGGAATTGGTAATCCTCTACCCATCTTGGCTTCTGAGAGACACTGCCACTCTGAGAAGCTCTTTTTATACCCAATCATGTTGCCAATTGACCTAATTAGTGTTAATTGGTCTTCCAGCTCTTCGTTATGCTCAAATTTACTTTTTCCAGCCTCTTATTGCTACTTATCCCAACTTTTTTGGGATTTGTTGACACCGTGAAAATTTGAATCAACGTATTTTTCCTTTAAAATGATACATTTACTCGGATTAAACGTTTGATCTGTCATCTATGTTCTATTACAAATAAAATATTGACATTTGCCATCTCCACATCATTGCATTCAGTTTTTATTCACAATTTGTTTAGTGTCCCAACTTTTTTGGAATCCGGTTTGTAGAAAGTCAATGGGGGACGGATCCGTTTTCAATTGCACCATATTGTGTCAGTGAAAAACTGATCCGTTCCCATTGACTTAAGTCTAGACGGATCCGTTAGGCTTTGCATAGTCAGACGGTCACAAAAACGCTGCAAGCTGCGTTTTAGTGACAGTCTAAAAAATGCAACGGATGCCAAACGCAGTCAAATTGATGAATTCTGAACAGATCCTTATCAATTTAGAATGCATTGGGGCTGAACTGATCCGTTTTGGGTTTCCCGAAATGGATCTCACAAGCGGACCCAGAAACGCCTGTGTAAAAGTAGCCTTATTTGCAAAAGGTGTTTTTACCCTAGATTTAAGCCATGTGTTGGGATCTGGCCATGATAGTCATACTTATAAGGCATAGTGCCAAGTGAAGTCTTCAATGAAATTTTTATCTGGATAAATATCTCACTGTATTATTGCCCATAGATGTAAACAAAGTGAATTTGTAGGGGTAATTGTGCAGACCCTGGGTCCGGCAGGGCCATTATCGTCCATAGCTCTCAGCTGTTTTGCATGTTGTCATTTGTCTTGTCCATTTACTGCTTGTCCAATATTACACAATGTGTGGTCACTCTGCTACAGCACTGATAATACCTCCAACACGGATCCCCTCAATGAGACAGCACCCAAGAGAAGTACCATATGAATCAAAATAAATTCAGAAGAGCAAAAATAATATGCATAGAATCATAAATGGCGCTCTTAAACAAGTCCCAGTAATTCCTTGTGAAATGGACCAAAGAACAACAAGTATCAATAATAGCCAGATTTGGAGCAAGAAGTCCTGATTACTTGACAGGGGAAGTCTATTTAAATATTGATAATAAAATAGGCGTATGAAATGTCAAGATCTCACCAAATCGGGTGCTGTAGTACGTTTCCTGTAAGCCACGCGCAGTCCAAGCAGCCAGCTATACAATACCAGATGGTTACTCTATTATTCCTCCTGGCTGGTTTGTTGCAAGCGCTGCAAAGAAACACCACCGCAGATACTGTACCAGTTCCTTTGTGGGAAGCAGGAAAACCCTGTATATAGACTGGACGCAGAAGACACGCACCCTGGGTAGGATCCGATTACTCACAAGATTAAGACTTGGTATTCAGCATATAAAACTCATAGATTTATGAAGCATGCTGCGCCAGAATTATGTTGCAAAATGCACCAAAAAGAATGGTGTTTTGATTTGCACAAAATATAGCAACTGTTTTCTCCAGAATTTTCACCATAATCAAGCCAGAAATGAGTCAGAAATGTCAAAGTGGGCGGGGCTATAAAATCGGTGCATATTACGCCTCATTTATCATCCTGTTATCAGCAGAAATGGCTCCAATTGTTGCGGACAATTATGGCAGCTTATGTGGTATTGTCTGGTGTAAAAAGTCGCATTCATGGCAGAAAGATGAGACTTCTTGTCAAAAGGTCGCATTTATGAAAAAGAAAAAACAATTTGTAGTGGGAACAAGTGACAGGTAAGTAATAAAGCAGGATGACGGAAATGAGCTAAACAGCAGGGTTCTGTCAGTAAATTGTCATTCCACAAAAACGTCCCGAGTCTGAGACAAAAGTCGCAATTTGCCACTGGAAATGTCGCACATATGCTTCAAAAGTCGCAAATATGTTTCAAAATTCGCAAGTGCAGTCTGGCAGGGGTTGGTTGAAATGGCGCATTTCAGTTTAAAAAAGTGGCATTTTAGTTCTATTGGTGTTAAAATGTTGCAAATTGAGAGAAGTAGGCGACTAATCAAGTTTAAAAAAGTCACATTTTACAAGTGGCGTCCGCCTTTTCATATATGAGGTGAAACAAATCACTACTTTTGATTTGTAATGTTAGTATTTTTTGGAGCACATTATGCCATTATTGATAAATGTCCCCCATAGTGCCTGACCAGTTTCGCCTTGCGGCTTTCTCAAGGGCATTTGAAGAATAATGGAGGAACAATCCTGTATTGTATAGCTGGCTGCTTGGACTGTCCATGGCTTACTGGAAAAATTACTACAGCACCCGATTTGGTGAGATCTGGACAGTTCCTGCGCCTATTTTAATATCAATATTTAAATAGACTTCATCTGTCAAGTATTGAGGACTTTGTGCTCCAAATTAGGCTATTATTGATGTTTGTGAATCAAATAGAAGTGACCTGAACTGAAGGAGACAAGCAAAGAATTCAAGGTATGGCGGCTTTATCCACGTTTCTCCAATGTGCAGGAGATTTGGGTTTTCCCGGAGATCGCCATTCTTCCAAGACTGGAAGGGAAGGAAAGGTATCAAGGACATCTAAGAGGGAATCTCTAGGGGGTCCATCTATAATTTTGTCCAGGCTGACACATCATCCAGTGAGCGTATCACTAGCTGTCAACCATTTTTCATGATGGCGGCACCAAAAGGATACAACCAATGGAATGGAAGTTTACAAGGGTGTCTAACAGCAGTTTTATGAGGCATATTTTATATAGAGTATATATATATAGCTCTGAGGTGTCTCTAGCTTTGGAGAGAATAGCTGCAGTATCCACATAGCGCAGAAGGCCGCAAATCACATCCCTTAGAAAATATCCTGGAGCCTATTTAGGACATAAAGCTCGATCTATACATTTGATGACCACTTTCTTTACTCCATCATCCCTCAGTAACATAGCAAAAATCTAAAGTTTACTCAGGGATACCCCAGATATGGATATTTTTCCGGTGACTGCGATCCTCATGATCTTCAATAGCTAACAGCGCAGTATCAGGCTGGGTTGCAGTTAATTTATACTTGTTTCCAGAGAAGTTTGCCACACATTTTTTTTAAAATTTCTCTATTTCTCCATTCTGTTTACTAGGTTTTGAAGTATCTAAGATGTATCTATGTTTATCCCCTTTTGTTTTAACAATTGTGGATCAAGTAGCTATATAAAATAGCGGTAGGATTTAGAAAACAGAAGTTACATGACCCCTGCGGAGGAGGAGTTCATAAGTATAGATAAAAGTGGATTTCTATAGACTATGGCAATGGTGGAGCGTGTTATAGGACAATGCTTATAGGACAGTCCCTTATAGAAAGGCAGAGCAGTTGAAAAGTAAATGCAAATACACGCTTCACCACTAGATGGCAGCATGGAATTTAGAAGTGTTAGTGATGTGGAAAAAAAATCTGCTTTAATATATATATATATATATATATATATACAGTACAGACCAAAAGTTTGGACACACCTTCTCATTCAAATAGTTTTCTTTATTTTCATGACTATGAAGGCATCAAAACTATGAATTAACACATGTGGAATTATATACATAACAGAAAAGTGTGAAACAACTGAAAATATGTCATATTCTATGTTCTTCAAAGTAGCCACCTTTTGCTTTGATTACTGCTTTGCACACTTGGAATTCTCTTGATGAGCTTCAAGAGGTAGTCACCTGAAATTGTCTTCCAACAGTCTTGAAGTAGTTCCCAGAGATGCTTAGCACTTGTTGGCCCCTTAGCCTTCACTCTGCGGTCCAGCTCACCCCAAACCATCTCGATTGGGTTCAGGTCCGGTGACTGTGGAGGCTAGGTCATCTGGCGCAGCACCCCATCACTCTCCTTCATGGTCAAATAGCCCTTACTTTCAAAGTTTTCCCAATTTTTCGGACTGACTGACCTTCATTTCTTAAAGTAATGATGGCCACTCGTTTTTCTTTACTTAGCTGCTTTTTTCTTGCCATGATACTATCACGATCGGGGAGGACAGACAATACAGACTAAACATATAATCCCAGGTGGGCGACAACAGGAGACAACAAAAAGCCCAACAGGGATCCGAAGGGTAGCACTCAGGAACAACAACCAGGATTCACAGCTCCAGTGGGTCAGTATAGATGTCCAGGCAGGAAGCTCTATAACTGGCAACTAGAGAAGTGTGAGAGGAGAATATAAGGAGGTTGGGAGTGGCAGACAAGAAACAGCTGAGGAGGAGAAGCTACGGATCCCTGAGTGAGACAAAAAGGATTGCAAGGCAAACACAGAAAACAATCACTAAGAAACAACGTGATCTTTAGACATAGAGCGCGCAGCCACCCGCTGCGACTTCCTGACCCCGGGTATAACGGAGTCAGACGTGGCTCTTGACACCCTCGTGACAGTACCCCCCCTTTCACGAGGGGCCTCCGGACACTCAGGACCAGGTCTCTCAGGATGAGAGGCATGGAAAGCCTGAATTAACCTGTTGGCGTTTACCTCTGACGCTGGAACCCACATTCTTTCCTCGGGACCGTAACCCCTCCAATGCACCAGATACTGAAGAGAGCGGCGGACCCGACGAGAATCAACAATTCTGGATATTTGAAACTCCAGATTACCATCCACAATAACAGGAGGAGGTGGAGCGGTGATGGTTCTAGAGGTGGAACATACTTCTTGAGTAACGACTTATGGAAGACGTTATGGATCTTAAAAGTCTGAGGTAGCTCCAGGCGAAAAGCCACAGGGTTAATGACGGCTACTATTTTATAAGGACCAATGAACCTAGGACCCAGTTTCCAAGAGGGAACCTTCAACTTAATATTCCTAGTAGACAACCACACATAGTCATTCACTCCTAGGTCCGGACCTGGCGACCGTTTCTTATCGGCCATGCATTTATATTTACCACTCATATTTTTCAAGTTAGCTTGCACCTTCTGCCATACCGATGAAAGAGATGAAGAAAACCGTTCCTCTTCGGGAACCCCAGAAGACCCCCCCTCTTTGAAAGTACAAAATTGGGGATGAAAACCGTATGCACCAAGAAATGGTGACTTGCCAGTGGATTCCTGACAGCGATTATTTATGGCAAACTCGGCTAACGGTAAATATGATGACCACACCTCTTGGTTTTCAGACACAAAACACCTTAAATATGTTTCTAGGATTTGGTTGGTACGCTCAGTCTGTCCATTCGACTGAGGATGGAAAGCTGAGGAAAAGGACAAGTGTACCCCCAAACGGGAACAAAAAGCTTTCCAAAACTTGGAAATAAACTGGGTTCCCCGATCCGAAACCACATCGGAAGGGACCCCGTGAAGCTTCACGATTTCACTGATAAACACCTGAGCAAGAGTCTTAGCATTAGGAAGTGCGGGTAGCGCAATAAAGTGTACCATTTTGCTAAACCTGTCTACTACTACTACCAAGATAACTGTTTTACCCGCAGACAAAGGTAAGTCAGTGATGAAATCCATTGATAGATGTGTCCATGGCCTATTGGGGATGAAAAGTGGCAATAAAGACCCTGCTGGACGTGTATGAGAGACTTTCGCGCGTGCACAAGTAGAACAAGTAGACACGAAATCCATTACATCCTGACGCAACCTTGGCTACCAAAAACGACGAGACAATAGCTCCAAGGTTGCTTTACTACCCGGGTGCCCAGCAAGTGCCGAATTATGATGTTCCTTTAATAGTTCAAGACGCAGGTTTAACGGTACAAACAATTTCTCTGAGGGGCAAGAGGCCGGGGCGTCCCCCTGGGCCTCTAACACCTTTCCCTCTAGAACAGAGTGTACAGCAGAGACAACCACTCCTCTTTGTAAAATAGGTACCGGATCACTAACATTACCCCCTCCAGGGAAACTACGAGATAATGCGTCTGCCTTGGTATTTTTTGCCCCAGGACGATAGGTGATTACAAAGTTAAATCTGGTAAAGAATAGCGACCACCTAGCTTGTCTAGGGGTGAGACGCTTAGCCGATTCTAGGTACAGAAGGTTTTTGTGATCCGTAATCACCGTGACGGGGTGGATTGCTCCCTCTAAGAAGTGACGCCACTCTTCAAACGCCAGTTTAATCGCCAACAGTTCCCTATTTCCAATATCATAGTTCTTTTCTGCTGTAGATAACTTTTTGGAAAAGAAAGCGCAAGGACGCCATTTGCCAGGAGACGGACCCTGAGACAATACAGCCCCAACTCCCACCTCTGACGCATCTACTTCAACAATAAAAGGCTGGGAGACATCAGGTTGAATTAGAACAGGTGCCGAGGTAAATCTCTCTTTTAGAGAGGAAAATGCAATTTTAGCGGCGTCAGACCATTTAGAAAAATCAGTCCCCTTCCTAGTCATGTCAGTAAGGGGTTTAACGATCACTGAATAATTTTTAATGAACTTTCTATAGAAATTTGCGAAACCCAAAAACCGTTGTAGAGCTTTAAGGTTCTCAGG